>NC_045800.1:22303132-22612061 GCF_009873245.2 Balaenoptera musculus
TGTAATGGATAGAACGTTATTTATGAAACCTACCACATACCAAGTACTGTACCAGGTTCTGTGGTATAATATTGAGAAAAATGGCAGCGCCCTTGCCCTCATGGAGCTTATAGTCTAGTAGGGAAGATAGGTATTAGTCAAATTATCACAGAAATAGAGACTTACAATTTTGATGAGTTCTAAGGAGAGGCAGGTGATGATATGAGGGTTTATGATAGCTGGTAAGGAAGGTCAGGCAGAGCTTCCCTGAGAAAATATACTTTAGCTGAGACCTGAAGGATAAATGAGGGTAGCCATGTGGGGAAGAGAGGAGCTAAGTGGTCCAAGGGTAGAGAAGGCCACACTCTCAGGCCTGTGTGGAAAGCTGCCAGTGGCTGAGAGAACGGCTGTGGAAATTGTTCAATATGACGACCATATATAGAGGAAGGGCGACATCAGATTATAGAGGCCCTAACTCCATGTTACAGGATCTTTATTTTAAGAGCTATGGGAAGCCACTAAAGGATACTAAGGAGAGGGACATATGATCAGTTCAGATTTCAAAATCAATGTGGAAATTTTTGAAGACCATGGTATACAAGAAGATAGAAGGAACTTCATGGTCATAAGAGGGAAATATTAAGTAAAGGAGGATAATAATATTCATACAGTCTCATTTATTTCTCTTTTACTGTGTGCTAGCCATTTCATTAAATTGTCATATCTGATCCTAAAAGAAAAATCCAGTTCAGATCAATTCCAAGTTATCCTTGGCAGCCTAACCTCATACTGGCCTTTTGGCCTTCAGAGGCATTATCTTTTCAGTGAAAATAACAAAGAAAAAAATATTGGAGGAAAGGTCATCATTATTTGACCAGATATTTGAAAGTATGAGGCTTATGTCAGCAGCCATTAATTATTTCATTCAGCATGAGCTGGATACTAGAGCTCAGAGGCCAGCTGGTGGGCAATCCCATGACCTCACAGGTTAACCAGTTTCTGTGAAGTTCCAGACTCCCTCCTATGATGACCATGATGTGAATGTGGGTCTTTGTTATAAGAGGACCAACTGACAAAGTGCCACAAGTCCTGCAGAGTCTCAGACCATATGACTTATTGAGCGTAGGTCAATGGCATTATTTTTATAAAGAATGAATTGTTCATTTGCTTACCATCTAGGACATTACTGCCAATGACACCCAATGGAATTCTGAGCTTCTGGTTCATACCACAGAACTATCTATTATGTTATACAACTTAATAAGTAAAAAGCTTACATCCTCATGATTTTAATCACTTTTTCATGGTTTATGAGGTGTATGTTTGGATTATAATTAGTTATGAGTACTCTCTGTGTACCAAAGGCATTCTAATTAAGTATTTGAGTCTATTAATCTTAATCTCTGTCTTTCTAATTAAACTGAACAGACTGTCTCCTGAGGATGGAGTCTCATTATTTGCCAGCTCTACCATATTCGTGAATCCAAACACAACTCATTATCTTTTCTTTGTCCTTTTTTTCTTAATTAATTAATTAATTTATTTTTGGCCATTTTGGGTCTTCATTACTGCGCGAGGGCTTTCTCTAGTTGTGGCGAGCAGGGGCTACTCTTTGTTGTGGTGCGTGGGCCTCTCACTGTGGTGGCTTCTCTTATTGCAGAGCATGGGCTGTAGGTGTGCGGGCTCAGTAGTTGTGGCATGTGGGCTCAGTAGTTGTGGCTTGCAGGCTCAGTAGTGGTGGTGCACGGGCTTAGTTGCTCCGAGGCATGTGGGATCTTCCCAGACCAGGGCTCGAACCCATGTCCCTTGCATTGGCAGGCGGATTCTTAACCATTGCGCCACCTGGAGAGTCCTTTCCTTCTTTTCAGTTGAAATCCAACCCAAACTTCAAGGTCATGCCAGTAACAATACTACATCCATTGAGTTTTTGTTGAATATTGGTGTTAAGGTGGCTCTGATGGCTCTCTCCTCTGAATTCTCAAATCTTTCTCTGTCTCATTTGAATTATGTCACATGTTACCTTCTATATTACCTTCTATAAAACCATTCATACATTTTCATTGTTAAGTTAGTTAAAAGCAGAGATTTTCCCTGCAAATTACTTAGTGCAGCACATTGTAGATGCTCAGTAGATTGAGCTTAACAGATTTCAGGAGAGTCCCTGACATCCCTAACTTGAGGCAATGTCCTCCCACATTGCCTTGACTCTGCGTGAAAATATGCTTCTCGTGTTAAAGCTGGGCCAGGTCTCATTGCTGCCAAGCTAATAATAAACATGAATCTAGGCTTCTCAACTGAAAGAAGCTTTTTAGCTGAAATGATTCCAATCCCAAGAGTTAAAATGTGTGAAATTAGCCAAAAATAACAGGGAATGTAAATCACTGTGTATAAGGGATTTCTTTTTTTCATTTCTACTTTTTAAGAGGTTAGTTTTTTGTTCTTCTTATATAAACACACTATGAGAAGAGCAAGGCTCGCTTTTGTTGGTTGATTGGTTGGTTGTTGGCTGGTTTGTTTCATTACCTGCATAAGAAAATCTTTTTCTCTAGTAGTTGATATGAAGAGCTTTTCATATGATGTGATATGTGTTAGTTTTGATCAGTAGAAGTGTGAGTTTGATCAGGAGACACAAAATGCCAGGAGATTACAGGAGAGATTTATCACAAAGAATTATTAACTGTGGTAAAAGAGTAACTATAATATGTAAGGAAAATCTGTCTGGTACTCTAGAGCTGAGGGAGAGTACTTATGAAAGTATAAACTTAGAAGGAGTTCAGATCTCACTGAAGAACATGTGTTTCAACCCAACGGATAGCAGAGAAGTTTCCTGGTTTGGCCAGGCTGAGATGGTTAGATTTGCTGGGTAAATAGACCAGAGAGCTGTCAGAGATAGGAGGTCATCAAAGCATTCAGGCTGAATGGGGGCTTGCAGATCTGTGGGGCCACCTAGGTCACAGGTAGGCAGCTTGAAGATGGCACCATGGATGGTTTGGCTTCCATTTCTAGAAATCTGTAGAATAGTTGTCACAAAGCTTAGGCTGCAGTGTTTCAGAGCGATTACATTCTGGCTCATGCTGGGGCAGATTCTACTAGATATCTTTGTGTGTGTGTGTGTGTTTGTGCACGCACAGACACACACATATGTGTATATCTATGTATATGTGTATATACGTATATTTATACAAACATGTGTATATCTATGTATATGTGTATATACATATATTTATACAAACATATCTATTATATTAATATGTATATATATATATATTCATATTGATATTTCAAATTCCAATCCAAAATAATATGGTACATTGAAGTATTTTCTTCCACGTTTGTAACTCCCTTCTCCAACAGTGAGAACCATGGCTCCCCATTACATTCTATATATTTACTTATTTGTGAAATCCTAGAATACATGAAGGAGTCTCATAATAGCAAACACATCATCGATAAAAATAAACCTACTAGAGTTCTCTACTTATGATTCTTTCTTCCCCCTTTTTGGTAAAACATAGTTATACAATGAAATTCACACATATTAAGTGTGAAATTCAATAATTTTTTTAAATGCTTACATTTTTATCATGCCAGAAAATTCGCTTGTGCCCCTTATCACTCAATCATGCCCCCACCCACATAAAATATTTCTTTATATATTTTTTGCCTGTTTTAGGATGTCATGTAAATAAAATAATATTGCATGTACTTTCTTGTGTCTGGCTTCTTTTGCTTAATATGATGTTTTAAAATTTATCATGTTGTGCAGAACAGTATGAATACTTTTTTATTGCTGAGTATCATTCCATTATTAGAATGCACCACAAGTTGTTTATATATTCTTTTGTTGATGTGCACCTGGGTTGTTCCCAAGTTCCTAGTTGAATAAGACCACTATAAATATCCTTGCACAACCTTTTTGTGTATATTAATTTTCATTTATCTTGGCCAAGTACCTGGGTGTATATTGGTGTTTACCTTTATAAAAAACTTTCAAATATGTCTCCATTTTCACTACTACAGCCAATGAACAAGGATGCCAGTCGCACCACCTCAAAGCCAATACCTAGTGTTGTCAGACATTTTTTGTTTGTTTTTGCCATCCCAGTCAGTATGACATGCTCTATCTTTGAGGGTTCCATTTGCATTTACCTACAAATGTGATATTCAGTATTGTTTCACGAGTTTATTGTTCACTGGGATACTGTTATGGACTGAATGTGTCCCCCCAAAATTCATATTCATAACCCTCATATGACTTCATTTGGAGAGGGGCCTCTAAGGAAGTAATTAAGGTTAAATGAGGTCATAAAAGTGAAGCCCTGATAGGGTAAGATTAGTGTCCTTATAAGAAACAGACACCAAAGAGCTGTCTCTTTTGATCTCTCTCACTCTCTCTCTCTCTCACTCACTGCATAGGCAGGTACTGAGGAAAGATCATGTGAGCACACAGTGAGGTGATGGCTAACTGCCACCCAAGGGGAGAGCCCTCATCAGACACCAACCCTGCTGGCACCGTGGTCTCAAACTTCCTGTCTCTTGAGCAGTGTGAGAAACATTTCTGTTATTTCAACCATCTAATCTGTGGGTTTTTTTGTTTGTTTGTGTTTGTTTGTGTTTGTTTTTGTTTTGTTTGACAGATAACTTTTTTTGTGAAATATATGTTCAGTTTGTTTTGTCCAGGTGTTTTATTTGGGTTGTTTGCCTTCTTATTATTGATTTATAGAAATGTCATCATATTTATATCTCAGGTAAGTGATATGGGATCAGTAATGTCTGCTGTACTTGAGTATTTAACACATGCTGGATACTGAACTATGTGCTTTCTGTACTTTACCTCATTTAAGCATCAGAACAACCCTATGAGGGAAAGTGATGTTATAATGTCATAAGATCTTACATAAGGTTCTATGGTACCCAGTTGGATTAATCCCTTCCCTGAATTTTGCTAACCAAAGTTATACTGATTAGTAAAGAGACCATTTTATCTTTCTATATTTTTAAAAAATTTTTGGAACTTTTCATAATTTGCCTCTTATTACATATTAACTGGTCAGTATGTAGAAATGTGTGTGTGCATTTGTGTGGATGTGTGTTCAAGGCATTTAATAACATATAATTTCCATCACGTTTCTTTTGTGTTTCACTCCTCTATGGCTGTGTAACAAACCACCCCATAACTTAGTTAATTAAAACAACAATGATTTCTTGTTATTCCCTGTTCTATTGATCTCACTTGTAGATCACTGAGCTCACTGGGGCAGTTGAAGTCAGATAGGGCCTGAAAGGCTGGATAGTCTAAACTGACCTCACTCACTCACTCATCTGTCATAGTGTTGCCTCTCGGCTGGGATGCCTCAGTTCTTCTCTACCAAGTGTCTCATTGTTCTAGGATAGATCAGCTTCCATTTAGCATCTCAGAGCAGCCTAACAACAGGGAAAGAGCCAATATGGCCAAGCCTGAGTACTTATCTAAGAGGACTTGAGTGCACCTATTAATGAAAGATGTGGGTGTCTCAAAGTGGACCTGTGATATTTTAATTTATAGAGGTGACTGAATGATGAGTCGGAGAGGCCAGTGCCATTGAAAGGCAAATGTAATGTACTCACAGTTCCACTAGAAATGAGAGTCAAGGCACACTACAAAGGGTACAGAAGGAAAAACCAGTCAGTCAGGGGGCACAAAGGATCAAGTAAAAGGTATAGGCCACAACCTTATTGAGGTTTCTGTGAGTAAGGCAAGGCAGGCAGGGTAAACGTTTTAGGACTGGCTAGTTTGAATAAATCAGGTGGGCTTTGGGGTATAGGGCCAGTCCCTAATTGCCTTGTGTCTGTCCCTGTGTTGATTTAGGACAGGGAAAAATATTGGCTTTGAATGTGAAAGTGAGATAAAAGAGGTGGTTGGGGGTATGGACTCAGGAATGCTTGGTTTGTATATGAAAAATAGGTTGATCTGTAAGCTGTTTACCATCTCTAAGAATTAGCTAGAGGGGCTATCTCTCCCTAGCCAGCAAGGGAACCCCCCCACCAAAGGTCAAAAGATATAGTAATCATAAGACATAGAAAAATTAAAAATATGATTAATCCAGTGGATAAGATTTTGTGCCCACTATTAGTCTGGGGACCCCACGCATCAGTGCTCTCTGTGGCCCATGTCAGACAAGGGTTAGGCAAATCTCTTTCTCTACAAATAATAATAGTGATAGTTGATGTTTATTGAGCTCTTACTATGTGCCAGGCATGACACTGTTAGTACATCATGAATTAAAAAATGATAACCATAATTCTCACATAAATCTTATAACATCAGCACTAGTACAATCTCCACCTTCCAGATAAGTAAACCAGAGTTATAACAATAGGATTTGTTTCTTTTTGGATCTCAGGAGCAGAAAGTTGACTTAACCATTCTCATATTATCAGAGTTGACCTGTTCAATAAAAATAAGTTTGTATGTAAGGGGAATTGCCTAATCTTGGGGCAGGACAGGGTTTCCTCTAACATCTTCTTATCAACATCTTAACAGTCATCATAAGAAAATATAACATTGATGAAAATATTGAATAGGCACCATGCTTGGAGCATTTGTACTGAAATTCTGGTCTTTGTCTGTCTGACTCTAAAGCTTAAATATTTAACCACTGAATTCCATTTTCCTAAATAATAAGCTGTGGAGAACATTCCCCATCATTGCCCACTCTTGTGTATTATCTCCTGTATTAGAGAAGGTGCGTATTTCCATAGTTTAAGTAACTCCAATTTAACTTCAAACTTAACTCCCTTTGCTTTTCTTTATTGTGCTAAATCAGCCAAAGCGTCTCAGTCACAGACACTTCCAACAAATTGAATGAAAAAATAAGTGTGCGTGAAAAGTGCATAAAATGATTCTACTAGACTATTTAGTTATCTGTCTCCCTGTCTCCATCTGGATTCCTCTGTAACTCTTTCCTTTTTTGTTTTTCTTTGGAAGGTAACATTTCCACACTTTACAAAATCATTTTCCTTATTCTTTTAAGTGCAAATAATCTGGGGTATTTCTGAGTATTTGAGACTTATTTTTAAGGAAACTATGTGTCTCATTTCACACTTTTCCCTTTAAAATGTTAATTCCATGAAGCAGGTGATCCCCAGTGTCATAATTATAGTTCCTGGATTTTCTGGGTGCACTTCTAGGAATTACTGCCAGCAATTTTATTTTAGTGAAGGGAAGGAGAAATGAACAAAATTGTGTCCTCATCATGGAGGCCCGGGTCTGCAAGAAAAATCTTGGGAAATGCTACATCTCTGCTGATTTCATACCTTTCAATAGGCAGTATCATCTCCTTTCCATGAGAACAAGGCAAGAGAATCTTGGTGGAAAAAAAGAAAGTTGAAAGCTAGGAAATTAGGTGTATCCTCATATTTTTTTGATCATAGTATTGAGAGCACTAAACAAACAATAATTCTAAAATATTATACTACACAGATATGCCAAATCCAATCTGGAATGAATTATGTTTTTGTTGTTTTTACCAATGAAAAATCACCATCATTAACTCCCAAAATCTGAAACATCTTGAGATTAGATCAAGCCTAAGACCTTCTGAGAGATGGTCTAAGCCATAAAAGAAAATGCATTCACTATTATATTTTATTTTTGTAGCCTGGAAGCTACAAGGGGACAATTCAAGTGATGAAAGTATTATTGTTTATTGGCTCAAAGAGTTTAAAGTCACAGATACAAGGGAGAAAGGAGACCCAGTTGTGTCAAAATTCTGGAGAACAAATATTTAGATTTTTAAACTTAGGGATGGTTTAAAGGGACTTTATAGCAAAAGATAGGCTCAAAGAAAAATGTAAATGAATTGGCTGAGCCATTGTGGCATTATGAAATTTTACATATACATCATTGAAGATGTTAGGTGAGAACATTTTATACATACAATATCATTATTAGTTGGTCTGGGTTTTTTAACACTTCTCCCACTTTGCTCTTTGCAAACATTTTCCTACTTTGGTTTCTGAGTAGGAAAAGGTCAAGAAACCATTTAGCAGAGTTAAGTTGACAAACATATCTATTTAAAAATCAGTTAGGTTCTAGTAAGAAGGAGTAAGAAGGCAGAAACATGACCTATTTTAACAGAACAAATTTAATATAATATAATTTTAGAGAACTGAATAAAACAAAGAGAAATCTGAGGTATGAAAGAGGCTGTGATTGAGGAAACAACTACCAACCCTAGTATTGGGTGAACAAAAGGAAGAAGCTGGGATTATTAAATGTACAGGTTTGGAGAAGTGGCTGCAGGAAGCTGGATCTCAGGTCTTTGAAGAGGACCTACTGTTTGGCTACTACTTGTACCTTACAGCTCAAAGCAGGTCCCTGTAGAGGTGGGACTGAGACCATTGATGATTGGTTGTGTTACCCAGAAAACTGGTCACTTCTTGGTGTGTGTCTAGTCAAGAGAAGGAAGTATTTATTACTTGGAGCAAGTAAAGGGAACACTGGGCATCTTTCCCAAAGCAGTATCTCCCAGAACAGCAAAATGGGACAAGTTTTAAGCTAAGGGTATATGCATGCTCATGAAGGGACTTGGGCAGTCCACAGAGTCCAAGCTGTAGTTGATTGAACTCACAAGAGTCAGAAAAGGTCATCATCATCCATTAGGTTCCTGTTGATCTGGTTGTTGAGCCCTTTAGGCTAATCTTTACCATTGAAATAGAACCAGGAGTGTTTACAACTGATACATCATCTTTGCTATTGTTACTTCTTTTGCCTGATAACAGTCCTTTGTTTCTGCATTATTTTGTCGCCTTAAGATCACTAATTACTGAGACTTGTTCAAGGGCAAGAATTATGGCCAGGCTTAGATCACAAAATGGCTTTAGGCCAAAATGGCTTCTCTTCTGTCAAGAAAGCCATGCCTGGTTTTCTTTCTCTGGAGACTCTCTACCTTATCTGCTTACAGTTGCTTCTAGACTAGTCATAGCAAAAGAACTTGGAGGTCAACTCCCCTGGAGCTGAAACTCAAACCACCAAGGAGTAGGCGCTGGATAACTGATGCCTCTCTGCCTCACTGTGTTACAGAGAACAAACCTGACTCCATATTGGATCTATTCCTTTAGTGCTAACCTTTGTTTTCAGTTGCCTGTGCTTAGTCATGCTGGCTCTGCACCTTTGTAAGAAATGTTGCCTATAGCCTGAAATATATACAATAGCCCTTCCTCAAGACACTGCCTCCCAGGCTTGACCTTTAAAGGTATAACAACTTTTCATTCATGCAGAGATAAAAAGTTGCTGAAGAGAAAATAGCATTTGTCTTATTGAAGGTTTACAGGAACATTGTGACTAGACCAGACAGCTGCAAGAACAAAGGACTGTCACATCCCCTCCCAGGTCTGGCCAGTACCAAGAGGTCTGCAACAACCAGCCACATCCCCTAATCTTTTAGTATAAAAGGAGCCTGAATTCTAACTCAGGTAAAATGGTTCTCTGGGACACTAGTCTGCCGTCTTCTCAGTCTGCTGGCTTTCCAAATAAAGTCACTGTTCTTTGCCCCAGCACCTCCTCTCTTGATTTATTGGCCTGTCCTGCAGTGAGCAGTATGAGATTAGACTTGGTAGCAGTGGGTTTCTCAGTGAAAGACTCAGAGTGGCACACTAAAATATGTGTACGTTGCCTGCAAGACACAAAAGCTCTCACTGTGCCTCCTATTTAATATCAATTCCTGATGAAGCAACATGCCTCTTACCTTGGATATCTCAACATGCTTCAGACCATCGGAAATTAAGACATTCCACAAAGATAGTGTGTCCCTGAACATTCATAAAGTTAATCTCCCACCATCTGGCTTACATGTGTCCTATCAAAGCAAATGAAGTAATTGCTATTTCCTGTTCCTCTGGTCTGATTGACACAATGTCATCAGTGTAGTGGACATTGTTAAGACATTCAGGAGACCTGCAGAATATGAGTGACAGTAAGAGAACTGATGTTGCAATGAGGCAAGTTTATGAAATAAATTGTGGGGTAAAATCAAGCTGCCTTTGATGGAAGAATTTTGCAAACTGGTATAGAGGGGGAAAAAAGCATTTGCTAGGTACATGGCTGCATTCTAGGTACCAGAAGATGTGTTGATTTGCTCCTAAATTTACCTTTCCACTTCTGAAATAACAGCACCATTTGGAGTTCTCACCTAATTAAGTTTATGAAAATCACAGTTGTTCCTGGAGATCCTTCTTCCTTAGCATACATAGGCTAATTAGAAAAACTGAATGGGATATGATAGGTATCAGCGCTCATGAATATTTCGAGTTCGGGATGGTGCTATTGAACTATGCAATTTTCCTGGGGATGTGGTATGGTTTTTCTTTTATTAATCTAGTAAAGGAAAGGAAATTCCTGGGACTTCCATTTAGTTCTTACTTTCACAATAGCCTTCAGTCAATGGGTCAGAGCGATACTATGTGGATTCTGACATTTGCTATATCTGTCTCTTACAATTATTCATTCAAGAAGTGAGGAAAGGGACTTCCCTGGAGGCGCAGTGGTTGGGAATCTGGCTGCCAATGCAGGGGACACAGGTTCAAGCCATGGTCCAGGAAGATCCCACATGCCACGGAGCAACTAAGTCCATGCGCTATAACTACTGAGCCTGCGCTCTAGAGCCTGCAAGCCACAACTACTGAGCCCACATACCACAACCACTGAAGCCCGAGCGCCTAGAGCCAGTGCTCCGCAACAAGAGAAGCCACCGCAATGAGAAGCCCGAGTACCACAACGAAGAGTAGTCCCCACTTGCCACAACTAGAGAAAGCCCACACGCAGCAACAAGACCCAACGCAGCCAAAAATAAATTAATTAATTTTTTTAAAAAGTCTGCATTTAAAAAAAAAAGTGAGGAAATAGTCATTGAATTTATTGATAAAACTATTGAGCCCGCTTTGATTCAAACATGGGCAAAGACTCCATTTATTGCCTAAATTCCATTGGCCCCTAATTAACTGACAGACCACTGTCACATTCAGGATTCCCAGAAATTATTGTCAGATCAAATACAATGTCTACTGATTTTGATAAGTGCTAAGTATTTCCATTTCCCTTTATTAAAGCGTCTCCTGTCCGTCTGGAGAGGGTACGCAGTCATATTTACATATATACTTGTGGCAGTATGGCAGGACCATTCTTGAGGAGAATAGATTTCCCCATTAATCAGTGAAGGTTTGTGAACTGGCTATGATCTGAAAACTAGCCGAATGGCTGTGATTCTCTATGATGGTGCATTGAAAAATTACCAGAACTGGAGTTTTCACTTTTAAAAAAATGTGGATCAATTAATAATAATTAGGCCAACCACCTATTTTATTACTAGAAGCATAATAATTTGTTAGAAACCTCAAAAGATTACTATAGGTCCAAATAGTCCAATTTCTACTGCATCCTTGCTGTTTGTTATGGTAAATATCCTCATGTTGTCCATGGTGATAATATGCTGTCCATTATCCTTTGTTCCTCTTGGATCTTGTCATCTCCTTTGAAATCAGGGAGTTATTTCCCATCCTTATATACAACCTAGATAGTGAAGCTACCACAGAGCCTACCAAGGATACTGACACTCTCATCATTAATGTATTTCTCAGTGCCTTAGTGAAGCTATTGTCTTCTCGGCACTCTTGACGATGTAGTGGGGAAATGATGAAATGCAAGCCTTGAATGTTAACTCCATTCCACAGTTCTATCTCTCTGAACCTTTGTATTCCTTCCTTTACATTATTCCATGGAAGTTCTGGCATCTCAATCACATTAAATGAGGGAGAACATAAGTTCAAGTTTTAGTCAACCATTAAAACTGTTATAAACTCTTTTAGACTGGTATACGTTAAATCCAGAATTTCTGGTAAATGCACGCATATCAACATATTTAGCCTAATCAGGATATATATAGATAGATAGATATAGATATAGATATAGATATATAGATATATCCTGCTTTATCTTTAAGAGACTACCATAGAAGCTATTAGAATCCATTCTCACATATATTCCCTGCTTGTATAAAGTAGCAAAATCTTTTTAAAAATTTAAAGCATTAACTATTTTCTGCTGGGTCTGATGTTGAGCTTGCTCTAGAAGATTCTAAGATATGACCCTAGGATTCTAATTCGTGACTATAGTGTCAATAATAGGTAAGTATATAGTAGAACTTCAAGATAATAAGCATCCCCCAATAAGGCAACTCTCCAGATGAAATTATAGGGTCTTCACATAAGAGATAGCTTGACTCCTCAGACACAAGAGGGTAGGCTGTTTCCGTTGGAAAAAGAGACTCAAGATAACTTGAGAATCAAGTTACTTAACCTCACCTGAGTTCACTCAAATATTCCCATTCCAGATGTTAGGGCTTCAATGCAGATAGTCTCTGACTTAGGAGGTTTCAACTTTACCATGGTGTGATAGCAACACACATTCAATAAAAAACACGCTTCGAACTTTAAATTTTGATCTTTTCCCAGGCTAGCCACATGCAGTACAAAACTCTCTCATGATTCTGGGTGGCAGCAGCAGTGAGCCATAGCTCCTAGTCAGCCTCTCGATTACGAAGGTAAACAAGCACTACACTTACAATCACTCTGTACCCATGCAAACCTTCTGTTTTTCACTTTCAGTATAGTATTCAATAAGTTCCATGAACTATTCAACATTATAAAATAGGCTTTGTGTTAGATGATTTTGCCCAACTGTAGGCTAATGTAAGTGTTCTGAGTATGTTTAAAGTAGGCTAGGTTAAGCTATGATTTTGTTAGGTTAGGTGTATTAAATGCATTTTTGACTTACAATATTTTCAAATTACAATGGGTTTATCAAGGCATAAGTTCCACCATAAGTGGAGGAAGATCTATACTTATCAATAAATGTCCTAACTTTCACATAACTCATTTGGCAACCAAATGAATCCAACTTAAGTTGTGAATCCAACCTAAGTTGTAATTCTGCAACTTGCACAATTAATGTTTGTGTCTGGATTTATGGAGCTTAATCCTGTGGCTACAAGAATAAGACATTCTTCCATCAACGGATCAACGGATAAAGAGGATATGAGATATATATATATATATATATATATATATATATATATATAATGGAATACTACTCAGCCAGTTTTTTTATCAAAAAAGATGAAATCTTGCCATTTGTGACAACATGGATGGACCTCTAGGGTATTATGCTAAGTGAAATAAGTCAGATGGAGAAAGACAAGTACTGTATAATTTCACTCACATGTGGAATATAAAAAAACATACAAATAAAAAAAGTAAATAACCAAACCAAACCAAACAAAAACAAACATGCAGATACAGAGAACAGAGCAGTGATTACCAGAGGGGAGGAGTAAGGGAAGGGCAAAATGGGTAAAAGGGGATCAACTGCATAGTGATGGATGGAAACTACATTTTTAGTGGTGAGCACACTCTAGTGTGTACAGAAGTTGGAATATAAGGTTGTACACATTAAACTTATATAATGTTATAAACCAATGTTATCCCAATTTAAAAAAAGTGTTTTAAAAAGAATAAGGGACAACCAGAGATGTCCTTGGGTTCTTCAATTGTGTTCTCAACTTGTCATTTCTTTTTCAAAATGCTCTACAAAACTCAGAAGCAGTTATACCACACCAAAACCCATGTTATCGTCACCATCACAGTCAAGTGAAACAGCATTTCATCTCTCAAAGCCCTTACTTCAGAGGTCACTTTATCACAAACAACCATCGGTGATAATTCAATGAATTACCACGTCACTAAGTGCCATGGATCACTGACATCCCATTCCCATCTTAAGGAGTACAACAGTGCATTCAAGCCCAAAGAGATAGACAAACCAATCCCAAATGCCCATCTTCCAGGATTTGTTTCCTGGGACCACTCATTACCAATTTCTGTATCATTCAGGTTCCAGTCAGGATATAGAACAACTCAGATAACTGAAAAGGCAAAAAGAGATCTCTGAAGTATCACTGAAGTAGTAGCTTCAGTAAGCAGATACCGCCCCTAGGACCTGGGAAAGCAAAAAGAAGAAGATGGCAGAAAAGGGACCCCACAGAGCTGAGACTCAGCCCTCTGGGGAGGGGTAGACCAGACCAGAATTGGTGTCAGAATCTCACCAAAGCACTCCCGTCAAGATGAAACTCCAACCTTGAAGGGAGGTGTCCTGTGATATTTTTGAAGGGGCTCTTGGGGCATAATTTTGTAGTGTGGGGAAAGAAGCAGCAAAGTGGAGGTAACTAAACACTGATATCAAAACCAGCTACCACAGTGAGGAGGAAAAATTTCTGTGGTGGCACAAATAGCAAGTAGCAAGTTCATTTGTCATTCTCCTCTCACAGACTCCATCTAGCTCCCCATGTTGGTCGAGCCTAACAGCCAGCAGGCAAAAGAGGAATGTAATTTGCACAGCCCCGGACTCAGCATCACAGAATATAAAAGGGAAGGTTTTAAAAGGAGAGATACTACCGTGATAATCACGAATCATTTTTATAATGATGTCATGGATCATAAATGTCAACATTTAAAATTACCAAGCCCAGTCCTCTATAACACGGATGAGGAAATGGAAGCCTAAAGAACTAGTGCCTTATTCTATATCACATGGTAAGGAGTGATAGACCAAGTACTTCAGGAAAGTACCAGAAATAAAAGCAAAAACTCTATATTTATTACACCACTTTGCCCCTACAAAATTGCTTCATATCTTTATAAACTATTTTAAACATAAAATTCACAGTCAACATTCATTTGGGCATCTCGGCATGCGTCCACATGTGGACTTGCTGTAGAATAGGCTTCACATGCACAGAACTGGCTCAGTCCTGGTTTTTTAGAATTTTTGGACTTGAACCAAATTGTTGAAGGCTCAATCTGTGTGTAACCAGTATGTTGAGCAAGCACGACTCCTGACATAATCAAAACACAACTTTATTTTTATCTCTCACCATCCTTCTAAAATGTGTTCAGTTGTGATAATGTTTTTCTGCCTTTGGGTGAAAACTTCAAGTCCATGATATTTTTGCTTGTTTCTTTCAGTTAAAATATCCCGGAGCCACTTTAAGAAACAAACTGACCCTATTTCAGAAATCAGAATGTCCAGTTCAAGATATTAATGCAAACTTTGGATCTGACTTATCATTAAAATGCTCTCACCTTCCCAGCCTGCAGAAGCTGGCATCTCCTGGAAGCCTGCAGTGGAAAAGAAGGGCAAGGTTGATTTCTTTTGCATTTCCTTACCTTGTGCTTTTGCTGCCCTCACCCCATCTTGCTAGATAGTTTCTGACTCCTACACAGTTGGAGCAGAGTGAGGGTGGAGTGAAAAAGAAAAGTGAAATCTTTTGTTTAAATGGTAGTTTCATAAGCTGGTTTTATGCTCTCTGGGCTTGACAGCTGTTTAGAGCTGATCCTTTCGCTTTGGATGCTGTTAGAGACTCGTTAGAGCTTCTTTACTGGGTCCCTCTGTCTATAGATCTCATACCCTGGGCATCATATTGTGGGTGGGGGCTTTCCCTAATTTCAGTAACACCTAGATATCCAGGGTTACCCCTTAGTTTTTTGCTACTGGGATTTAAAACTCTTATTTCTGAACTGTCTTGGTGGCACTACTAAACTGGACCCAAGATGACTCCAGGCTGGATATTATTCTCCCACATGACCCACCTCTGGCCCAAAAGAAAGACCTTTGTACTGACCTATTCTTGGGGTGCAGGTTAACTGAAAGAAAAACCACAAAACAGTTCTTCCAGGACCATCTAGATTTCACTGATGAGAGTTATACTGTAATCTTTGATCACAGAAGTCATGTATTAGGTTTCCTATATTCTCAGGAATACATACACCTACACACACATATGTATATATTATCCAGTTGAAAGTTTCAAGAGTTGCAGAACTAGTTTAAAGACTTTCTTTCAAACATTTGCATATATCAATTTGGAAAGGTACTTTGGAATTTTCCATCTGTTTACCTTGGTGCTTAGTTGAAGTATCACCTTTAATTAGCTCTTCCATGTGATTCATTGCCAACTTATTAAAATCCATATCCTAGAGCAGTGGTTCTCAAAGTTTTGTGTGCATTGGAATCCTCTGTAAATTTTGTAAACTTTCTGTTTCTGTTTCGGTGAGTCTCAGGTGAGGACAAATGATTTACATTTCTAAAAGTTCCCAGGTGATGCTGAGGCTGCTGTTTCCGGGGACCACACATTGAGGACCACTCTCTGCTGCAGGACAACAGGATGCGGAGGTATCTCTGCTCTGCTACTGTCTTGGAGTTAACATTTGAGAGATATAGAAAATTCACAAGCGTGAAATTTCTGTATAAGATTTAATAAGCGTAACGCTTCCTACCATCCTTTCTGATCCTAGTGTTATATTTGAAGTTGGGAAGTTTGTTTCCAAATTGCAAGTGAATCTATACAGCAGCATGATTGATTTTGTTTATCAATCTGCTATTTATTCAACTATTCAATAAGTATCTATTGATCATCTACATGTGCCAGGTATTATGTCTCTGGAACAGTGTTTATCAAAGTGTGGCCTTTGGGCCACCAGCATGAGCAGTGGTTCTTTTGCATGAATCAGAATCACCTGGAGAGTTTGTTAAACACAGATGGCTGAGCAACCCCCAGAGTTTCTAATCTAGTAGGTCCAGGGTGAGGCATGAGAATTTACATCTCCAACAAATTCCCAGTTGTTGCTGAACAAATGTCAGTAGACATTTCTAAATTGTCTTGAAATGTTAGGCATTTCTGTTTGCTCTTTCCAGTTTTTAAAAATAAGGAAAAACAATATCTCTTTTAAAAAGTGAAAGTCTCCATGTAAATCATTTTGAAATTATTTGCCAACTAAAGAAAAAAGCTTATTTTAGCAGCACAGAACATACCATCTTTAATGATGAAAAGCTACAAATATAGTTCCCAGGTCATTATAATTGCAGTTTTCCCTTTTTTCTCATTATTCTCTTTCTTCCAATTAGCTCTTTGAAAATCAAGTTAAGGGCTATAGCTGACAGTGATGGGCAAGAATTTCTCTTATCTGGTCAATAAAAATAAATCCTCCACATAAAAATGTCAGACTCATGTTGGCAATGACTAAAATCCAGTGATGTATTTAAAAGGGTCCAGTGGACACACAGAAACAAAAGATCACTATGGTATCTTAGACTTCTGACTGTAGCCAAGGTATAAGAGCTTGAATCAGAATAATCCCCCTGTTGAAAACAACTGTAAAACTTAGGCAATAACATAAAATTACTATTTTAAAAGGCCTTAGAAATAAACTATGGATACAGGACCAAGAGGCTGTAGCTCACACAATGAGTTGAGCTCCATAGTCCCAAGATTTTATTCTGGAGTCCATTTGCCAATTCATGCTTGGGGAATATTTTCCTAAAATAAGTCACATTGGACCAAGGAGACAGATACTTGAGTTTAGGGTGGACAAAGAAACTGGGACATTAAAGGAAGATACTACACATAAAGGATACACATAAAGTGAGTAAAAAATATGCATGTAATCTCGAGCAATTCATGATTTGCACATTGCAGGATAAAACTTCAGGAAAATCAGCAGAAGGATACAGCAGCTTAGAGATTAAAACATGAGCTGCACAGTGATTTCAGCCATCATATAGTTCTGGGGAAGCGAAGGTTAAAGTTCAAGGCCCATCAAGGTGGAGTGGTCCTTTCCACAGCTTTGTTTGAGATCCCAGGACTACCTCTCCTAGTGAGTAAAAATTAAGGAGAAAAAAAATCAAAGATCATGGAATATTTGAAAAACATGGTTAATAAATTTGATGTAATGAACATATATAAAACACCAAATGTAAATATTGTAGAACACATTCCTTCAAGTGTGCTTGGAACATTTATCATTGTTGATCATAGGATAGGCCAGTAAGCAATTTGGGACAAATTTTAAATAATTGAAATTACATATGATATTTTTTCTGATCACAATGGAAGCAAACTAAAAATAAAAACAAAACAGTAATTAGAAAAACACGAACACTTTAAAATTAAAAATAATACTTGTTAAAAGCTCATTAATCAAAAAAGAAAATGAAAATCAGAACATATTAAACTGAATAATAATGAATGGGTCATATTAAAACTTGTGGGAACCGGTTTGCCGAGCAGAAATTGAGACACAGAAGTAGAGAAAAAAACGTATGGACACCAAGGGGGGAAAGTGGCGGGGAGTGGTGGTGGTGGTGTGATGAATTGGGAGATTGGGATTGACGTGTATTCACTGATGTGTATAAAATGGATGACTAATAAGAAAAAAAAAAAACTTGTGGGATGCAGCTAAAGCAGTGATTAGAGGGGAAATATTTTTAAGTGTGTGTGTGTGTGTGTGTGTGTGTGTGTGCGTGTGCACACACGTGTATGAAAAAGTTTGGAAAAATAATATAAACTTCTCCATCAAAAGAAGAGAAAAATAATAGGAAATTAAGCCCAAGGTGAGAAAAGGAAGAAAATAATTAGATAAAAGTAGCAATAAAGTAAAATATACAAAATTGGTGTAGCAAAAAGCTGTTTTTAACAATTCATAAAATTGATAAACTTCTAGTAAGATAGATCAATAAAAATGAAAGAATACAAAAGTCACCAATGTCAGGAATCAAAAGGATATTAATATAAATCTAATATATAAAACAATAAGAGTAGTATAATTGGTAATAGAAACAAATTTATGCAGATAGACTGAAAATTCAGATTCATTGTATAAATTATTTGAAAAACACAATGTACCAAAATGAATGCAAAAATAAATTATATATATACACACATATATGTGTATATGTGTGTGTATATATATATATACATATATATGTGTATATGTGTGTGTGTGTATATATATATATATATATATACACATACATATACACATACATACATACACACAAGAAATTGTGTGTGTAAATAAAATTTTCCCATGAAGTAAACTCCAGGCCCGGATTACTTCAACGGTTATTTCCCCGAAATTCATAAGGAAAAAATAAAACCAATCTCGTTCGAATTCCCCCAGAATATAGAGAAAGTGGGAACACTTACCAATTTATTTTATGAAGCCAACGTATTTTTGATTCCAAAATCTGGCACGGACATTACACAAAATAAAAATTAAAGAACAAGAAATCTCATGAATATAATTGTAAAAATCCTAAACAAAATATAAACCGATGAGAATCACCAATAAAATACAATAATAGATTATGTTAAAGTGGAGTTTGTTCCAGGAATGCCAGATTAGTTAAACATTCTATAATCAACTTACATCATCAGAACAAAGGAGGAAAATATGTAACCATTTCATACAGATGCAAATGTTTTGATATATGTAGATGTTAAGTCTCTTGACTTTATTCAAGGTGCTGAATAGCATTAAATTCACTATTTTACTTTCCTGTTTTACTTGTGAAAAGAATAATGCACTAAGGATAGATAGAAGGTCTATTTGCACTTGCCAATTGTGATAGAAGGCTTTTGTAAGTATGTATTGTAAAATCGATGCATGTTTATTTTTAGCATTGTGTTATTGCCTCTGCTGCTAATAAATGAACAAATGACTATCTGGAGGAACAGCTAAAACACTTGCTTATTTTCAGAATACTAGAGGTATATTTTTATTTATAATTGCACAGACTATATTAATTAACTTTATAGACCAGTGTGATTGTAGAAATTATAGCCTTTGTATTTTTATAATTTACATCATTTGCAAATGTTAAGTGTAGTTAAAAGGTATTTCATTGATTGCACTCCATAATTCTTTACTTTCTAAAAAATACTTGAAAATTTTTGAATTGACTAAGCAATAATATACCAAGTGCATTATAACTGGAAAATGTAAATATGTGCATTATTCACCATGTTAAAAAAAGATGCATAAAAAGCATGTAATAAAATTCAAAACCCATTCATGATTTTTAAAAAGTCAGCCAATTGAGAATAAAAAAAATTTATTTAATGTGATAATGTCATCTGCAAAACAATCCCCAGTAAATAATGTACTTCGTAGTGATTTCTGAGCCCACTTATTTTCTGACCCACTGCCACCATTTCTATTCATCATCATAATTCTCTTCCTATCAAAGCAATAAGCAATACATAAATTGATAAGCATATGGCAGAAATATTTGAAGGAAAGAAATAAAGTTTAATTTACACATGATATCATTAGGCACATAGAAATTCTAAAAGAATCAAAAAATTATTAGAATTAATCAGCAAAATTAACAAGGTCACTAGATACAAAATTAATGTAAGAATTAATTCTGTTTCAATATACTAGAAATAATTAGTTGAAAATTAAGACAAAGAAATAATATTCACAATGCCACCACATACCTCCAATACCTGGGAATAAATTTATTGAAAGATGTGTAGGATTCTACACTGAAAACTAATAAATATTGCTGACAGAGGACTCAGAATATCTAAATAAATGAAGAGAAATAATATATTCATGGATTGGAAGACTTAATATTTTTAAGATGTTAATTTCTCCCTAATTGATCTATAGACACAATGCAGTCCCATTAAAAAGTCCAGGATTTTTTTTAATTGACAAGGCAATTCTAATACAATATGGAAGAACTAAGTAGGGGACTTCACACCCAAAATCAAGATTTATTATAAAAAGTTATAGTAATTAAGAAATGTTTTTATTAGCACAGAGTTTGATAAACTGATCAATTAAGCAGAATAGAAAATTCAGAAACACAAATACAATCACCTGATGTACAATAAATGTCACAACAGTGAAGTGGGAAAAGGATGGTCTTTTAAATTAATGTCAGTGGGTTAATTGGTATCCATATAAAACAATATGAACTTTCAGCCTTACCTCATACCATACACACAAAATTAATCACACATGGATTATAAAAATAAATGTGATAAAGAAAACAATACAGCTTATAGAAAAAAAATAGGAGAATACATTCATGAACATGGGGTAAGGAAAGATTTCTTAAACAGAAAATAAAAAGCATTAGCCATAAAGAAAGTTTTGAAATAATTGATAAATTGTATTACATAAATATTAAGCACTTCTATTTATCAAAAATTATCATTTTAAAACCCCCAAATTTGGAACATTAATGTAAAATTATTACTATTGTCTATAAAAATATATGTGGAAAAGGATTTGTATTTAGACTACGTAAAAACTCCTACAAATCAATAGGAAAAAGACTGACCACCCAATATTTTTAAAACTGACCAAAAGCCTGGGACAAGTGCTTCAGAAAAATAGAATATTCAAAGGCCAGTAAATATTTTAAAAAGTACTCAGCATCATTATTCTTCAGGAAAATACAAATTAAATGACTATGAGATACCTCTACACTCTCACCAGAATGGATAAAATTAAAAAAAAAAAAAAAAGGGTTGGTGAAGATGTGAAATAACTGAAAGTCTCACACATTGCTGTTTGGAACAAACACTGAAAAACTAGCATCGTATAGCAAAAGTAAACATGCACCTTCCTTAGAACTCATTGATTCCAGGCCCCAGAATATATCCTAGAGCAAGTCTAGCTTACGTCTACCAAATGACATTCACAATGATGCAGCTGTATTCCTAATAGCCAAAAATAGACACTACCTATATGTCTATCAACAGTATAATGAATAAGTAAACTGTTGTATGTTCACGTTGTGGAATACTACATGGGAATAAAATGGACTAATTGCTAGTACCCTCTACATGGGTAACGAATCTCACAAATATAATACTGAATGATAACAGCTAGACAGGGTACGTACTGATTGACTTTGTTAAATATATTCAAAAAGAAAAAAATTAATCTATGGTTCTAGAAGTCAGAATAGGCATTCTTTGTCAGAGTGTACCTGCCTTGGTGCTGCTGACTGGCAGGGTACAGGGAGCCTTTGGGAGGCTGGAGAAGATTTCTCTCTGCATCTGTGTGGTTGTGTGTGTGTGTATAAAAATAAAATCACTAAGCAATTTAGTTAAGACTTGGATACTCTCATGGATATAGGTTAAATTTCAAAATAATTTTTAAAAAATATTTTAAATGCTATAAAGCATTGTCATTGTTATTGAGCAGGGTTCTCTTCAAACAAGCTGCAACTAATAGCAATAGGTTGGAAAACATGAACTTTTTCAGTCCATGTTTTGTTTTAAATTGCTTTATTCATTGATTCAACTTTTGTCTTTGGTGTCAACGTAGCTTTATGTGACATTGGTGGTGGGTGTCTGTGATTCATCCTAGTGATGATTATCTGATGATATTAAGAAATGCTGTCAAAGAAATGAGAACACCAGCTTTGTCATTCATTCATTCAACAAACATTTACCGAATGTCTATTCTGTGCCTGCATTGGTTTAGATACTAAGGCAAAGCGATAAATATATAAGACATACAGGACCTGTAACCTACAGGAGTTTGCAGTCTAATGGGGGAGATAAAAGGGTAAGACAGATGATCATAATAATGAAAGTACAATGTCGGAATAGATACCAGTGGCCAAGAAAATATAGAAAAGAGATAGTGGTTACCTACTTAGCACTAAAACAACAGCACTGAAAAATTTATTATAGGATAATTTCCATAATAAGAACCCTTAAAAGGCTATGGATAAATTTCAAACATTTTCTAATGAAATGACAAATCTAGGGTGCGATGCCATAGGATATGCACGCAGGGATCAAGAATTAGGCTACAAAGGATGGCTGGTAGGCACCATGAGGTCATCAATTCAGGGAACCAAAATCTAGAAATATCAAGGAGTTGGGCTAGGAGATGGAGGAATGGCGTAAACGATTTTGGAGTAGGGCCTCTGCATAAATCCAGCGTTTGGACAGCAGGCATAAAGCAGCTTGACAATGTACCACATGCCCTCTTAGATAGGGGCTCATTAGACTGCCACTGCTAGGACCACAGATGGCTTTAGAAAATGGACAGACCTCATCCCACAATGTGACTCACATAATCGTACCCGGTGATACTGAGCAGGTAAAGGTAGCTGAGCACTTCCTAATAACAGTTTTTCATGGCAAACACTCATGAATCTTCATTTGGGCATTTATCTAAGCTTGTTCATGTGTTCAGACTTCGTAGTATCTCTTCATGATAAATGGCATGCATTTACTCCATGACGTATTAAATAAGGGATTCCTTTGACCTTTTCTAAAGTTAAATTTTCACGTTGCAAAGAATAATTCAAGTACACGGTCAAAAGTTCAGTCTACCACCCAATTTACTGCTGACCTCCTAGAAGTTTGTGAAACTCAGGTGCAGATTCCTTGTACCATGATTCACATGGAAGATAGGTTTGGCAAGAACCAAGAAGGCAGTAGTTTATTCCATCCATTCAATTTGCCTCCAAAGCAAAACTTCTGTGTTTCAATCTCTGTTGTCTACCCCTCTTATTATATCTTATAGGGGATGGTGGTCTTTAATTTTTGTTTTATATTCAGCAGGAAATAGATTTATTTTTTTCAGTAGACTGGATTTTAACTTTCTTCTACCTAGGGAGCAGTGTCAAATGGAAGTTGGTATTTGAAATGTGAAATAACTTTAAAAACAGCTAACAGGTATTGAGCATTTGCTCTGTGCCATATAGAACAGCCTCACATGAGGGAAGTGATATAACTTCCATTTTACAGATTAGGCAACAGAGATTCAGAAATTCAAATGATATTATACAGCTACGGTGTGGCATACATGGGATTTACGACTAGGATCTTGACTTCAAAGTATAGGATTTTAAGCCTCACACTGTACTGTCTCCAAGCACCAGAGGCAGATAGACACAATAACTTCTGCTTTGATCACTTCTCTTGCCTTCCTCTTCAGTGTACTTTCGTGCTGCTGCCAGAGAGTAGCATACTGTCAGGATGTCTGGACTCGTGAGGGCTGGAGTATGTCTATGCTTTGTCCAGATCAAACAAAGAAATGGGAAGCAGCACAAAGTAGTTAGTGTCTGCCCAATTGTGCTACTTATTCTTTGATTTGTTTCCTTCTTTTCTTTGCAAGCTATGCTTGTGCTCTGAGAGAAAAGTCCCAAAGATCTTATTTTTCAATGGCTACTGTACATTTTATAGAGTTGTATTCTGCTGGAATATTTTGCCCTAGAAATCTACTGAATTTGGCTTCAGTGATAACCTCATTCATCTTTGGATCAGTTCTTTGGAAAAGAGACAAAAATAACCGAAGACGACTTCTTGTGATATAGGAAGCTTTTGGTTATCATCTCAGTGGCCCTTAAAGAATTTGAGGGACAGCTTTCCATTTCTCTCGTCTTCTCTCCTCTAGTTAGTACTCCCAAAGAAACAGAAGTGAAATGTAGCTCCAACTGAGTTTATATCTGTACTTTCTTTTTTTTTTTTAATTTAATTTAATTTATTTTTTATAAAGCAGATTCTTATTACATATTTCTACTTTCAAGGAGACTGGAATAGAAAAAGTATTATGAAGTTGGTTTTGTGATTTACTATGTCAAAGCCTTTTTATGTTGGACTAACAGACTAGAGGACAGAAGAGAGAGAGAAATGATAGAAGTTACAATTTCTAGATCATTTTAAGACTATAATGAATTTTTAAAATACATTCTAAGACTTTTTGGTAAAGGTATATTTTTATTTTCTTATTATTTTTTAAATTTATTTATTTTATTTATTTGATGTTTGGCTGTGTTGGGTCTTCATTGCTGCGCATGGGCTTTCTCTAGTTGCAGCGAGCGGGGCTACTCTTCGTTGTGGTGCTTCTCTTGTTGCAGAGCACAGGCTCTAGGCGTGTGGGCTTCAGTAGATGTGGTGTGCGGGCTCAGTAGTTGTGGCTTATGGGCTTAGTTGCTCCGTGGCATGTGGGATCTTCCCGGACCAGGGCTCAAACCCGTGTCCCCTGCATTGGCAGGCAGATTCTTAACCACTGCGCCACCAGGGAAGCCCCAAAGGTATACTTTTAAAAGTCTAATAATACCTCTCTAAATAAACTTACTAAGTCATAGTGCACATTTTCTCTATTTCACATTGTTTGACTATTTAAATGGGAGAAATATATATGCATATGAGTTTACACAATGACAGTGATATTATTTCATGCTTCTCTCTTCCTGTTTAACTATACAAGCTATCTTTTGAAACCTGAAATGATTGTGTAAGAAATGCACATAATCGCTGAACAAAAACAGTGTGGAATTTTAATTCATGTATATGCAAACTGGGGCAGGATTTGGACTAAAGGGAGGGAAAAAGGATAACAAAATTTAGTTCTAAGTTTTTTCTCTAACTCTGTGACCTTGGATAAATTTCTTTATATTCTGTGAGATGCAGGCAAAAACTGCCCCCTACCTAACTTTTGGAGCTGCTGCAAGATTTATTAAACTAGGAGAAAAAAACCCAAAAACTGTTTAGAGGTCTGATGAGATAAGAGTTATATAAATACAAGGCAGTATTGTTATCTCTAAGAGGTGTATGAAGTTGAATTAAATTTTACAACACCTTATGAGTCAAGTAGATAATCTCAGACCTATTTTTACAGATAAGAGGGCTTAAGCTCTCCTGTTCAGGCCACTTAGACTGGGTGTATGCGAAGAGATACCATTACTGAATTCAGAGCTAGGCCAGTATTTGTTGATACCTGAATATATTTTAAAGGGCAGTTTAAAACATCCCATCATCCCCTTGGCAAGCAATGAGAAGAGTCTGCATATTATTCTCCCCAGTGTTCTTTCTGTGGTTCTTCATGAAATTGATCTGAAATGCAAGACACCTTGTGTCAATGGTATCCAAGGGGAGCCAAGTATTTTGAGAGCTATTAAAAGACATTGTTCTAATGATGAGACATAAAATGTGGTTTAGTGCAGCTGAAGCCAAGATATCCATCAGACATAGAGACCTAGGAAAAGGGGAAGAAGAAAAACCAATGTGACAGTTAATGCAGTCGGTGCAGCAAAGTTCTGTTAGTAGTGAACATACCACTCTATTCATATAAGGTGTATGCGGCTATAACCACATATAACATTACCCCCAATGCTTAAATGAATAAAAGCCAATATAAATTGGAGAATACACATTTTCCCTTCAGCCTAAATAAACTCGCTCACTTGTTTCCAAAAGTAATTGTTCCACATTACTAAAAAATGATTCAAAGTGCTAATTAGAGTACCTGGCACATAGCAAATTGTCAATAAAGTTACCTGTAATTATTTGGATTTGGAGTAGCAACAGTATTGCAAAAAGTCAAGAACATATTAGGAATAAGATGCCTGGGTTCAAGCCTTGCCTCTTGCATGAAATTGCCATGTGACTCTGCATAGTTGTTTAACGTAATCTTTAAAGTGGGGACAATGATAGTACTCAGGTGAGATAAATTTTGTAAAAAACCAAATGATCGGGCACATCTACAATCCTTAGCGTGGTTTCCAGCACATGGACGCATCTGATCTACAGAATGTTAACTTCTAGCAGCTGTGCAGCCAGGGCTGGTACACTAGTGTTGCTCTGCTAGCCAGTTACTTATTGAGCGCTTCCATGAGCCGGGCAGGTGAAGGAGGTGCTGGGGAAAGGAAAGATGAACAGGGGAGACATGGTCCTTATCCACATGTTGCTTCGGGGGGGGGGGGTGGGTATTAACAAAAAAACATTCAAATAAAATAATTGAAGCCTGTAACATGCTAAGAAGGAACTAAGAAAGGATTGATGCAGAAAATGTGCAAGATATTTCTTCTTAGTTAGGGACTCAGGGAAAGTCTGCCTAAGGAAGTACATTTAAAGTGAAGGTTTCGAAGAAAAGGAGTCCACCATGTGAATGGGGGTGATGGTGGGCATTTCAGGTAGGGGGAACAGCATATGCAAAGGTCATGAGTTGGAAAAAACTTAGCACATGGGAGGTAGGGATCGTCCAGAGTGACTGAAGCATATGGGTGAGGAGGGGGAGTGCTGTCAAATGTGACTGAGGAATGGACAGGACCCAGCTCATGCAGGCCTGATGGGTCATGGTAAGGAGTGTAGATATTCTGTTTGCAAAGGTAAGTTACTGAAGTTTTAAATAGTGGCAAGGAATGGTATTTTTTATACTTTTGAAAGACCACTTTTGCTGCTTTGTAGGGCAAGGCATCTAAACTTTTTTGATCATGTACACCAATCAGCATGTGACTCCAAAATGTTTATATGTTCATATTCTCTCTCTCTCTCCCTCGATAGATAGATACGTAGATATGTAGAGATAGAGAGATATAGATATATAAATAACATATAAATATATGTTAATCAGTAATTGAATATTAACTAGTCTATTTCCTGCACACAAATGAATCACCTTGTGATACCATTTTGGCACTTGTACCCCACTTTGGAGATGACTATTGTAGAGAAAGGATGGAGCAAAGCAGTCTTGGAGTAGGGAGAGTAGTATGGAGACTGTTGAGCTAGTCCAGGTAAGAAATGATGGTGACTTACATTAGGTGGTGGCATATTCTTCATGTGCATAATGAAAAAGACTCCTAATTGGAATTATAGATCTATGCTCTCTAGTGGCCTTTTATATCAACTATTTTCCTAACAAATCACCCATTCCTAATGGATCATATTAATAAAACCCATTGGGTTGCTTATTGGGTTGTTGGGTTGCAAACACCAAGAAATAGACTAGCCCACTTTCCCCCATGATTAGCCTATTTCTTGAAGTCCTCTGGAAAAAGATGATGGTTTAGGGAATTACTGATATTTTCTCTTTCTGCTTGTTGACAAAAGTTCATGGGGACCAGAGCCATAAGAAATAAAATGAATTTATTTAAAAAAAAATAGTTGGAGTCAATTTCTTCTATATCTGTGTAACCTTTTTCACAAATGGATAATTAAAATCAGACATTAAAAAAGTGCCTGCCTCTATGAATTCTCAGCAAATGGACTGAAAATGCTTTCACTAAAAGGGATTACTGTAGTAGGTGTTTGAAAAGATGGGCATTGTAAACTCCTTGAGGAGGAAATGTCAGCTCTACTTTCCCAAATCTTCAGGAAGAACTTCCTTTTGAAACCAAAGCAATCTAAATTTTGGTAGGGTAATAATAGACTAAGACCAGAAAATGTAAATTTACTATTTTCTTTTCCATTTTGCTTTTTCCAGTCCTATATTTGGATGGGAGTTCATTTGGGTTCTGAGTCTTTAATCTAATCTGGTTTTCCTCTCTTGGAGGAATTCTCACAGAGTGGAAAGGAGGTTAGCAGGGCATAGAAAGAAGGCATTAAGCAAAGGATCCTGCAAAGCTTTGAAAACTTTTCTGAGGAGAGGAAAACAGCTCTCCTGGGCTTTGACAAAGAGCACTTGCCATTTGGGAGGAAGGAGATAACCTCTGGCTCACCTCTCCTCCATCTAGAAGCCACAATATGCCAGTGGTCCTTTTTTAGGAGGATTCAGGCTTGGGTAGTAATGGTACTTTTGGAAGAACAGTCTGTGTCTCCTTTAATGACAAACAGGACACTCTTTTGTCCTTTTAAGTATCCAAGTTTTATGGCTGAGAAGCCTGTGCTCTTTGCATTGGCATATTTCTTGGATTGATCATGAGAACAATCATTTTAAATTTTTTTGTAACACACCTCTGGCTTGGAATAAGATAAACTCCTCTTGTACAGCATTAAAAAGAGTATTATTAATTAAAGAATAATGATCACTCTGTTACTTGCAAGTTGGTCCCATCACAAACTCAGGATTCAGATTTTTCAGTGAGGTTACCTTTGCAGGTGTGAAAATGAACAAACATGTAATTAGAAACTGGGAACTGTACTATTCTGTGGTGGGATTCATTTACTCAATCAATAAAAATTCACAGAATAATTTAACAGCTACCATGTGATAAAGTGTTATCTGGCTCATGAAGACTACAAAGACATGTGAAGGTATTTCAGCCCTTAGAAGCAACTTTCTATTTGAAAAAGGCTTGGATTTTGAGAAATTCTTTGTACTTTTCAAAGCCCATTCACCTACTATAAATCTTAATCTGAACTTTTGAATAGTAGCAGGGGAGCTAGGCTGGGCAGACGTTATAATCATACAATTATAGAATTTTAGGAGTGAAAGGGATTTTAAAGGTCATCTAATGCAACAACTTAGTTTTAAACCTAGGAAGCTGATAGATTGCTACTTGTCATAGATTCCCCAGCAAACTAATGGCAGAGCGTCCAGCACCCACATGGTTTCCTACTGAGTCTTAAGGCATGTGTTAGTAGCTCTGGGATAGGCACGAATGCCACAGGATAGATGGAGCACCATGCCTCCTTTCCTGTATGTATTTGCACACAGAAATATAATAGGCTTACAATAAATATTTATTGAATTAATGACTGACAGATTTCCTACCATGTAGGGCACTGTGTCCAAGTACTAAGGATAAAATGGCAAACAGAATGAACTGGTTACTTGTTCCAAGTTGCTCACAACGTAGCCTTCCCGTCCTCAATGAGTGTGCAGTCTCTTAGGGAAGCCAAGATACGCCCACAAAATGCAGTAAGATTGGGTTCAAATACAGTGAGTGCTTTAGGAGGTCAAGGAAGAAATCTAAGCGTGATAATTGATGGGAAAATCCCCCAGAATACACACACACACACACACACACACACACACACACACACACACCCCTGCGATCTTTTAATTACATAATTCTCTGATGCTGGGACACACAGACTCTTCCCAAGGTAAGGTCAAGATGCCAACTCCCTGAGACTAAGAAGGGAAAGAGCAGAAGCCCATTCATCCCTATTTTCTAAACTGAAAATGACCAGGGAGGAAAAAAAAGAAAAAAGAAACAGCCACAGAGACTGATAGAAACAATTAAACAGGAATAGGAAGTCCCCAGCACAGTGACCACTCCGCCAGGTCCGGGCTGGCCGCCCCCACGGGAGGGGCACTTGGGCTCAGCGCGGAGGCCGGCGGCCGCGGGGGCGCAGAGCGCGGCGGCGAGGAGCGGACGGCGGCGGCGCAGGCGAGCCCAAGGGGAGGGTCGGCGGCGCCTCCAGTCCCCGCAGCCAACCGCGCGCAGCGCAGCTCGGGAGCGGGACGCGGCGCTCGAAGCCCCGGCAGCGCCCGCCCTCCCTTCCGTGTTGCCTGCCCGCGCGCCAGCGCCCGCTCCGCCCGTGACTTCACTTCGGCTCCACCCCCGCGTGGCGGCGGCTCGCTCCGTCCGAACCCGCGCTCGGCACCAGCCCAGCCCGGGCAAGCGGCCGCCACCTGCCCCGAACCGCCTCTGCCCGCCCCCACCGCGGCCCAACTTGGATGGAGTTGGGGTCCTGAGCTCCTGCTCCTCGTAGCCGGCCAGCGGAGAGCCCCGCGCCGCCACCTCCGGTCCGGGACCCCTTCTCCGCTCCTCTCCGCTCCCGCAATGGGAAAAGTTGGCGCCGGCGGCGGCTCCCCAGCCGGGCTGAGCGCGCTCCTCGCCGGCGCGGGGCTCTTAGTCCTCTGCGCCCCGGGCGCCTGCGGCGGCGGCGGCTCCAGCGGTCCGCCGCTGCACCCCAGCTCGGCCCCACGCTGGGCTCCGACCCGAGGGGGGCTTCCTCACCTGGGGCCGCGAGGCAGGGCTCCTGCCACGCCCCTGCTCGGACGCCCAGTGTTTGCAGTGGCCCCCGGAGACCGAGCGCTGACCCTGGAGCGGGCCCCGGGCACTGGGGCGTCGGTGGCGATTGCTCCACGCTCTGGCCGGAGGAGACGGAGTGGAGAGGATCAAGAGAAGGCGGAACGGGGAGAGGGCACGAGAAGACGCCCCCGGGGAGTGCTAAGGGACAGAGGGCAGCAGGAGCCTGGGACTCTGGAGCGGGACCCGGACAAAGCCACTCGCTTCCGGCTGGAGGAGCTGAAACTGACCAGCACTACGTTCGCGCTGACAGGCGACTCAGCACACAACCAAGCCATGGTCCACTGGTCTGGCCACAACAGCAGCGTGAGTATAATGGGACTGAGGGCAAAGGGGTGGAAGATGGAAAGGGTTAAAGTCGGCCGTGTGATCTGATTGAGAATTTGGGGAAATGGGGTTTCTGGACTTGAAACATTGTGCAAACTAAAGTCTTCCCTGCCCGCCTCCCCAAGGATTTAATGTCACCAACTAGGAGACCACCCCTTTCCCACCAACACCGGCGTCCTCTCCAAACCTCTAACAAAGCTTCATACAGGGCAGGCAGATCCCTCTTTCCCGTTTCTTTGGTCTCCTTTGTGTAGGATGGAGCCGAAAACCAGGCAAACAGAGCGGGTTAAAGTATTCTGAATGCAGAGGTGAAAGGGTTAAAATTCCAGGCAGGCTGGCGTTCCCTCAAGTGACTTTCCCTTTAACTTGCTAGACTTATGGATGAGAGCACGTAAGATCAAAAAGTCTTTATTTGTAGCCTTTTTATTTTTGTGCGGAGCTCCTAACCCCCTCTTCCCAGCACGGAAGAGAAATTCAATGGATGGTGAGGAGTCCTTAATGTATTCTGTTTCTGGGGACCAAGTGGATGCAAGTTTCAGGACGGGAACTCTCCAGCATCTTCTAACAGCACCAGCCAGTGTGTTTTGAGAGCTGGGGCTTTCCAGCCTGTGAATGAGTGGTTGTTCTCTGGCTTGATCTGTCCCAGGAAGATCAGATATGTCCCTGTGACAACAACTCCCTGTTCTCCCCCATTGCCTGACCTCCTCTAGTGAAGAGCACAAATAGAGACGTAGCTCTCCCTTTATTGAGGGAGGAGAGGGGTTGCTGGATTTCCAGGAGGCTGACACTGGGGAGCGTGGGTGCAAGTCCATGAGCTGTGTCCAAGATCAGGGAAGGTTTTAGATGTTTGGAAAAGCCTGCATGTCTGGAATTTGAGGGAGCTATTCCAGTTTAAACTGCACCTGGAAACTTCAAGGAGCTGAAATAGTAAAGAAAGAGCTTTGGTGGTGATAACTGCAGGTGATTTAAAAGTATGGAAGCTTCACTAGGCTGCATTTAAGCAGACAAGAAAATAAAAACCAAGGATGGGTAAACTGAAAAAAAAAATCAAAGTTTCAGCTTCTATCAGATTACTGAGATTGTAGTATTTGTACTATGCACAGTCTGTGCATCCTGGTACATTTCAAAATGTTTTCAGTTGTGATGTTATTGCCAGAAACCTTCCCAGGGAAGTGCCACTTTAGTGAATTGTGCTCACTGTCAGCTTTTTTAATGAAAGTTGTGAACATTTTAAAATAAGAGCCTGTCATTATGGATTCCTTGGGTACATAGATATAAATTGTATTAAGGCAAATCGTGATAAATAGTATTTTGTATCGTGTCTCTGTCCTGAGTGTCTCAGCACGGTTTTCCCTACAATTCAGCCTTCATGACCAAGGCTATGGTTTTACATGGTTCTCAGGACTGGTTTAATCAAATAATTGAAGCTGAAATTCTTTTCATTCGAGTTCCGGAGACCCTTGCCCTCATTCCTTACCTTAACTGTCCTATCTTTCATATCATAACCACTAAAATTAATCCCCCAATTTGAACTTGAATCTTCTTAAACTGATTAAATAACTTTCGCACTGCTTTAAGTGATTAACTCAAAGCTTCTAGCTTTAAGGGGAAATTTTAAACACATCAAACATATTAAATCTTGTATCAAGAAGTAAAGGACTTGGGACTCAAAATATTTCTGGCTTTTAATATAATTCAAGCCGTAAAATATCACTCACCCATTAGACCTCCACTTTAGTTCACCTATTGAAAGATCTTGGAAAGAGCAAGAAAAAGAGAGTACCTCTTTGGCAAGTTTTAAACTCCATTTAAGAAATGGTGCCAAGCACTGCCAGCCTTTTTTTTTTTTTTTTAATGGTGCTTATAAACCCAGTCAGGCTTCTTAGGGTCAGGGCTTGAAGGGGTGACATGTAAGGAAGTCTGAGATAATGTAGGAAATAATCAAGGTGTTAAAAGTTGGAGCACTCAAATCATGTAACGAATGAGATTTCTATCCTATTAAGTCTCTCATTCTATGAGGACATACATTCCATCCCTGCCCACTTACATACAAATTGTTGTTGTTTTTCTTCAGTGTGTATGTATACCCAGTAGAGGAAGAGAAATAGTCTTGTTTCAGTATCCTCCACAAAGTAGTCCCAGATTCATAGGAGAGATAAAGTTTAAAATATATTTTGAAGGTAAGGGAGGCAGAAAGAAACTTTTCTAGGAAACTTTGTGATGTGAAAAGCAGAGTGGAGACCTGAGTTCTGGTTCTGCCTATTTGGGGTTTGATCTTGGCAAGCTGATGGCCTGAGTGTGAATTTCCTCATCTCTAAAACAGGAGGGGAGGATGCCTGTCAGATTCATTACTGAGAATTACAGGCCAGGATATAGTTAAGAGAGTGGTGTGACTGTAAAGTACTGTATACCTCTTTGTAACTCTCATCTCATGGCACTTCACATTCCCCCCAGAGCAAGAAATCCACTAACCTAACACTGAGGACAGCAGTGGGTGGGACCTCTCATTTTCTTCTCTTTTAGCTGCTGTCCCCCATAAATCCACCCCCAGCCCATTCAGGGCCACTGGCAGTACACACCCTCTGGACCTATCTCACCTTTAGCTAAAAGCCTTTGCCAAGTAGGGCTTCTGATGACAATAACACCTGCATTAAAGGTGTAAATGTATGGTAATTATAGGCTGCCTATCAAACTTGTGAAGAACTCTGGATCCTTCTCTCACCTCCTTCCCTTCTCCTTCCTGCCCCCTCCGCTGTTGGACTTGTGCAGTTGTGTAAGGATATGACTGTTTTGCCTTGTCCGTGGGTGTAATGTGATTCCTCTGTACTGCAGTCTAGCTTGATGGAAAGTGTTGATGGAGTTGGTGGAACACCTGGGGGGATCTTTTGGCATGAAAAGTGCTGGGTATGAATCATTTGTCATGAGCTTGGTATCGTAAGCAAGAACATATTGTTCCTACCCTACTCATCCAAGGCATGCTGTGTCCTGATCTAAATTTATAGAGTAATTCTTAGTTTGTTAAAATATACATTTGTCTATACCTATGTATGATGGGGATGCGTTTATTCCTTATTTCCAAGGAATTTCAAAGTGCTACACTCATTAATCCTTACAATATCCCTGTTAGGTAATAGACAGGTGTCAAGTGTTAATATCTCTTTTTCATATTTTTATGATGGAGTCAATTTGAATATTTCAGTTCACTGTCTTGTCCCTTTCTCACTAGAAATAGTGTTACAAATTGTTAACAGAGGCTTTTACTTGACATATTTTGCTGTTATGATATCTTTAATACTGCATTTATTGTAGTGAATAATGATCTGGTTGGTTTTCATGTAATTCTTTGCCTTTTGTTATTCTGGGACTTGACATTTACCATCCACCCTTAGTGAGTAAACTGAGTCCCAGTGAGTCAGGTTTTTGAGTAGATGTCTTACATTCATCGTTTCACTTAATTTTCACAAAAATGTTATGGGTAGATATTATTATCCCCATTACATTAATGAGGAAACTGAGGCTCCAGAAGGCTAAATGACTTGCCAAGAAGATATAACAGTTCAGTGGCAAAGCAGAGACTGGCACCCAGGGTGATCTGACTTCAAAACCGCACAGAATGGCTTGTCTTAGAGACTTCAAGGTAGGACAGAAAAACTCAGACCTTTGGGGATCTGTATTTTAAATAATCCTGTTTTGGGTGGATTTCAGATGTTGGTGGAGGAGGACATAGTCTTAGCTGGAAGCTCTATCTCTTTGTAGAAAAGCAAGGACTATATAACATGTGCCTGTCACATTGCACCCTTTACCTTAAAGTAGTGATTTGGCTGTTCTCTTATCCACCCACATCTTCATCTTTACTGAGACATGGAATCTGTACCTGATGATTCATTGAGCACGAGGTAATGTGCCATCATTCAGCTTTCAGCTCTGGTGTTCTTCAGGAATAGATTCCTCTTCTAAGTTAATTACAAATAGGATTTTATAAAGAGTTGCCTATGAACACTTGATTTGGCTATACATTTTGACATAAGTTTTTTTACCTTTTTTTCCAAAGTAAACTGTTGAAGGATTTTAGATTTCTCTAGCAAGCCACATAATACCTTCTCTGATCTGTGTTTTATGCTATTAATGGGTGTTAATATGGTATGACATGGAAGGCAGTGGGTTTGGAAGCAGATTTGAGTTTGAATGTTAGCTCTCCTGCTTCCCAGCACTTTGCTTTGAGCAAGACACTTAAATTCTTTGAGTTTCTGTTCTCTCAACTAAAATATGAGGAGGGCACGTCTTTTTCTGTTTTGTTTTTTTTTTTTTTCCCAGAAGACTTGACATCACATATACAAACTGGCTGGTACATAGTAAGTGCTCACTAAATGCTACCTCTTATTTTTGTAGGAGAAATACTTCTCTACTGGTAATTAAGACTCCTGGGTTACAGTCCTGGCTGTACAGAAAAATTAGATATGTAGTGACAGCCTGTAAAAATGTTGTGGCCTCAATTTTATCCTCTGTAAAATGACACAAATAGGCCAGAGCATCACTGAAATCCCTTACTGGTTGAAATTCATTAAAATTTTTTGTCAACCTGTAGGTATTGTGCACCTACTACATCTAAATAAAGTCCACTGGGAGTGTTCAGGATGCAGAAATGACACAATGACCTATACCCTTGACCTGTAAGTGAGCAAGCCTTTCATTTCACAAGTTTCTTCCTCTTTCCATGGTTTATATGCACATATATTAATAGGAGATTAAGGCATTTGAGACCCAAGCAGACATTCATTTCAATGTAGATTTGCAGCAAAATATAGTTTATTAGGTTTATTGTATCATATCTTCAGGTTAAGGCACTTGGTATCTTTGAACAAAAAAATTGCTTAATGTGAAATTGGAAAGTAAAGATCTCTTAAGATATTTTAATGGGATTTTCTAGACTCATCAGTGTTGACTCTGGGAACTACGTCCACATCCTTTTAAAGAAGGATCCCAGAAACTCATAAATTAGGGTAGAGAAGCTGGTGCAATTGTCTAATTTATTTAAGAGAATAATAATTGCTCACATTTAAGGTGAGATTGTCATATGGCAGCATTATGCTAAGAAGCTTACACAAATTATCATATTTACTTTTAATTCTATGAATGGGTATTGAGTCCTAATATTTGTCAGGCATTGATAGTAGGGACATATGTGGAGTGATGCCCAAAGATGAAAAGAAATGATACCTGCCCTCAGAGAGCTTTCAGTTTGCCACCCAAACAATGCTCTGAAGAGGTAGCAGAAAGTACGTGTCCTCGGAGGGTGTCACATGCTATAGGAGTTCAGAGGAGGGATGGGCAGGCATCTTCTGGCTGAGATGGTCTCCAAACTTCATTGCAAAGCAGGTGTTTCAACTGAACCTTGAAATGTAGAGAAATTTTTAATTAAAAGATGGAGATTATTACAAGGATATTTTGAGCTGAGTGGATGGTGTGAGTAAAGGTCAAGTGTAGAGATGTAAATATTCCTACCTATATCTAGGAAATTAACCTACATTAAATGTAAACTATGTTTAACTAAGGTCTTAACCTTAGAAATAATTTTAAAAATATGATTTAAGCAAAAACATATACACACCCATCTCCTAGTGAGTTTGGCTGTATTCCAAGCCCCAAAAGAAAATAAAAACCTCTATGGTCACTTGAAGGCATAACTGCCCTTATTTGCACATTAAATTTCAGCTGGAGTCATCATTGTTTCATTTTTACCTTGATATATTTCACACGCAGTTTTCACAAACGGACTTTCTTTTGTTTAAGTTCTTGATTAGAAATATCAGTGGCTGGGCTGCCCGGAGGGTAGATTAATTTGGCTCCCTGACAACTTCTGTTAACTAAACGTATGTAATATGTTTGTCCTGTCTTCATGTATGTCTCAATTACTGTCCTTTATCTCTGGCTGGAAAAGGTGGAGAGTACATCTGTGTGTCCTAGAGGGGAAACTAGCCAAACAGTGTCCCTGCGGTGGCCAACAGGGTGGCAGAGAAGAGGCGTGGTCAGTGTGATGTGGAACCAGGCCCCGTGAAAGGGCAGTGGCCACTCCTGAGGGGTGCCCCTCCTGCTCCCTTGGGGTGGATGGAACAATCAAACGGTTGGCAAGAAACCAAGCTGGACTCTTACTGTGCACAGTTTATATGGAAAAAGCCTTTTCTAAAATGTAGGTAGGGGAAGAAAAAGGACGTGAGTGCTCTGCAGGAAATCCTACATGAAATTTTACACGTGTATAAAAGATATTGTGTCTATTTCTATAGCACGCCTGAATGTTGTTATACCACTTTAGATCGGTTATAGCCCTTTTCTTTTGCAAAATGCTTCAGTTTTCAAAGATGGGAACATTACTTCCATGACTTCAGTTTTATTTTCACCACAGTCCTAGGAGATAGGAAAGACAGATATCATCTGCGTTTCTCAAAGAGGGAAAGCAGGGCGTTGGTATTAAGCAGGTCAGTTAGTGGAAGGAGAGGGTCAAACACGTTTTGTCACAGTGTACGACTGATTCTCGGTTTGGAACACCGCTGGCTTTCCACAGCCAGGAGATGGGACGCAGCTGCATCCTAGCCTCACAGTTTGCCTCAAGCCTATGCACCTGTGTGTCCCTAATGGTTGCCATTGAGGGATGAAGTATGGAGATTGGCCATGGAGCTCCTGAGTTCCAGGCTCAGCTGTTCAAGTTATTTATCCTGGGCTTCAGTGCAAGGACAAAAGTCATGTACTTGGCATTGTTGAAATCTTTAAAAAGGGACCCTAAAGAGAGGAGATGGGACTTTTTACAAGTGAGGTCTCCGGCAGTAAATAACCTATCTAACATGTATGTTCCACTGCTAATGGTCTTCGGAGATGAGATTTCTTATCACTGGGCTTATTGCAGCAGGGGGTTGGGGAGAAGAGGGGGAGAGTCACCTCCTCCCCTCTTTAATTGTCTTATGCCTATGAAATCTAGTTGAAAATAATATTAAGTACGGTCTTGGTCAAGAGAAACTAGAGCTTCAACTTCGGGGAGCAGCAGTAGTCAAACTGAAGGAGCGCCTTGTTGACGCTAATGGATTTTATTTGCTCAAGGATTATAATAGAGTTACCAGCTGTTGCCTTTTCTACTTCCTCTAACTTTGGGGTGTGGGGTGGGGTAGGTGGGGGAAGGGAGCAAAGGAGAGTTTGCTGCATACTAGGGATAGCTCTCTGCAGCCAGATAAGCTACATTGATTATAACAGAAATCGCTCTTAATGATAATAATATAAATAGTCATCAATTTAGTGACCAGATTCCCTGGAAGTACGTTCTAGGGCATCACCACGTTATTCACTTCATCCTCACACCACCCTTACAAACTAGATGTCATTATCCTCATCCTAAAGCCGAGGAAGTCGAGGCTTAAAGATCTTGCCTGAGGTCACCGAGCTCGAAGGTGGCGGCAGAGATAGAATTTGATTTTTGCCCTTTCTGGCTCCAGAGCTTTTTCTGTTTGATCATGCTGTCCCTTCGTCGGGGTTTATCTCTGAATTTCTTTAGCGAGAACTTGACAAGTCAGTGCAGAGGGGTGGTGGGAGAACTCTTGGCAAGAGCACCCCATCTCGGGGTGCTCCCTTTCACAACACCCCCATCTCAGGTCCCTGACCTGACACACTTTACGAGGTAATAAGCTGCTCTGTGATGGAGCTTGATCAAAGCCCTCACCTCCCCCGTCCTCTTCCCAAGGGTGGATCATCCGGGGTTATTAGTGTGTGTCATTTTGTTATCCTGGGAGGATGTGTAGGATGTGCCGATTGGTTTCTCCCTGCCGGCTAATGACCCTAGAATGACAGTGTGGACAACTTGTACACTCTTTAAAGGAGGTGCTAATAAGAATCATGTTATCAGGCAACCAACTAATCATGTTGTGCCCTGAAGCCAAAGGATTGATGCCTCTAGTGGTCTTCCCCTAATCAGAGTTGCAGGGGCCATTGAGACACAAAACCGTGGGCCGTGGATCCAGGGCCTATGGATGGAGGTTAAAAGTAAAAGGTCTTTCCCTATCTCAACACTTCCCAAAATGCACTCTTGATTAGAATCATTAAAGGGGAGAAAAAGCTATTTTAGCCATGGTTGTGACCCTGCTTAGAAACCTATCTGCAGCACTGTTTACCCTGCCTTGCATTTTGCTGAGTTGGTGGAGGAATTCTTAACTGAGCAGGCGTGGGCTCTCTCCTTGGGCACCTAGGGCAGCGTTTCTCAGAGTTTGTCATCATGGAACCTGCTTTTGAATCTGCTGATGGGGAGTGAGAATCTTTATGTTTTTCATACTCCCTTAGGAACACTAAAGGTTGAAAATAATTTTCCTAAAATTTATGTGTGAGTTTTGGGGTCCCTGAACCCCTTCCATTGTCTGCACAATCTTATGTCAATATGCTTTACTTTTCCCCAAGGAAAGCTGAAGCCCAAAGCTTTTATCAGCTTCTCAGTGAAAATTATGACCCCAATGGTGAGGACCTGGTAGAAGGTTCTCTAAGAGAAGGAGAGATGATTACATGGCACAGCACTGGTGCCCCAGGCAGAGGAAGATGGTACCTTTCTGCCAGATGGTGCTATTTCTACACTGAATATATTCTATGCAGTTATCTTTCCTGGATGTCCATATGACCATGGGCAAAACAAGTGGCTAAAAGAGTACATTATTTTAAATATAACATAATGTTTAGTGATTGGTTTGAATTCCCACTCCTAGATATGCTAACTTGGGCAATAAGCTTTGTAATTCTGTACCTTAGTTTCCTCATCTGTTTAATGGAAATAATAGTGGTGTACTTTCTATATGGTTTCTTGATGGTTGAAAGAGACAATAGATATAAAAATGCTGAAAGTGGCATCTGCCATAGAGTAAGCAATCAATAAACGTTAGCTATTATTATTATTGTTATCATCATTACCGTGTTAGTACTAGTACTAATAATGCTCGAGTATGATGTACTAAAAGATGTTTGTAATATGTTGCTCATTGCTTCTGTTTCTGTGTTTATGTTTTTTCATTCCAGTTCCATTTTCTTATAAGGAGGCCAGGACTCTCTTCTACTCTTTTTTTTGGCATGCCTTTCAGCATCTCTAGCTATTTGCACATGATGGTTGTAATAGGGTTCTGGACCCAATTTCCAATGTGTGGGTTGGGGGTCGGTAGGTTCCACACCGACAATCAATTCTCTGACACCAGCTGGGTGTCCAACAATTTACTCAATTCTGACACTGTCTACACAGAGGTCACATCAGATTTCACAGGTTAAGGACTCAGTCCCACAAGACTGTCCCCCACCACCTCCCACTTCCAAGGCCAGCCCCAAGTCCAGGTTATCACCTGTGCTTCTGAGCGACAGGCTATAGATTGGAAGTTTCAACGACTCTCTTCTTGGGTTTGATTAATTTGCTAGAGTGGCTCACGGAACTCAGAGAAACGTTTCACCTACTAGATTACCAGTTTATTATTAAGGATGTAACTCAGGGACAGCAGATGGACGAGATGCCTAGGGCAAGGTATGGAGAAAGAGCGTGGAGCCTCCCTTTGCTCTCTGAGTGCACCATTCTTCCTGAATCTCCACCTGTTCACCAACCTGGAAGCTCTCGGAACCCTGTCTTTTTGGGTTTTTATGGCGGTTTCATTACATCAGCACAGTTGATTAAATCATTGGCCATTGACTCAAACTCCAGCCCCTCTCCCCTCCCCAGAGGTCAAGGGGGCTGGACTGAAAGTTTCAACCCTCTGATCACATGGTTGGTTTTTTGGCAACTGGCCCACATCCTTAACTGTGGTCCAAAGTCACCTCATTAACCTCTCATCACAGGAAAATCCAGGGGTTTTAGGGGCTCTGTGCCAGAAATGGGCACTAAGACAAAATGTATATTTCTTATTATAAATCACAGTATCACAACTAGCTTACTAAATATTTTGCTGTTTTATTTGCTATATCCCTGGGGAAAACTGGCTTTCATATAAAATAAATGACCCATGACCTTCCATATGAGTGTTGTAGAATATTCAGCCATTAAAGGATTGCTTATGTGTTTATATATATATATATATAAATTATATTTATATTTATAAATTATTTACATTTATAAATATAAATAAATATATATATTTATTTATTTTGGGAAAGCTTCCACAAAATACCAGAAAGAGGAAATAAAATAATACATAAATAATAAAATAAAAAATAGTACAGATGTAAGCCCCACAAAGTAAGGGTTTCTTTTTTTTTTTTTTTAACTGTGTTGTTCCCTTGTATATCCCAAGTCCCTAGACTTAGAAGTGGCTCAATATATTTTTTTTTTCTGTGGAATTTTTGAATTTTATTTAATTTATTTTTTTATACAGCAGGTTCTTATTAGTTATCCATTTTATACATATTAGTGTATACATGTCAATCCCAATCCCCCAGTTCATCCCCCCTTGCCCCCCGCCCCCCCCAACTTTCCCCTCTTGCTGTCCATACATTTGTTCTCTACATCTGTGTCTCAATTTCTGCCCTGCAAACTGGTTCATCTGTACCATTTTTCTAGGTCCCACATATGCATTAATATACTATATTTGTTTTTCTCTTTCTGACTTACTTCACTCTGTATGACAGTGTCTAGATCCACCTGCGTCTCTACAAGTGACCCAATTTCGTTCCTTTTTATGGCTGAGTAATATTCCATTGTATATATATGTACCACATCTTCTTTATCCATTCGTCTGTAGATGGGCATTTAGGTTGCTTCCATGACCTGGCTATTGTAAATAGTGCTGCAATGAACATTGGGGTGCATGTGTCTTTTTGAATTATGGTTTTCTCTGGGTATGTGCCCAGTAGTGGGATTGCTGGGTCATATGGTAATTCTACTTTTAGTTTTTTAAGGAACCTCCATAGTGTTCTCCATAGTGGCTGTATCAATTTACATTCCCACCAACAGTGCAAGAGGTTTCCCTTTCCTCCACACCCTCTCTAGCATTTGTTGTTTGTAGATTTCTGATGATGCCCATTCTAACTGGTGTGAGGTGATACCTCATTGTAGTTTTGATTTGCATTTCTCTAATGATTAGTGATGTTGAGCAGGTTTTCATGTGCTTCTTGGCCATCTGTATGTCTTCTTTGGAGAAATGTCTATTTAGGTCTTCTGCCCATTTTTGGATTGGGTTGTTTGCTTTTTTAATATTGAGCTGCATGAGCCGTTTATATATTTTGGAGATTAATCCTTTGCCTGTTGATTCATTTGCAAATATTTTCTCCCATTCTGAGGGTTGTCTTTTCATCTTGTTTGTAGTTTCCTTTGCTTTGCAAAAGCTTTTAAGTTTCGTTAGGTCCCATTTGTTTATTTTTGTTTTTATTTCCATTACTCTAGCAGTCCCTCAAGACTGCTTGGGCCATTTGGGGTCTTTTGTGTCTCCATGCAAATTGTAAGATTTTTTGTTCTAGTTCTGTAAAAAATGCCACTGGTAATTTGATAGGGATTGCATTGAATCTATAGATTGCTTTGGGTAGTATAGTCGTTTGCACAATATTGATTCTTCCAATCCAAGAACACAGTATACCTCTCCATCTGTTTGTGTCATCTTTAATTTCTTTCATCAGTGTCTTATAGTTTTCTGAGTACAGGTCTTTTACCTCCTTAGGTAGGTTTATTCCCGATATTTTATTCTTTTTCTTGCAATGGTGAATGGGATTGTTTCCTTAATTTCTCTTTCTGATCTTTCATTGTTAGTGTATAGGAAAGCAAGAGATTTCTGTGCATTAATTTTGTATCCTACAACTTTACCAAATTCATTGATTAGCTCTAGTAGTTTTCTGGTAGCATCTTTAGGATTCTCTATGTATAGTATCATGTCATCTGCAAACAGTGACAGTTTTACTTCTTCTTTTCCGATTTGGATCCCTTTTATTTCTTTTTTTTCTTTGATTGCCCTGGCTAGGACTTCCAAAATTCTGTGGAATAATAGTGTTGAGAGTGGACATCCTTGTCTTATTCCTGATCTTAGAGGAAATGCTTTCAGATTTTCAACATTGAGAATGATGTTTGCTGTGGGTTTGTCGTATATGGACTTTACTATGTTGAGGTAGGTTCCCTCTATGTCCACTTTCTGGAGAGTTTTTATGATAAATGGGTGTTGAATTTTGTTGAAAGCTTTTTCTGCATCTATTGAGATGATCATATAGATTTTATTCTTCAATTTGTTAATATGGTGTATCACATTGATTGATTTGCATATGTTGAAGAATCCTTGCATCCCTGAGATAAATCCCACTTGATCATGGTGTATGATCCTTTTACTGTGTTGTTGGATTCTGTTTGCTAGTATATTGTTGAGAATTTTCACATCCATATTCATCAGTGTTATTGGTCTGTAATTTTCTTTTTTTTGTAGTATCTTTGTCTGGTTTTGGTATCAGGGTGATGGTGGCCTCATAGAATGAGTTTCGTAGTGTTCCTTCCTCTGCAATTTTTTGGAAGAGTTTGAGGAGGATGGGTGTTAGCTCTTCTCTAAATGTTTGATAGAATTCACCTGTGAAGCCATCTGGTCCTGGACTTTTGTTTGTAGGAAGATTTTTAATCACAGTTTCAATCTCATTACTTGTGATTGGCATGTTCATATTTTCTGTTTCTTCCTGGTTCAGTCTTGGAAGGTTATACCTTTCTAAGAATTTGTCCATTTCTTCCAGGTTGTCCATTTTATTGACATAAAGTTGGTTGTAGTAGTCTCTTATGATGCTTTGTATTTCTGTTGTGTCCGTCGTAACTTCTCCTGTTTCATTTGTAATTTTATTGATTTGACTCCTCTCTCTCTTTTTCTTGATGAGTCTGGCTAAAGGTTTATCAATTTTGTTTATCTTCTCAAAGAACCAGCTTTTAGTTTTATAGACCTTTACTATTGTTTTCTTTGTTTCTATTTCATTTATTTCTGCTCTGATCTTTATGATTTCTTTCCTTCTACTAACTTTGTGTTTTGTTTGTTCTTCTTTTTCTAGTTTCTTTAGGTGTACGGTTAGATTGTTTATTTGAGATTTTTCTTGTTTCTTGATGTAGGATTGTATTGCTATAAACTTCCTTCTTAGAACTGCTTTTGCTGCATCCCATAGGTTTTGGATCGTCGTGTTTTCATTGTCATTTGTCTCTAGGTATTTTTTGATTTCCCCTTTGATTTCTTCAGTGATCTCTTGGTTATTTAGTAGCGTATTGTTTAGCCTCCATGTGTTTGTGTTTTTGCTTTTTTTTCCCTGTAATTGATTTCTAATTTCATAGAGTCGTGGTTGGAAAAGATGCTTGATATGATTTCAATTTTCTTAAATTTACTGAGGCTTGATTTGTGACCCAAGATGTGATCTATCCTGGAGAATGTTCCGTGCTCACTTGAGAAGAAAGTGTAATCTGCTGTTTTTGGATGGAATGTCCTATAAATATCAATTAAATCTATCTGGTCTATGGTGTCATTTAAAGCTTGTGTTTCCTTATTAATTTTCTGTCTGGATGATCTATCCATTGGTGTAAGTGAGGTGTTAAAGTCCCCCACTATTATTGTTTTTCTGTCGATTTCCTCTCTTATAGCTATTAGCAGTTGCCTTATGTATTGAGGTGCTCCTATGTTGGATGCATATCTATTTAGAATTGTTATATCTTCTTCTTGGATTGATCCCTTGATCATTATGTAGTGTCCTTCCTTGTCTCTTGTAACATTCTTTATCTTAAAGTCTATTTGATATGAGTATTGCTACTCCAGCTTTCTTTTGATTTCCATTTGCATGGAATATCTTTTTCCATCCCCTCACTTTCAGTCTGTATGTGTCCCTAGGTCTGAAGTGGGTCTCTTGTAGACAGCATATATTTGGGTCTTATTTTCATATCCATTCAGCGAACTTGTGTCTTTTGGTTGGAGCATTTAATCCATTCACACTTAAGGTAATTATTGATATGTATGTTCCTATTACCACTTTCTTAATTGTTATGGGTTTGTTTTTGTAGGTCCTTTTCTTCTCTTGTGTTTCCCACTTAGAGAAGTTCCTTTAGCATTTGTGGTAGAGCTGGTTTGGTGGTGCTGAATTCTCTTAGCTTTTGCTTGTCTGTAAAGCTTTTGATTTCTCTGTCAAAGTTGAATGAGATCCTTGCCGGATAGAGTAACCTTGGTTGTAGGTTCTTTCCTTTCATCACTTTAAATATATCATGCCACTCCCTTCTGGCTTGTAGAGTTTCTGCTGAGAAATCAGCTGTTAACCTTACGGGAGTTCCCTTGTTTTTCATTTGTCATTTTCCCCTTGTTGCTTTTAATAATTTTTCTTTGTCTTTAATTTTCGGCAGTTTGATTACTATGTGTCTCGGCGTGTTTCTCCTTGGGTTTATCCTGCCTGGGACTCTCTGTGCTTCCTGGACTTGGGTGGCTATTTCCTTTCCCATGTTAGGGAAGTTTTTGACTATAATCTCTTCATATATTTTCTCGGGTCCTTTCTCTCTTTCTTCTCCTTCTGGGACCCCTATAATGTGAATGTTGTTGAGTTTAATGTTGTCCCAGAAGTCTCTTAGGCTGTCTTCATTTCTTGTCATTCTTTTTCCTTTTTTCTGTTCCGTGGCAGTTATTTCCACCATTCTGTCTTCCAGGTCACTTATCTGTTCTTCTGCCTCAGTAATTCTGCTATTGATTCCTTCTAGTGTATTTTTCATTTCAGTTATTGTATTGTTCATCTCTGTTTGTTTGTTCTTCTATGTCTTTGTTAAACATTTCTTGCAACACTAGCAGGTATGTACGGTTCAGTCTCCTATGGGATCACTGCTCCTTCCCCTGGGTCCAGATGCACACACTACTTTGTGTGTGCCCTCCAAGAGTAGAGTCTCTATTTCCCCCAGTCCTGTCAAAGTCTTGCAATCAAATCCCTCTCGCCTTCAAAGTCTGATTCTTTAGGAATTCCTCCTCCCATTGCCAGACCCCCAGGTTGGAAAGCCCGACATGGGGCTCAGAACCTTCCCTCCAGTGGGTGGACTCCTGTGGTATAAGTGTTCTCCAGTTTGTGAGTCACCCACCTAGCAGTTATGGGATTTGATTTTATTGTGATTGCGCCACTCCCACCGTCTCATTGTGGCTTCTCCTTTGTCTTTGGATGTGGGTATTATTTTTGGTGAGTTCCAGTGTCTTCCTATTGACGATTGTTCAGCAGTTAGTTGTGATTCCAGTGCTCTTGCAAGAGGGAGTCTAAATGGCTTTTTAAGTTTACTTCTACCTTTGAAATTCTCTCAGTTTGTCCATAGTTTTGGTGTTGTTGTTCTTCCATAAATGTGCATTGCTTGATTTATTTTTAATAGTTATTTGAGAAATGGGGGGGGGGGAAGAAACAAACAAAACAGGAGAGAGTAAACAAGTTTGTGAACTTGGCCACATTAGAATTGCATTCTAGACAACTGAACTGGACAAAGAGCCCAAGTTCAAGTTTCCTGACTTACTTTCAGTCCCTATTATTGGGAAGGAGCTGGTGCCCAGGGTTTTTGTGAAGCGGCAAGATCACTCTGCATCTCTCTTCCTTCTCTTTTTGCAGTGTGCAGCAGCAGGGGCTTCCAGGCCTTTTGTTTATTGTCCTCTTTGTTGATTCCAGAGAGAGAGATCTGGAGGTAATTTCACCCACCTGACTACACCTCCTGAAAACTCTAGTAGCTTCCAGTCCCCAATAAAGAAGCATGCATTTTAATTTAAATCTCAGTCTCTTTCTTGATCTTGGACTCCATCTCTCCATCATATACATGTATTTAAGTGCATACATCATAGATGTGGGCATCCCAGGCATCTCTGTACATTCAGAGCAATTTACGCACTGATGTCTTTAAGTATCTGCTCTTAAAAGTGAAATACTAGATTTTGTTGTATGGCCACGGTGAGGATGTTTACTGACGGTGAGAGCTGAATGGAAGGTGATCTCCAGAATGAGGCGAGAGATAAAGAAACCAAGAGGAAGAGACTGAGAGACAATGGAAGCCAAGAGATGGAAAAAGAGAAGGAATAAGGGGAGAGGAAGAGAGAGAGTATAGGATCATGACAGAGGCAGAGAGAGGCAGAGAGCAATTCAGAGACAGGAAAAGTGGACTAAGAAGGAGGAGAATAAAGAGAAGATGAGGGGCAATGAGCCAGTGATACTGTGGACTGGGAAGGGCAGATAGAGAGACAAAGACAGCCTTGTAACAAACACGTGGAGACAGAGTAAGTCACAGAAAGAGAGTTAGAGATGAAAACAAGAAAGGAAAAGTGTCAGTGAGTAGAGAGAACTTGTTATCAATTCATAAAATGTGCAGAGTAGAACACATTTCTACCTAGTCTGACCGTATTCTTTCCACTGTAGCGACAGCACATCTCTGGCCTTTGGCTCTGGGGGGGTTCACACCCATCCAGTCTTGTTGCTAGCATCAGCCAGTCTTGCATGTGGGACAGCTCTGAGAGCCATATATGTTGGTGAACTGGGTGTAGGGTGGAAGGGGTGCATGCAGTATTTATGCATTTTAAAGAATCCCTTAAATCCCTTTGGGAAATAGGGTTGATGGTCTGGAAGGTGGAAAGGCAACTTTTAACATTTCCTTTTGTACTAGTCCATGCTATTTTGAATTTTTAATGGGAACGCATTTCTTTAATAATAAAAATCCTAAAACATGTTTTAAGTGGCTGTTGTGTCAGCACAGTGCTGAGCGCTGGGAATACAAAGATAAATAAGACCTGATCTTTACCCTTGACGGTGCATATTCTGGTGGAAATAGACAGACACATAAACAGATAAATAGCAATTTAGTGTGATAAACACATAATGGCTGTAATAGAGTTTTGTGCAAAGTGCTATGGGAGCAAAGATGAGTGGGGGACAACTAATTTTTTTTTTTTTTTTTTTCTGAGAGTGGGAGGCAAGGCTTTAAAAGGAAGTGACAATTAAGACAGGTCTTTATACAAGGTTAGGAGTTTTGCAGACAGGATAGGGTTGGGCAGGAGGAAAGGCCACTCCTGCCCATTTTAAACTCCCCAGATCTTGGGTCAACAAGCTGTGACTGAAATGGTACTTTCTTTCTTCATCATCTCGGTGTCCAAGATATTTGGAATCAAGGCTCATAGTGTGTTTAAATATCAGATTAGACTCCCCAGTTTAAAATGTCCTGTTAAGTACTTGGCCTCAAACTGGCCAAAAAATCTGATCTTTCCAAAGGGAAGAGTTGTTCCCTTGAGTCTTTACACACCCGTGTGTGCTTGCACATGCATGCACCCAGATGCACAAACAATTTTAAAATATTTCTATCTTCTCTATTCACAGTAGAATTTGATTAACTAAGCGATCATGGGATTTTTTTTGGCCATTCTATATGTTTTAAAGAGTTAAAAGTGGGTGTTTATATCATTTTCTTGATCATGTTTCCCTAGTCAATATGGGAAACTGGGTGCATTAGGATGAGTTGGATTGTCATCACTTAGGATTGGAGTATGATTATTCAAGGCAGTAAGAGAATGCACTAGAGTATTCCACATCAGTGTTACCCAGACTTAAGTGGTTATGCCTTGCAAATAGAAGACAAAGCATACATAAAGTAAATACATAGAAAATTACCAAAGAATAAATTTGGCTTTTAACTGGTTGTCCCCTTTACGTCTTTCTTGTCTACAAAGAAGAAAAAAGATAAAGAAAAAAGAACAGAAGGGGGTAGCCGGTGAGGAAAGGCATGGCCACAGTTAGGGGGAGCATGTGCTCTTAGAACCCACTCACCAGCTCATGAGTGGGTGAAAAGACACTTCCCTGGCCTTTGAGTTCTGCCCTTTCCATCCTCATAACTTTCAAACAGACTGTGGCTTGAGATGATGTTACAATGTCCAGATCTACCTTTGAGGTATCCTGATTTAGGAATTTTTGCCTAGCATTTTGTGCTACTGTAGTAGATTAAATGACTCAGGAATTTTATCATTTTGAGACAGAAATGACTTGGGAATGACTTTTTCAGCTGATAACAAATATGTCCTTAGATATATAAATGACTATCCCCAAAGAGTAGGATGAGGTCTACTATGATCTGAATGTTTATGTCCTTCCCACAAGCCATATGTTGAAATCTCACCCCCAACCTGATGGTATTAGGAGGTAAGGCTTTCAGGAGGTAATTAGGTCATGAGGATGGAGCCCTTATGAATGAGATTAGTGCCCTTGTAAAAGTGACCTATGGAACTCCCTTGTCCTTTTTACCATGTAAGAACACAGCAAGAAGACACCATCTATGAACCAGGAAGTGGGCCCTCACCAGATACTGGATCTTATGACATTTTGATCTTAGGCTTCCTAGGCTACAGAACTGTGAGAAATAAATGTCTCTTGTTTATAAACCACCTAGTCTATGGTGTCTTCTTATAGCAGCCCAAATTGACTAAGACAAGCTCTCTTTCAGTCACCTAAGTTGGTTTAATTTCCTATACGAGACTCTCCTTGATATTCATTTAACTTAAAGTCTTAGAGAAAGGAGAAGGAAAAAATTATATTTGCCTTAAAACTCACCAACTTTAGAAGTACCTGAGTACCTCATATCAACCTAAATGTAGGTTCTGAAAGTATTTGTGAAGAAATAACAATGACATTTCCCATTAGAGGCATAGAAATTAACTTATCTTTCTTTTTCAGGTGGGATTTGAGGTAGTTTAAGGCAAGAGTTGGCAAACTACAACCCATGGGCCAAATCTGTCCTACCACTGTTTCTGTATGACCCACAAGCTACGAATGTTTTATATATATATATATTTTAACATCTTTATTGGAGTATAATTGTTTTACATTGTTGTGTTAGTTTCTGCTATATAACAAAGTGAATCAACTATACATATACTTATATCCCCATATCCCCTCCCTCTTGTGTCTCTCTCCAGCCCTCCCTATCCCACTCCTCTAGGTGATAACAAAGCACTGAGCTGATCTCCCTGTGCTATGTGGCTGCTTCCCACTAGGTATCTATTTTACATTTGGTAGCGTATATATGTCCATGCCACTCTCTCACTTCGTCCCAGCTTACCCCTCCCCGTGTCGTTAAGTCCATTCTCTACGTCTGCATCTTTATTCCTGTCCTGCCCAATAGGTTCTTGAGAACCACTTTTTTTTTAGATTCCATATATATGTGTTAGCATACGGAATTTGCTTCTCCGTTTCTGACTTACTTCACTCTGTATGACAGATTCTCGGTCCATCCACCTCACTACAAACAACTCAATTTCATTTCTTTTTATGTCTGAGTAATATTCCATTGTATATATGTGCCGCATCTTCTTTATCCATTCATCTGTCGATGGACACTTAGGTTGCTTCCATGTCCTGGCTATTGTAAATAGAGCTGCAATGAACACTGTGGTACATGACTCTTTTTGAATTATGGTTTTCTCAGGGTATATGCCCAGTAGTGGGATTGCTGGGTCGTATGGTAGTTCTATTTTTAGTTTTTTAAGGAACCTCCATACTGTTCTCTATAGTGGCTGTATCAATTTACATTCCCACCAAGAGTGCAAGAAGGTTCCCTTTTTCTCCACACCCTCTCCAGCATTTACTGTTTATAGATTTTTTGATGATGGCCATTCTGACTGGTGCGAGGTGATTCCTCATTGTAGTTTTAATTTGCATTTCTCTAATGATTAGTGATGTTGAGCATCTTTTCATGTGTTTGTTGGCAATCTGTGTATCTTCTTTGGAGAAATGTCTATTTAGGTCTTCTGCCCATTTTTGGATTGGGTTGTTTGTTTTTTTGATATTGAGCTGCATGAGCTGCTTGTATATTTTGGAGATTAAGCCTGTGTCAGTTGCTTCATTTGCACATATTTTCTCCCATTCTGTCTTTTCTCTCATTGTTGTCTTTTCTTCTTGTTTATGGTTTCCTTTGCTGTGCAAAAGCTTTTAAGTTTCATTAGGTCCCATTTGTTTATTTTTGTTATTTCCATTTCTCTAGGAGGTGGGTCAAAAAGGATCCTCCTGTGATTTATGTCATAGAGTGTTCTGCTTATGTTTTCCCCTACGAGTTTGATAGTGTCTGGCCTTACATTTAGGTCTTTAATCCATTTTGAGTTTATTTTTGTGTGTGGTGTTAGGGAGTGTTCTAATTTCATTCTTTTACATGTAGCTGTCCAGTTTTCCCAGCACCACTTATTGAAGAGGCTGTCTTTTCTCCATTGTATATTCTTGCCTTCTTTATCAAAGATAAGGTGACCATATGTACGTGGGTTTATCTCTGGGCTTTCTATCCTGTTCCATTGATCTATATTTCTCTTTTTGTGCCAGTACCATACTGTCTTGATTACTGTAGCTTTGTAGTATAGTCTGAAGTCAGGGAGCCTGATTCCTTCAGCTCCGTTTTTCTTTCTCAAGATTGCTTTGGCTACTTGGGGTCTTTTGTGTTTCCATACAAATTGTGAAATTTTTTGTTCTAGTTCTGTGAAAAATGCCATTGGTAGTTTGATAGGGATTTCACAGAATCTGTAGATCGCTTTGGGTAGTATAGTCATTTTCACAATGTTGATTCTTCCAATCCAAGATCATGGTATATCTCTCCATCTGTTTGTATCATCTTTAATTTCTTTCATCAATGTCTTATAGTTCTCTGCATACAGGTTTTTAATGACTTAGAAAAATAAAAAGAAGAAAGATATGTTGTGATACCCTCAAATGTTTTGATGTAATTTTTTTTTTGGAACACGGTCATTTATTGTCTATGGCTACTTTTGCTCAAAACTGATAAAGTTGAGTAGTTATGACAGAGACTGTGTAGCTCATAAAATCTCAAATATTTATCCTCTGATCCTTTAGGGGAAGAGTTTGCAGACTCCTGATTTGGGGGATTGGAGAGAATGCAAGCAGCGAGGCACAATGAAGATACTACAGTTGTCATCTGCATGCTAACTTGAGGGTGGTCTTTTGACCTTGGTTTTCTTACTTCAAAGGCATACATATTCATATTCATTGCAAATTCCCATCTTGACGTGGACCTTTCATTCTCTCTTCCTGTCCCTTTGCTCATACTACTTCTTGCCCAGTTAAATTCATGTTTTAAGTCCTCGCTTGGATATTACCTCCTTTCTGAGGATTTATCCATTACTTCCAAAAAGAAGAGATACCTGATTCTTATGAACAGAGATCTTATGTGCCAGCTCACTGTCTTTATGCCCTGTTCAAGCAGTAGGCATCATCTGGTTTGTATTCCGATTAATGGTGAGCTCCTTGAGGGCAAGACGCCACTTCATTCATTTTTATATACCAATATTTGGCACATAGGACGTACTTAATAAGAATACTTTAAAAAATCAGAGCACTAAAGCAATTTAGGATTGTTTTATTGGCCTTTTTTTGGTCTGGAAGATAAATGGTCAGCATATAGACGCCATGATGATCGTCTGCCTGGATATTTTTCACTGTCCTGATTCATGAAGTGTAAACTATATGGATTACCTCATTCAAATAGTTCTAGTAAAATGACCCCAAAGTAGACAGAGAGAGTGAGATTGAGATAGAGATAGAGAGAGAGAGAGAGACAGAGAGAGAGAGAAAGAGAGAGAGAAGTGTAGTCACAGCTTTCTCATAGCAGGAGGGGTAGGGATACTTCGTAATGAAGTCTGGTGATCCAGCTTCAAAAATGAGCTGGTGGCTGGTAGGGGCTTGCGTTGCCTCAGGCCTGAGGGAGGAAACACCTTCATGCTCCTCATTTAAGGAGCTGCTTTGAGAACCGGCCCCCACTGTACAAAAGTCTCAGCAGGGCCAGAACATTTAAGAAAAGATGAGGGGCTATTGCACTGTGAGAAATAAAATTGCATTTGTGGTAATGGACTGAACGAGAGCACCGTGACAATGAGAAAATAATTATGGGTTTAATCTGCATGTTCTTTTAGGCACATTTACCTGAAAGGGCAGCTTGAGAGTTGCTGTCTTTTCCAAGTGAGTTTGGACGTAGTAAGATTTCCATTAAAGGTGGGTAAGGACTATTTATCGAGGGCTCAGGCGATATTCAATATGATTATAACCAACACTTAACGGGTGTTTGCAATGTGCCAGGCACTATTCCTGGTAATACATGTATTAGCAATAATAGGAATTAGGCATTGCCATTATCCCCATTTTAGAAATAAAGGAACTGAAAAATGGGAGGTTAAGTAACTCACCCAACATCACAGGGATAGCAGGATGTAGAATTGGGATTTAAATCCAGACAGTTGTGATCTAAAAAAATCTCAGCTCTTGGACATTATATTCTACTGCATTTAGAACACTATGGCATTTCATCTTCAAGTAGCTTCAAGTTTTTCATGTATACAACCATTAGTTATTGAGTGCCTAATACCTGTCAAGCATGCCAGGCACTGGGAGTTTATTCATGATCAAACCCAGTAATAATCCATGAACTTAGAGCTTGGTGGTCCATCCACTGACTCTCTGTAGGGTTTGAAAGGTTATGATCCAGGAGTCCTTTTGAGAAGTAGACTTTTCAGAACTTCCAAAGCTTACTCATTCCTTAGGGATTAATTGAAAAAATGTGAAGGAAACATTTTTTTAAATAAGATGAACATTGTTAGGCAATGCTGGTTGTCATGGTTAAAATAATGTCATGGTAAAATAATGCAAAAATGTATCCACATAAATCTATATCTAAAGAGATATAAACACTTAGGGTTCTCTTTATCATGGACATTGACAAATTAGTATTTGTGCGCGCGTGTGTGTGTGTGTGTGTGTGTGTGAAGGATGTTTAAATATGCACACACATCTCTGCTTCTGCCTCTATATCTATATCATCAGGCATATGATACTTATACCTATAGCTGAATAATCTCTTTCAATGCCTCTGCTGTGTTTTCAAATTTTGAGGCAGATTCTATTCAGTAAGTATATAATAAAACTATGGGACTGCTTTTCTATGAAAACCAAAAGTTTACCCTAGTCGTATGATTAAGCAAACATTTTATGGGTAGATTAAAAAAAATGATAGAAGTATTTCAAATCCAGTAGTAGCTATAAGCACTAAATTAAAAATAGAGCTCAAGTGAAGTTATTTAGCGAATAATTTGGGGTCCTTTCTTCTTGCTATAGTTTCTTCTCTCACTTGGAAAATACCCCTTTCTATTTAAGAAGGAGCCCTTGGTTTATTTCTTCAAATCAACAATTGTTTAAGCTAGATTGTGTTGTGTGCAACCTGCTGTTTCAACCTAACAGCTAAGTTGCCTTAATTCAGTCGGAATAAATTTGAATGGTCTGACCTTGATTTATTATTTTATTATTAACTATAGCCAAGTTGTTCATGTTTTTAATGGACTTTCTTAGTTTTAGGTCCGCTTGCATTTTATTTATGCTAAATTGCTTGCAAAAGCATGGGCTTCTAATTAAGACCTATTATCTTTCTTTGTTAAAACATTTGGTGCATACTGGTTAATTTTCCTGCACAGTAATCTAGTGTTGGACAGAGTTTCTTAAAATGTAATATCTGTACTGCAATAGAAACAGAAATCCAGAATAGTAAATGGGTTTTTGCATCCTTTTGACAAGACCATTTCTGCAATCTGGGATGACTGACAAAATGTTTCCTTCCCAGAAGTTCTTGGTCTCTGGCCTTCCTCCAGTCTACTCATTTTCTTCTTTAGGCGATTCAGTTCAGTCACTTTCCCTTCACTATTTCTGGTAATTCAAATAACTTGTACCATCAGGAAATGCTTGATGTGTTTGCCCAAGATTTTCCTACCAAACAATCTGCTTTATTCATTGCTTGCCCATGTTTTAACACCACCTACCACCCACATCAGTATTTATCACATTGTTTGCTGATGGATATGAGCAGAGAATTTGGAATGCTTTTCAAACCTCCCCCTTCATCCACAGGGAGACAGAGATTATCGCCACTTTGCAGAAGAGGGAGATAGATTAAATAATAGCACCATGTACCCCGATGGCTTAATTCTTTAAAAAAAAAAAAAAAAGCACTGCAGAAAGCCTTGGCATATTGACAGAGCCATTCTTTTCTTTCCTTTTCAAGAGGTGGTGTGGATATTTGTCACACATACATTCTTATAATCCTGCACAAAATGCAAGCAAGTAACCGAATGCAAAATTCCTCTCTGTCTCCTCTGTGATACTATTATTTCTCAAAAATTGTGACCACTCTTACACAGGTTAGAAGAAAACTGTGCTAAAGGGGGAGAGGAATGTCAAGGAATTCGGCAGGTGGAGCTGTTCCCTATGAGTCGGTGCTGAACCCGGCTTCTGCGTTGGGCTTCAGCCACTCACTGCTGAGAGCAGCCTGGGCCAAGGCCATGGGCTTGTTTGGCAGAGACAAACTAGCTGCAGGATTTTGCTCTGTCTTTAAACTGAGGCAGTGTTCCACTGCCTGAGTATGTCCTTTTATGCGATGAGATGGGGACGTTTGCCTAGCTCTGTGGGTGACCATTCTGGTACTCATCTAAAGTCAGTGAAGTCTTATTAGGAAGAAGGAGAGGGTAGTAGTTAAAGATATGCATTGCAGGGCCCCATATTTGTTTTCTATTTACTAACTCTGTGCCTTTTGTTGTCGCATGTAAATCTTACCATGCGCTTAACTTTCTGGTAGGACTGAGAATACAGAACTAGGCCTCCTCTCAAGTGGCTTACAGTCTAAGGGGAGAATACATAGTTAAAATATAACTTGGTAAGTGCAATACACAGGTGTTTACAGAGGAGAAGAATTTAGCTAGGTGGGAGTGGGGTGATGGATGATATTAGCAAAGACTTCCGAGAAGAGGTAACGTATTATGTCCTTGGTAAATAAAAAGGATAAATAAGAATTTTCAGGTGAAAAGATGTAGAAAACATGCTCCTTATGGAAGGATTGATACATGTGACAACTTACAAGAATGAGAAGGAACAGCCCATGAAAGGCATAGGATGGAAGTCTGGGGAGGGAGATGAGGCCAGAGAGGGAACCTAGCATAATATCGTGAAAGGCTTTGCAAACCAGACTGAAAGGACCAGGGAGTGACATGATCAGCATTTCAGTTTGGAAGAATTGGATGAATTGGATGGACAAAATATTAGAGAAAGAGAGACTGGTTAGAAAGCTATTTGGAGAATTCATTCCTCCGCTGGTCCCGTTTGTGAGGCATTGTGTGAGCAGCTGAGTGCCTCACCGTGGATGCTGGTGGTGCTTTGTGATGTTCACATATACTTTTTCAAGATAACGCTACAGAAGGTAGGACCAGCACACACGGTGTGTCACAAGGTGTGCATCATCAACAGTGATGTCTTTCGTCTGTTATACATTTCATCCTTTGCCTTTGGAATGCCAGAAGCTAGCTAGAGGGAGGCCTGTGCTGGAAGTCAGGATGCCTGGGTGTGGGCCCTGTCCCACCACAAATTTCCTGTGTGCCTAACGAGAGTCATTTTAGTTCTCTGGGGTTATTTCCTCCATTTGAGAATGAAAATGCCAGACTGGACAATAGCATAGGTCTCATCCATGTTATAGACCTTTAGATGTGATCCTCCCTATGACCTGGTGATGAGAAGGATTTGAGCTGGCATTTAAGAAGAGCTTGGAGAAGAACCACAGGTGAAACGGAATTTAGACTCAAGTACTAATGATTGAGAGGACTTTGTAGGGATAGAGTATGGATTTGAACCACGCAAAGACATTTTCCTATAGATCACTATACAAATAGCATATAAATATAGGCTATGGGTAAATCTACTGAGTATACAAGCAGTGTTTAATAAATATTCAAATTTTAAGCAGCTTTAAGGAACAGATGACATATATTTTTCCCTGGTCTCCATGCTTAATGCAGTGCCCTTCTCACACTAGTGCTCGAGAAATGTCAGGTAACGAAGGTGCTTTACAATGTCTTCTTCTGAGCATAGCTGAACATTTATGCAAGACCAGCACTTGTGGTTTCAGCTGCTTCTTGCAGTGCAACTCTCTTTGCCACAAAATCTAAGTTCTCATCACAGTCTCCAGTGGGATTCGTAAAGCCAATCCACAATAGGAACCCTCCTAGAATTCTTGTCTCCCGGGCTCACATTTTAATATCTTTCCTCTTCCCAAACCTCTGCTGCATTTGGACACAAGAAAATGGAGAATGGCTCCTGGGAGGCAGCCAATGAGAGGGCTAACCCTGGTTGAATAGAGAGGGAATGCTTTGGAAGACTAAAACAACTGGATTGGTTGGAAGGATACTACATGGTGCCCAATTCCTGGACCACCTTTTTTCCCCACTCTTTAGAGTGAAGGAGCTTTAAATGTTCTGAGTCTTCAAGAACTGTTTTCCCCACGGTATTCCAAGTCAGGGGGAAAGAATGGGGCTATTTTATAGGAAGGTGAACACTGGTGTTTTTGATTGTGCTGTATTCAGGGAAGGCAAGGGCTGGTGATGAAGACAGAAAAAGACACTGCTGCCTCAGCAGAGTTTCCTGAGTGCAGGACACACCACTGGGACTGTGCTGGGGGAAGTGTCTGTGTTCAGCAGGAAGCCTGGTGTCTAGGGAGTCATGATCAAAGGCGACAAATCCTCTTTGCTACAGCCAGCCTTTAAAATAGACCCAATTAGGCCCTTAACTCGGAACCTGAGGGATTCCTCTGCCCCATGCCGACTACCATTCCCACTCTGCCTAGGACTTGTGCATGCACACAGGCAAGACACAGTGATAATAACTTTTATTGTATTACATGATAAAGGGCCAGGAACAATTTTGAGTCAATGATCTGAGCACTGCCCCAAAGCAAGTTTGCATTACATAACTACCACCTTCTTGAAAAATAGTCTAATAATCCCTGTTGGGCACACTGCATACTTTCTCAGCTTGTTCTGGCTTGGAGAATTGTAACAGAGCTAACAATTGGCCTGGGGAGGAAATGGTGAAGTTTATGTTTTTACCTAGAAGAGAGCGTCATAATTTCCATTTGTTCTAATGTTAAATAATGTGTGTGCCCCTCCCCTGCATGATGTCCATCTCTACAAAAGTGACCAAGATAAAAAGGCGTCCCTCTTGCCCATGGGATGCTCAGTGCAGATTCTTACGGACTCAATTTGAGTTCACGTGGGGATTTTGCTGGACACTTTCATTCCTTCCTTTCCCACCAGTCTGATCTCGGTAACTGAGTGTCGTTAACTGTTGGGTCCCTTACAAAGCAGAAAGATCTCTGAGGTCACTCCCTCCGGTGCTCTCATTTTGCAGAGGAGGAATCTGAGGATTATGGAGACTGAACTAAATATGCTGTAAAAGACTTCAGAGTGTAGATGCCCTTGACTTTTATAAAGGGTTCAAAACACTGGTGGCGTGTTGCAGTGGTGAAAGACTGGGTTTGGATTCTCGGTTCTTCCATTTACTAGTTGGGCAACATTGGACAGGTCATTTAATTTCTCCAAGATGGTTCATTCACATATAAAATCAAACTAATGTTGCATCCACCTAACAGGGTTAAACTGAGTATTACCAGAGATCATATATGTCAAGCATTTTGCACAACGCCCAGTGCAAATTAAGTACTATGCATGATAGATGTTGAGATAATGAAAGCCCTTCGGAGAAGATGTAATTATATATAACTTGAAAACAGTGAAATATGTATATACATATACATATATTTTTTTTTCCCTTATCACAAAGGTTGATTAGTCAGCAAGCCTTCATAATACAAGAATTTTCTGCTAAAAGCAGACCACAGAATTCATTTCAATTAAAAAGCAACATTATAGGCACTCACTGAGAACATTCAGAGTTTTCACTCAGTCTGTGACAACATGGTCCAGTATGAAGAAATATATGTTCATTTGTTTGAAAACTCAGCACTTAAAAGTCAACCACAGGGCTTCCCTGGTGGCGCAGTGGTTGGGAACCCGCCTGCCAGTGCAGGGGACAAGGGTTCGAGCCCTGGTCTGGGAAGATCCCACATGCCATGGAGCAACTAAGCCCGTTCACCGCAGCTGCTGAGCCTGCACTCTACAGTCTGTGAGCCATGGCTGCTGGGCCCGCGTGCCACAGCCACTGAGGCCCACGCACCTAGAGCCAACGCTCCACAACGGGAGAGACCACTGCAGTGAGAAGCCCACGCACCGCAGCGAAGAGTAGCCCCTGCTCGCCGCAACTAGAGAAGGCCTGCGCACAGCAACGAAGACCCAATGCGACCAAAAGTGAATTAAAAAAAAAAGTCAACCACAAAGAAACAAACCACAAAAATGATAGCGTGAAATTACTGCTGAGAGTAAAACTGCATATGTCATGAAATTAGAAGCTTGAATTATAACAATTTCTAACAGAGCACACTTTTTCAAGGCTTCTTTGGAACCCTGTGTTGCTGGAATCTGTATGCATGAAGGAATTGTGGTGGTAGTGGTAGACTTAACTTCACAGATTTTGCAAGGAAATTTTGGTTGCCAAAGCTTGAGATACTTAGTGTGTGTTCAGATAAACACAGTTTTACACTTATTTTCTTTTTCAGTGGTAGGCAAATGCAACTTATGAATGACTGTGGGATCAAGATTGAGATGGTTTTCTTACGGGATTTAATTTGAATGCTGCTTCGGCATTATCTTTGTTCAAATGGAGGAGGGGAATGTAATGGGTAAGAGAATCACTAGAGGCCCTCAGACCTGGGTGTGCATCTTGTCTCCACTTTTCGCCAGCCAGGTGGCCTTGAAAAAATCACTTAAATACTCCAAATGTTTCTTCATTCTCCATTTCTTCAAATTCAAAATGGTATTGATGGTGGCAACTCCACAGGAGTGTTGTGAGAGACAAATGAGAGAACTTATATGAAGCGCTTTGTGTTTGGTTAGGTGCACGGAGGTTCTGAATACCTGCTGGTTATCAGCTTTATGTCTGGGCTGTTATTATTATGTCTTGGTGACTCCAGGTTTCTCAGAAAGAACTGTGTGATCACTAGAAATAGTTCAAGGAAGAGCCTGACAAGGACTAATTTACATGGGCTGGTCATCTTTTGTCTTCAGGAATATGGATTACATCAAAGCAGTCAGTTAGTGATGGAGCTGCCTAGTGGGTACATGCTTCACTAAGCTCTACATCTTGGTGTATGTGTAAGGACCTGACTGTATCGTTAAGGATCCACTTTCTCAGGACTTCCCTGGTGGAGCAGTGGTTAAGAATCCGCCTGCCAACGTAGGGGACATGGGTTCGATCCCTGGTCCAGGAAGAGCCCACGTGCCTCAGAGCAACTAAGGCCGTGTGCCACAACTACTGAGCCTGCGTTCTAGAGCCCACGAGCCACAACTACTGAGCCCTCATGCCACAACTACTGAAGCCGGCACGCCTAGAGCCCAAGCTCTGAGACAAGAGAGGCCACCACAATGAGAAGCCCGTGCACTGCAACGAAGAGTAGCCCCCGCTCTCTGCAACTAGAGAAAGCCTGCGCGCAGCAACAAAGACCCAACGCAGCCAAAAATAAATAAGTAAAATTTAAAAATAAATAAATAAAAAAGGATCCACTTTCCCCTTTTTCCTCTGTCTTTCCATTTCTCTTTCTTTCCCTCTCTCTCTTTCTTGTCCCCCTACTTTGGGTCCCCTAGGATTTGCTAGGAGTTCACTGCTATGTCACCAATTGATTGCAGGGCCAGACCAAAGGGTCTAGGTGGCAGTGTCTATTTCATTTGGAAAGATCTTAGAAGGATAAACAAATAATGGAAATTGTGTTTTGTTTTGGCTTTTTTCCTCCCAGACTTTCCAAATTAGCTAGTAACGCTAAGACTAAGTGTACACCTCTGCCTGTTACTAGCTTAGTTTCTCATTTAAAAAATTTTTTTCATATATACCTTCTCAAAGCCAGTGATTTCAGTGCCCTCTTTTTTACCTGGAATTTCTTTCTAAAGAAAGAAAGAAAATATCCAGATGATTTAAGCAAATGAGGATTTAATTCATCAGATATAATCTTATTTCTGCGCTTAGATTCATAGCTTTAATCTGTAAACAAGCACATCATTAGGGAGATAGGTAATTACACAAATTAGATTGGAGAAACTTTGCCAGAGGAGATGGATTTTGTTTACCCTCATTTGTTTGGCACCAGAGGAATGTCTCACACAAAGAGAACATCTTGTGTGCCTTGAGAAGGGGAAAATAGTGGAAAGTCTAGGAAAGGAATGCTTTTGTCCCTAGGACTGAATCTTGTAGCAATGGGCTCTTGTCCAGCCACTTCATGGGGGCCAGTCTGAGGTGAAGGACAGCAGAGAGCGTGGAGCAAATAGAGGCATAGAGGTGTCCATTTCCCAGGAGCCTGACACATTTGTTGCTCAAAATATGTTCTTTGGCTTAAATGGAAAGTCTTCTAAATTTTAAGATGTGCTCTGCACATGTTGAAGTACACCCATGAAAAAATCAATCAAATTGCCTTGGGGATCTTTATTCTGACAAAGAATTTCTAAGATTTCAAGGGGAGATGTTGTTCTCAAAGGGTGAATAGTCTACATGAGAAGTAAAGTGTAAATATGAATTGATGTCTCTGTCTATCTGCTCATCTTAAAACGAGGGACCGGTAAGACTTGATGAGTGGTGTAGACCATCACTTTTGGAAGGACTTTATAGGAAGATATGATTGCTGAGTGTTGAGAAGGCAGGGAAGGAGAGGAGGGAGGAAACACATTCTCTTTGGAAAGATGGATCCTCATAGAGAATAATAATAAATTTGCAAAGACAGTTTGGCTCCTGGAATCCAAGTGTTGTCTTTCTCTTATTGGCATTAGGGAACCAGTAAATACTGAAAGTAAAAAGTGACTTAAAGAAAATCACACTAAAATAAGAATGGTCCGGCATGAAGTTCAGAAAGGATTGGAGGGGTGGAGAGATCATTTAAAAAGTAAAGCGTTCATTCATTCATTTATTTTTTTTTTTAATTATAAATTGAGTACCTACTACATGCTAGGCACCATACCAGGAACAGGAGATTCATCAGTAACAAATCGAATATGAATTTTGCTCTGAAAAATTTTAGAAATTGAGACCTGAGAGAGACTATTATATCTTTGATTATTTTGGTAATAATGAGATTAGAAAGGCAAAAAAATTAATGTTGCCTATTTTTGAACTTTATATAAATGGAACCATACTGTATATACTGTCTTGTAGCTGGCTTCTTTTGTGACATTTATATCAGTCACTCTGAATAGTGGTCGTAGTTTGTTCATTCTTGTTGCTGTATGATATTCCATCCTATGAGTATACCACAGTTTATCTATCCATTCTCCCGAAGATGTGTACCTGAGTACTTTCCAGTTTTTGGCCAAATACTGCTGCTGTGAACATTCTTGTAAATAACAGCAATTGTGGTACATTCTGTGAAAGTACGTATCAGAGGGGTTTCACCTAACTGGGCAGGGCAGAAGAAACTTTTTGAGGAAGTGAAATTTGAATTAGGGGCAATGGAGTCCAGCCAGAAGGAATGGTGTTTGCTGACATCCAGGACAGGAAGGAGATTCAATCAGAGAACTCTTCTAGAGCAAGAACGTCTAGGAATACATGGGATCAGTGTGGTGGGCCTCATTCAGAGTGTCCCCAGAACGTGTTGTCCATGCAACTCGATCCTCTCTGCCATTCCCACCTTCCAGCCTCCTCCTCCTGTACCTGGCTCCCAGGCTGGAGAATGGATGCCTGAGGCTCCAGGATGGTAACTACAGAATGCAGGGATTCCCTGTGGGAGACCACAGACGAGAGGGACTCTGGGGAGCTCTGTGACCAGAAAGCCAGATTCTTCTGTTGGTGAAATACTTATTTTCCAAAATGGAACCCTGGGCATGTTTGGTTTTTGTTTTTAAGTAGGAAGGGTGGCTAGACTATGGTCTTAGACCTGTCTGGTGGAGTGATTTGAAGGGAATTTGTTCCCAAATAGAGTCGGATAGAACTGATTTATTCTCCCAAATTTGTTTGGCAAATGGGAAAGGGAAGTAGGGGAGACTCGGTGGCGTGTAGAGAAGCAGTCGCTGTGCACTGGGCCAAGGGAAGTGTGCAAAGGCCAAGAGAATAACAGTATTTTATTAGAAACTTGACCTGGCATCTTCTTCTACTTGGGTGTGGGATGAGGACAAATGGCTGAATGGCTTACAAGGCAGATTTCTGTTCCTGGGGAGAGGCAGTATTTCGAAGAGGCCAAGAAAATGAACCCTGAGATCAGATGCCCTGGACTTGAACCCTGACACCCCTGTTTACTAGCTGGGTAATCTCAAGTATGCTGTTCAACCTACCCATATCTCTATTACTTCATATTTAACATGGACCTAATAATAAAGGTGGTTCTAAGGATTAAATGATTACATACGAGGCATTTGGAACAGTGCCTGTTGCATTTTGGCATCCTTGTAATTGTTAGATATTACTATTAACTGGACCCCATCACTTTCCAGCTGTGACTTTAGATAAGACACAGTCCCTCCTTGAACCTCAATTTCTTCGCCTTCACCCACAATCTGAGATCTCCAGGGCTGCTCCTGGCATTTTACATTTATGTACGTGTCCCATTTATGATTCTCCAAAGCTAAGGTGGTATAATAACATGGCCTGGTGCTGAAGGATGTTTTGTATGCTCCCGATGTTGACAACTACAGCCCCAAATTTGTCTAGGAAAACCCACTACTGTCAAGATGTGATGGAATGCAATCTGAACTTGATGCATTCTGTTTTCTTTGCAGGCTGTGTGGAACCCTAGTTTGGATCAGAAAATGAAGATTTATTGTTTGTGTTCTTTTCTCTCATTCCCTTTGGTTGTTAAGATTTCAGTAGGTCCCTTGCATGAAGAGAAGCCGCAATTCTTTGCCCTCCCCCTTGCATATGGGTTCACAAGCCACTCCTTGAAAAGTCTTAGCTGATGTCCCCATAAGTTTTGCATAAACATATTTCCAGCTTCCACCTTCTTGATTTCAAGTTATCTTTTCCTTTCAGTCCTTTTTTGGTTTCTTTTTAAGTTTCCCCCTAGGACTTCAGGGTCTTCACTACTAAACAGTGGCCACAGTTTACTATCATCCTGATGAACAACTTAAAAGAAAAACCAGAGGTTATTTACATGAAAACAGGATCATGGTGAAGGGTGGGAAAAAATGAGAGGGAGCTCAGGAGACACCTTCAGTTGCTATAACAACCATATGTAATATCTGTATTTTCTTCCCTCTTTGCTTTTAGTAGCTATCTAATCTATCTTCTGGTTTCTGATTCTAAAAATCACCTGGTATCATTTTACAAAAGGACATGTGAGTTTTTAACAATGCTTGAAAAAGAAACACAAATGCAACAATGGCTATCAAGTATTTTGGGTCTCCTACCTGCCAGGCACTTTACTGGATGTTTAATACATGTCATTCCATTGTAATTTTCTCTTTCTTCTAGAACACTGTGGAGAATATATTGCTTTCTGGAAATACAGTGGGTTTTTTTGGTTTGTTTGTTTTTAACATCTTTATTGGAGTATAATTGCTTTACAATGGTGTGTTAGTTTCTGCTTTATAACAAAGTGAATCATCTATACATATACATATATCCCCATATCTCTTCCCTCTTGCATCTCCCTCCCTCCCATCCTCCCTATCCCAAAGTGAGAGAGTGGCATGGACATATATACACTACCAAATGTAAAACCGATAGCTAGTGGGAAGCAGCCACATAGCACAGGGAGATCAGCTCGGTGCTTTGTGACCACCTAGAGGGGTGGAAATACAGTGTTAATCTGATACATTTATAGCTGGAGCCATTAGGAAACTCCCAATGCATGTTCTGGGTCTGAGCTTTAGAAGGAACAGCCTTATAGGACGGCAGGTTTTAGGTGGGAAGGGTAGTTTGATCAGTGTCCTTTCATGATTCATCCAGTGACTTCAGTTCATCATACAGTTAAAGTTGTGCTTGGTCGTACAATTGTCTGGTTATCTTTCTTTGTTGAAGGGAATCCTGGTCTGTGTGTATGACGCTGTTACCTCTTGCATGCTTAATTGGAAGAGAATATTGACCAATGTTACACTTCAGTGCATCCATTTTGCACCTACTGTGTGCAAAGCACTGTGCTCAGTGCCAAGGGGGGTGAGTAGATACAGTCTTCAGCATTCTGGAATTTGTATTCCAATTGGAGAGAGAGTCACATATACAAATAATGCAAATAATCTTACAATTGTGGTAAATCCTAGAGCAGATATGCAATGATTAAAGGAAGCCGAAGACCTTACTTTCTTCAGAATAACTTTACCATCACGAAGACTTACCTGTCATTGTATAATAGTTCTTTCTGACAGCACCCTTTTACTCAATTTGAATTCAATTTACAAATATTCAGGGAGCACCTAGTATGTGTGAGGCTCTGTTCCGCACAGAGGTTACAGGTAAATAGGATAGGACCTTTAATCAAAGATATATTGTACATATTTGCATGTGAATTAGCATGAGCATGATTTCCAAAGCAACTTCTCCTTTCTAAATTTCCATGGTGTTTTGTGTTTCTTATGTTAGGCAAAGCCATAGACATTCAACTAATGGCCCAAGACATACAGCTGATCAGCCTGAGTTAGGTTTTTAAATATAAATTGGATTTTGTTACTCCCCTTAAAATCGTACACGCCTCCTTTTTCGCATATCTGGGCACCATAATGATCAGTCCTGTGCTGAGCTTTCCGTGGGCCACTCCACCCCACCCTTCACATTGTGGTCCAGCTACATCAATCTGCTGTGGAGTGATGGGATGTAAAGCCTAAACGAGCCATTCTAGAAAGAGGCGGAGGGAGGGAAGGCTGGTTAGTAGGAATTAATAGTATAAAGCTTAAAAGTTAAAACGAATTTTTAGCTAAATGATAGTTATTTCTCTAAGCAGTGAACTGTACCTCCATAATATCCTTTCTTCCTCACAACTATATCCCACCCCCACCCCCAGCCCTCATTCCCTTAGAGTGAAAGTATGCCAGTTACTTTGCCCAGGGCCAGTAAGACCCTCTGACCCCTTTATTATTTTTAGTAGTAGTAGTTGAAGCAGCAGTATGTAGGGAGAAGAATCTCAATGAGTCACACAGAAATTTCAGCAATTGGTGGCAAAGGTATTGGAATCTATAGCTCTGAATACATTTCCTTCTTTCAGCGGCCCTTTCTCATTTAGTGTGAAAAAGCACTGGAGTAAGCCGGTTATGTTTGTTAGAGAGATGGAAACAGACAGGAGAAGAACATGATTTAACTGGAATTGAAACCTGGGCATCCGTTTAGGATTTCTATTCCTTTTGAGATGTGGCTAGACCCTATTTTGGTTTGCAAATTCCTGGGGTTCTGATTATTAAAGATTTTCAAAAGTTGTGGTTGTATTCAAGTGCCAGTAGTAGTGAAAGAGACACAAAGGGAAGGATGTAAGAAAAGCATCAGAGCTGAGCTGAAGGGCTCTTCCCACAGAGTCCTTCCTGCCGCCTAGATTTCTAACTCCTTCAAAGACATCTTCTATTCCCAACAAGGGAAAACAAAAACAAAACTGCTCTAAGACCTTCCACAAGTGTGGCTGTTTTTTCAAAGCAAAGAAAAGGCCTTTGTGTCTGCTGAGGTAAGCTGTTCACGGGTTCATTTTCCTAGATTTTATTCTTAAGATACAGGGGACAGAGGAAATAATAGGAAACATGGTTACACACATGGAGTACCAGCAGGGCTGGGGAAGATGGTAATCTTTGTGAATCTTGTTAATGCTTTAACAGACAGACAATACTCACAATCAGCACATTGATTCTTTGAATGGAAGCAGGCACGGAAGTGCTGCTTAAAATAGTGTGTTGATTTTCACATTAAAGTAGGCCAAACTCTCTCTGTTTACAGTATTAATTTGCTTAGCAAGCCCTTTATTTCATTGACAGTAAGGAGATAAGCTTCAGCCCAGCTGTGGCTGAATTATCCATCAAGCAACAAGTGTTTGTTGTCTGCTGTCTGTGTGCTAGCGATTGCTGGGCACCATGGTGTATGCATAAGATAAATGATATATCTCTCTAGGTTTTCAGGAGATTTAGTCTTGAACTAGGGAGACTAGGGTAGCTCATTTTAAAATGAAATGCTACCTCGTAGAAATAAACACATAGTCTAGGAAACAAAAGGGGAGACATTGGCACAGTGCTTTGTAGAACAAGGTGGGGTTCTCACTGGATGTTTAAGGCTAGGTAGGTTTGGGTAGGAAACATGTGAAGTTTTCCATAAAAAGGGAAAGGCTTGGATATAGGGCTAAAAAATGGGATTTCCTGGAGTTTACAGAAACTTGACTTTGTGGTGAGGAGGTGTGAATGGAGGGTGGGGATGACGAAAGGGAGGAGGTGGGTAGAGGGACAAAGGGAGAGGAAAAGGGGGCGGGGGGGGCGGAGGGGGGGTGTGAAGAGGTGGGGATGGAGCCTGACGAGTGTGGAAGTCTTTAAATGCTAGGCAAAAGAGGATTATCATCAATTCCAACTCATCTGAGTCTGAGAGGATTAATTTTTGAGGTTTTATTTTACTACTTCTTCTTATAGGAAAGAAAGAAACACTGAGGGAAAACAGATTTTCTGTTTTTTGGTCAACAGCTGTCATTCATGTTGGAAGAAGGCCGGGGAGGGAGCAGACAAGGAAGATGAGGGATTTTCTCATCTTTGGTTGTGCCTCAGCTGCCCAGTCAGTAAAATGGATGGGAAATAACTTGGTCACAAATAATTGTCCTGGGAGTGCCCTTCGTGTAGTATAGCCTCTGACTAGAAATAGTCTAAATGGTGAAAGGGTGAAGTACCTTTTCCAAGGTACCACATCATCCACGAGAAGGGCTGAAGCATAGCCATGTGGAACCGCAGTGTTTGAAGGAGTCTCTGCAGCTGGTAGATTAATTTTAGGAGAGGGAGGTGAGACTTGGAGGAGCTGGAATTGGTCAGAGCATAAAGCAGAAATGTGATTTGAAAGATCTCAGTAAGAGACCCAGGGAAGGAGGACATGCCAGTAATAATGACCTTGCCAACTGGTAGCCAGGCATTAAAACAAAGAGCCCAAATGCAAGATAGCTCAGAATTAGGAGGGGTAGTGTACGGAGCAGGAGAGGGTACAGAAGACCTGGCAACCTGTGTGTGGTGTCGGCAACAAGGAAGCATTGAAAAGCGAGTTCAGCTTCTAGCCCTTTCCACTTACCTGAGGTTCCTAGAATAGGCAGACTCATGGAGACAAAAGGAAATCAGTGGTTACCAGTGGTTGGGAGAGGGAGCATTGGGGGGTTATTGTTTTAGGGGGCCAGAGTTTCTGTTTGGGATGACATTACCATTCTGGACATAGATAGTGGTGATGGATAGACAACATTATGAATGTACATAATGCCACTGAATTGCACACTTAAAAATGGTTCAAATGGTAAATTTTATGTTATGTATATTTTGCCATAATAAAAAAATATTTCTTTCAGGATTAACAAAATAACTACCTGTTTGGGAGGAACTCTGGTGTTCAAAGTCCACGAGGAAAACTGTTCAACTTTAACTTGTGTTAAGAACCAAAAGTAGGAGCGGGAGTTGATATCAGACAGGTCCTAAGTCTTAAGATCTGCTTATTTTTGTTCTCCTGTTGTTGCCTGTGTGCTGCACAAAAGCTCCTCTCTGCCATGAGAGGCCACCATTATGATGTTGAATTGTTCTTGCAACTATAAATAAATTGTTCCCAGCCTCTGCTCCTCTGGGTAGATTTTGGAAGGTTTTTGGTTAATTATTTAAAATACGATTTGCCTCTTAAAATTGTTTATCTTCTGTCACTGCTTGGAGAATATTTCCCATTTTCCATGTTAAAGATATTTGAAATACTGAGCTTCATTATAAGAAATGCTGCTTATTTGTTGCTAGGCAGTCTGTAACTCTATAGCAGGGTCAACTTCTTCCTTCTGCAAATAAAAGCAGCCAGAAGACAAAGAATCCCACTTCTTAGGAAAATTTTACTTTGCCCCTAAGTGCCCTTGAGTGGCTAGGTTTTCCAGATTTTCCCCCCATTGGTGGCTCTGTTGAGAGGGTTTGGGTTCTCTTAACTCACAATGAAGTCTCCCCTGCAGGACTGGAAAACTGATTCCTTCCTGTCGGATAGTCCTTTATTGCATGTGATACTCATCCCTTCTTCTCTGATAGTTTGGTCTTTTTTCTCTAAAATATATAGAAAACTTGGATATATCCGAAGACATTATTACGTCTGTTGTAGTTATAGGGGATGGAATCTCCTCTGTAATGCAGAACAACATAATTGCATCTCCACTAAACACACTGACACTGAGACCCCCAGGAACTCCCGCTTCAGCAGAGTAGCGCTTTCGTGAACTTCAGAGCATGATCAATGGTCTCTCGTGTAGAACCCAACAATAGCGATAGTGCCAGTGACAGGGAAACTAAAATCAATAAAGAAAAGAGATTTCAGCCAAGGCATCAAAGAGGTTATTAGGGGACAGTGAGAAAGGAGAATTAAAAGAGCAGTTGGAAAAGGTCTTAAAAAATCTTCCTTTGAAGGGGTTTGTTCAGAGAAGTCTCTTGAATGTAAGATGACAAGTCCACACTCCCATATTCAAATTAAATGGCAAGTTGGGAAAAGAGGATAAAATATTAAAAACTTAAATTGTGCTCACATGAAACATTTTCCTAATTAATGAGTTAATCCATCTCTACCTGGTTTCTCCCTAATGCACAAAGGCAATTGCGTTATTGTTCAGGCTCGTGTGGAGCCGTTGATAACAACAGAGTTATTTGTACATCCCTCTTCCTCCCTCCTTTTTATGCCAGCGTGCAATTGAACCCAATCATTGTATTTCTCCAAAAGTTGAAGGAACTGGCAGCTCTTGCTTGAGCCTGACTGATTTATTCCATGTTCTTTCGTCCCACGGCAACTAAATTCTAGTTAAATTTATTTTTGAACAAAGGTAGTCAGCCTCCGAGAGAGATTCTCTTTTAAATGAATGACAGCAGACAGTTCCAAGACCATTCATTGGCTTATATCTATTTGCTGTATCTGGACAGCTGTTATAATGCATGTGGTACTTCAGAACAATTTTCCCCAGTCTGCTGTCAGTAGCAACCAGCGGAAGGAGCCTGCTTCAGCCAGACTTGTGCTTGGCATCTTGAATCTGAACCGCAACTTTCCGTATCTCTTTGATATTTGGACGGTTCATGCTCAGAAACTGGTTCTGGGAAAGAGCCTCCTTACTGCAAATAATTGATTGGCTTAAAGGGACTATAAATGTATATTTTGTATTTTTCGCTAACCATCTTATAAACAAGTTTGCAGAAATGAAATGTGTTCCTCCCCAGAGCCTGGTCGATAGACCTAGTGACATCACCTAGGAGTAAAACCCAGGAAACCTTATCAGGCACTGGGATAATAATAGCTAAAGGGCAGGGGGGAGAAATGCCAGAGAACTAATGTTGACCAACAGCATGGGTCAGCATTATGAAGCAGGGAGAAGACTAGGGGTAATACTCCATCTCCCAGTCAAAGGGGTATTAGAATTCACGAAGTCCCAGGTAGGAACAGGTGTCCTGGAAAAATAATGTTGGCAGTGATTCAGTAATCCCCTGTGTGATGGTAAGGGTTTCTGTATGTTTCCTTGTTTGTCTTTGTAAGCACATCACATAGATTTCTTCCTCACAAGGTTCTCTTCTTACTTCCATTTTACAGAAGAGAAAACTGAGGTTCCATGAGGCTCAGAAACTTGTCCAAAGCCAAACAGCTGGTAGATGGCAGAGATGGTGTCAAACACTCACAGGCCTGATGATTCCAAAATCTTAATTACGAAGCCCATTTTGCCTTTCCTCCTTGTCCATGCCAGCAGAAGTTCACTCTTGCATTTTTCAGGCTTCCCTGACTGTGAAAGGAGAATGGTACATACTGTCAGCCCTGTATCCTTTTCTCCCAAAGGACACTTTGGTCCTCTGGTTGCTTTTGTGTAAATTCTTTCTCATATAGGGCATGATCTAGGTTAATTTTATATTTATCTGGAAGAAGGGATTAATACTCTGGAGCAGAAAAGTAAGTGCTGTGGAATTTGTTTCACGCCTACAGAGATTTGTAAGACCTTATGTTTACTTTGAAGAGCTTACAATCTAGTAGAAACTTTGGAAGGAGAGGAAAGTAACGTGTGTTGAGAATCTCCTGAGTTCCAGTCACTTTGACTGTTTTTGAGAACTACTTGTATTCAATCCTTGAAACAGCTGAAGACACTATTAGTGTCTCCATTTCACATGAGACAAAGTTCCAAGATGATACATTATGGCCCAAGATTACAGAGCTGGTAAATGAGGCAAGATTTAAACCCAGGTATGCCTGACTCCAAGCCATGGTCACCCAGCTCCCTATTGTATAAGACAGGGTGCCATCAGATTCCGAGATGAGAGTGAGCATGAGGGGAAGGGGGTGTGTGCTCCACGCAGGAAGGAAGCATAAGTGAGGTGACACAGAATCAGAAAGGCATGGGGTGCATACAGAAGACGAGATTAGAGCTTGTTCTATTGTTTAAGATCCTTTCTGGAAAATGATTCCATCCTCCTACTATCTTGAAACTTAATCAGACAGTAGGAAAGATTATGCCATGTGGGAAGGATACACAAAAAGGACATAGGAACACTTAAGAAAATGAACTAAAAGAAATGCCAGTTACATAGGAAGCCCTGCAAACAGCATGTCTGCTAAGAAAATCAGAGTAATGGTGGAGTCGAAGCTAAAAGAGAGCTGTATGTAAGTGAAAATGCATTCATTGGTCCAAGCAACATAAGAAAAAGAAATGTCCTAAATGACAACATAAAATCCTGGACTAGTTAATTTCTCTTACCTGGCAAGATCGGGCTCATTATCAGCAAGCTTCCTTGAAGAGCCAATGTACCATGGGCATTTTTTGCAATTACACATCTCCTCTGAATAATCAGCCTGTCATGAACAGGATTGAGGTTGGCATCTCATTTGCTGCCGAAGTCACCAAAGATCTGTAAATCATGTTAACCACCGCTGGGCTCAAACGAGCGGGTTGGGGGGTGGGGGGAAGAACGGCTGCTTGCCCATGGCGCTAAATTGTACAGTCTTCCCTTGCTGTTGCTATTTATGGTAACTACACTGCTTACAAGTATCCTCCCAATTTGCTCATTAGTTCCTAACTAATCTTTTAGAGTCTTTTTTCTGTCATGGACAGACTGTGTCCCTTCTGCTTGGAATTGATTCATTAATACAATTATGTTGAGGTCACAGATCCTCCTTCATAACTGGGATACAGGGAAATGCCCACAATTAAAGGAGATAAAATCCACATCCATCAAAAGAAGTGCTCTGGCAGGGAGCAGAACTATTGTGTCCCCTCTCCTTGGCGTTTCATAATGAACCTAGAGATGTGGAGACAATCTCTCTGCAGACACACAGGGAGAGGGTCCTAAGGAACATTTCTGACTTCATTCCAGATGCTGAAGATGGTTTAAGTCATATTACTGGAATGCAGAAGATACTGGGACTTCTTCTCTTAAACGTCAATAGGAAGTCAGATTATGTTTGTTTCTCATTAAAATTTGATTCCAATCTAGATTCTAAGAATTTTAATGAAGTAGATACCTGTCTAAGATTTTTCTTGTGAACCACGATATTCTGAGTGGTACAGGGAAATTTTCAAAGATGCTGACCATATGTCCTAGAAGTCCTCAGAATTTAGCTATGTCTGGGCTGATAATCTAAGTGTTTAATTGCAGTTTTGAAACTTAGGAGCAGACATTAGAGGGAGTTTTTGTTGTTCGTTTGTTTGTTTTAGAAGGAGTGAAGTAATTGTTGGCTTCCTTGGAAGAGGTCAGGCTGAGAGTAAAGCTAAAAGTGCAAAGGAATATTGTGACTCAAGGGACTCTTCTAAAGCAAAGACATATACCAGAAGGAGAGAAAAGGGACAAGTAGGTCAAAGAGGAGATAATAAAGTCAATCAGAGATAAATGTGACCTTAAATAGGTATTTAATCACATCGAATCATGTTTAATCATGTATTATAGACAGTTACTGACATGTTAGTTTATTGGCAAATCACCTTAGGGACGAAGGAAGGAAGAGCATTCCAATTTAGAAGCATTGGTAGCATTTCTTCTGGGACCCGAAGCATTCCCATAATGATGGTTTAATACAGTCTTGGTCAATTACCTTTCCGTGAGAGCTGGCGATGTGTGCCACCTTGGTGGAAATGTTAAAATCCCATTAAACTTCAGTTATTAGTAGCAGAGGAAAAAAAAAAACAAAAACAAAAACCTGAGTGATTCAATTAAGACACAAGCAACCAGATGTCTGTGGCACTGAATGAGTTTTCCTGTTATGACCAAGAAATACTGATTTTCAAGTTGGCTAAAAGCCTATTTTCCCCCTTATTCACCATTAATATTGGCTTCCCAGCCTTCTAATGCTACCCCAATTGCCAGATTTTCAGAGGTTTAACCCATATCCGGACATATTAAGCAACTTATTCTGTGTACAAGGACGATATAGCCACTACCAGGAGGACAGGGGAGCAGTGACTAAGTATTCACAGCCCCTCCCTTGCTTTGTTTCTAGAGTATAGATGAGGAGATATTGGTGGGGTTTGAGATATTGCTTCTTGGGACCAGGAAACTGGATGAAACTACTTGACTTATGTGTAGGGTGCATTTGTGTGTAGCTCACTAGCAATTTCTAAGAAACAAACAAATCATGTGTGTCTTTAATCCTCTTGCAAACTAAGCAACACAATGCAGGTTTATTGGGGAAGGGAGTAAATCACCTCCAAAGGATGCTGTTAGGTCCAGCTTTGCTGATATTTACTGGTGGGTAAAGTGCTTAATCCTTGAGAACACCTGTTGTTGTTTTCTTCCATAAATTGAGGAGAGGGTTCTACGTGATTTCTAAGGATCCTTCTAGCAACCATGTTACATAATTTTGTGAAATGGTTCTACAAACACCAGGAAAGGCCAACATAAACCAATAAACAAACCAAAAATACACAAAAAGCCTGGAATCTGCATATTAGATTCCAGTGGATTTTCCCATAATGTTAATTTTTACATTGACTCTCTTGTGTCCTTGTGTGTGTGTGTGTGGGGGGGTCCTTTAACTATGAATTTTGGAGGAAATGTAGCTTGATTTTAATCATGTTGTGATTCTCAGGGACGTTGTGTGAATGGCTTTATTTTGGTTAGTCACTAGTTTATAATTGATTAATATTGCATTGGTAACATAAAATCAGGCTGATCTAGCAAGCTTGAATGAAGCTCAATATCCATTGTCTGTGTTATTAATAAGAAGGATCCAGAGAGGCAGGCCCTTCTGGACTGACATTGCTAAGAAAGCCCTTCTAGTGAGAATAGCCACAGACAGGTGGGGTGCTTTAAGTTGGTCCCGACTTCCAATGGCACGGCCAAAGCAATTTTCATGTTGAACTTGCCAAATATCACTATCATCCTTGTAAATTTCGGGTTGAACAAATGGGCAAAGCTTCCAGGCCTTTCTGGAAAAAAAGAAAATGGGCGTTTTTGTTTTGAGAAAGCTGGGAGGAGTGGGCATTGAGGGACAATTCAGCTCTCAACAGTTGCATTCTGCCCACCAAAAGACTGACAGTTCCCTTGATGAGGTGGGAGAAATGCTGTATGCTTTGTGAGTTTTGTAAAAAGAAAATTACACATTTCCTACACAGCCTGGCTGGTTATTTACCAGGTTTGGATGTTTTTGTTCTTTCTCTCTCTTTTTTTTTTTTTGATATACTGCCCACCACTAGTAACTACACCACTGCTCAGGTCAAACTGGCTACCAGTTCCCAGGAAAAAGTAGAAAGGAAGGAGGTGACGCTATTCACGATGTATTTACCTTCATTTTCAACTTTCTGTGCTCAGTTATGAACACTTTGGAGCTAGTTTCAAGTCACCGGTTTGGGAGACCTAAATTTCAAAACTGACCAGTGTTGATTCTGTTTTACATCAGCTCTCTGACAGGTTTCCCATGACATACCTGATCCAAACATTGGAATCAGACTTGCGGAGTGAGTAAGACTTAAATACGTTTAATGGAGGCTTGTCTCCACCGCTGTGGTCAAAATTGGGAACTCTAGTGCTGCATCATGCCATGCTGTTGCGGCGCACTGCTGCGTCTCTCTTTCTGAGGTTCCTTCGCTCAACAAGAACAATAACAACGCATTCTAGAAGCACACAAACACTAAAGCGTGGTGCAAAGGAGTTTTCATGCATTTTATTATTTAATCCTCCTTCTGATCTCCATAGGTAGGTTTTAGTTTTGTTTCCATTTTGCAGACGAGGAAACTGAGTCTTAGAAAAGGTAATGTGTTCAAGTCATCTCACTAATAAATAGTAGAGCACAGATTTAAACCCTTATTTGCTGTCTCCAGGACCCCCATATTTAAACACTAAGCTATATCCTGTAGGCAAAAGATGTTCACACTTTGAGTTAAATTAAACATTAAAAAATTAGCCAGTGAAAATATCATCTTCAACACTGGATCAAAGTTAGAGTCTTTTTATAGTCTTGACATTAATTTGTGGTACATTATATTTATTGAGTATATCTCATGTGCTAGATTCTGGGCTAATTGTTGGAGCACAGAAATGAGTTTAGATGAACTTCATATTCCCTGCTTTGAAAGTGTTCTGCCTTTTCACTTTCCATCTATTCACTTCAAGGTTCTCTAGTTGAACTACTTTCAAGAATTAACATTCACATAGAGCTAGTCCATTTTAGTTTCTGTTTTCCTGTTTATTGAATGGTACGGTTATCTGGCATATTGCTTCATTACCATATGCACATTATTTCATCCATTTTAAGCATTCAGCATCATGTGTGGGCAAAACCGAGAATGCAAGGACCAATTAATTATTTCATTTTTTTAGTGGGGAGATGCAACTTCATTTAGAATCTTTTATCATGTACCCACTTCCAAGTTGGGAATTGCCGTAGCTCTTTAAACACTTTGACTTCATTCAGTTTGCTTATTGTAGGGTTTTTGTTTTCTTGTTGGTTTTTTTTTTTTTGCCAGTTTGTCTCTGCTCCATAATATTTAGAAGTTGGAAGAAACTGAAAAAGAGGGAGGGGAAATTGTGGATGTAAAGGAATATATTTTTTCATCTTGAATGTGAGTGAAATCATCACTGGGAAAGCAGTGACAATGAAGAGAAGGGCCTTGTCAAAGTGACTGAGATTGTCTCTGCATCTCTAACAATGTCTAGAATGACCCCAGCACTGAGGATTCGCTTACCATCATGCCAACTTGAGTATTCTTTCCCATTCCTCTTTGTGCCCAATCCATAGCTTATCTCCAGCTGCAAACTCAGGCTGTTAAGACAAGTGCTAAATTGGTGCCTCACTTTGGACCATGAAACAAGATTTCTCCCGTTTTTGTTTTTAGCTCGTAAAGCGATGACTGCCATTTTATAATGACACTGAGGTTTCCCTGAAGCTGCCATTGTGCTATTGTGCCGCCAATATCAAAGCTAAAGACAATGAACTTGAAAGCTTTTTTATTCAATTAAAAATGACTAAATATCACAGCTCTTCATTTATGAATCATTTAAATTGGGTGTCTTATGTTCTTTCCTTCTTCAGATTCACACTCACATGCAGACACAAACACACACAGTTCTATTTTTATCTATAATTAATTTGAGTAGCTTCTTCCCCACCTTTCCTGGTTTAAGCGATCAGAGAGGCAGAACCCTGACATTGGAGCAGAACTCCTGCTGCTTTCTGCTCAGCAGTTCTCTTTCTGAATGGAAAAAAAGGGAAGGAAATGAAAAACAGACTTCTGATGGTTTTACTTGAGAAAAACAAATGGAAGAAATAGCAAGGTTGACAAGGTTAGGAAAGGCAGGCACTCGGTTGTATTTGGCTTAGAGGTGAGAAGAGAGATGGAAATAAGGATGTAATTTGAAAGAATATTTCTTCTTATGAGGTGACCTCTGTGTGCCCCCTGGAATCGATGAGACCAGAACCAGGCTCCCTAGCACTTCTCAAGCCTGGCACTAAGTGCAGACCAGCCCATCTACATTCACGGAGGCATCTAGTTGCTAATCTCCTCCCCCTGGGACCTGCCCTATCCACCAGCCAATTTCTGCATGGAGATACGCTTGCCTTCGTTTCTTTTTCTCCTTCTTCTTTTTTTTTTTGTTATACAGTTAATGCATGAGAAGATTATTGCTGTAAAAGATAAAAACAATTGATAAAATAGTGGTTTCCTTGGGTCCCTTCTCCCTGTGCCCAAGCCACATTTCTCTGGCCAGAGTGAACCAGTATGCATCTTTTTCAGATAGTTTATATTTGTTATGCATGGAGATACATATACAAGGAAATAAAAAATGCTTGTTTTTTGTTTTTAAAGTAACTAGTTTCATACTGTCCATGCTATTATGCAAATTTTGTCTTTTCTCTAAATGATATTTCTTGGGCACTTGCCATGATATTACTTAAAGAATACCATGTGATTTTTACCATAGAATAGTGTTTTATAATGTGGTTAAATCACACTTAGCCACTTTACTATTAATGTATTTAACAATAAGGTGATAATAGGCACCATCTAGCCTTCTCTGTTGGGTTTTCTTGAAACAACTAAAAAGCTAGGTGTTATCTTCCCAAACCCACCATTGTATGAATTTTGCACTGGGAAAGCCTAATTCATGGAGAGCAGGGAGAATGCTTAGGTGCTATGGTCAGCTCAGCTCTGAACTCCTGCTCTACTTAAATCTGTTCATGTTATGGTTCTTCTCAACATTCCACACAGTTTTGTTTAATCAAAAATGTCTCTGAGGAGAGCCAGCAAGGAATTATATTTTTCTGAGTTCCTATGATATGCCAGGCACACTTGTGAATGACCTCATGTCATCCTGTGGCAATTCTGAGAAACAGGTGATACTGTCCTTAGTTTATAAGGGAAAATGAAGCTCAGGGAAATGAAGTAACCTGCCTGAGATTACACACACTCAGTAAGTGGTACATTATAAATTTAAATACTCTGGCTCCAAAGACATTTGTGATTTCCACTATGCCATGTTACCGTCTAACTTGAACTTCATTTTCAAAGTGCTGGCTCTTTTGCTGTTTATCCTCTTCATTTCTCCCTGCAGACCCTAAGCAAAGCTGTCGCACCCCCATCTTTCTCTGCTCCTCTGCATAGATCAGTACCTGCTGCCGTTTGCACTTGAGACTTGAAATACAGAACCTAGGGATTTTCTCGCTGTGGTCTCCCCTACAAGGACTATGTAAAAAGAAGGGATGTTCAGTGGAAATTAAATGGGTTTTCTTGAATGTGGTTAGCCTGCTTACCACATTTTCAGTTGTAGCAATTTGGTGCCACTGAAGCATGGCTGGTTTAAGCAAGCGTGCTTTGCCTCTCAAGTTAGTCATCTCTGGTTTCATGGAAAGAATCCTCCCTTAGAGAAATAACAGGTGGGAAAGATCTATTAGGTTATCCTGTGCATGATGAGATAGCTTACTGCTGTGAATTTGCCAGGTCTTTGCTTTATTCCTATTTCAAGTGACCCATGTGATAAGCCTTAACGTCTCTTTCTATAAACTAATACCGATTATTGTTGGGATTTGCTTAGTCCGAGTGTCCTGTTACTTATTTTGAATCTGCCAGTCTAAATCAAACTTGTACCATCAGAGAAAACAATAATATAGCACTATACAATCATCTCTCCCAGGCACTTGGCTATATAGGCAGGTAATTTTTTTATTAGTTTGTTTCCTTATTCATGAATTTATTTATTCATTCAGCAAATACAAATTAAATGCCGTACCTGTGTAATCTCTATAAGAGACACCTTATGACCCGTCAGTGGATTTTTTGATGTATGATGGATTCGATGATGCAGGATGTTGCAAGGTAGTTAACATCCAATACCTACCCTCCAGGAGTTTGGCTTCTCATTTTTTCCTGGCACTAAAAGTACTCACTTGCAAAGGTAATGCCAATATGAAGTAGAATAAATAACAGTGATAATAGCGTTGGAGATATGTTCCAAAGCAGGCCACGATTAAAAGCCCAGTATTCATCCTTGATGGCATGTGCTTTGTGCTCTGAACAGGTAGATATCAGAATGAACTGGAAAAGGCCATGAAAGCCTCTGCTAAGTGGGTGACAGGTTTTGGAGGGCTGTGATCAGTTTGGCTCTAAATGTACAGTTCCATGCACGAAGACTCTCCAGCCTCCTTCATCTTCTACCATTGCATTGTCTTGACGATCAATACACATATTATTATATCTATCTGAAGATTATTTTGACTTAATTTGTTATAGATCTACTTGTTTGGTCTTCAGGAAATGTGAAGAATACCCAGCACCTATGGGAATCGTAAGACGTTTTTTCTTAGCTTTACTGACCAGCTCTGGGATGTGTTAACCTCTCGGGATTAAAGTTTTCTCTTGCAGTAGAAAAAGTTTAAAGAGGATTCTAACAATTATTGAGCTTTTTTCCTTGGCCAAGGATTAGGGGATTATTTAATTTGATTGTCTCAACAATAACATAAGACAGTCATGATACTCTCCATTTTACTAATAAAACAAAAATCAAGGTCAAGCAAGGCAATATAAAATTTTCAAGTCCTCAGACATAGTAAGGTATTTCTGATTCCAAATCCCATGCTTTATAATTCCTTTGAAAGGTTAAATTGGATTACGCTAGGGACCCTTGAAATGCAAACCTTATATAAACCGTATCCCTTCTTTAAAATCAAATGTGTACCTCAGCTAAGTGCATGAAATATACAAAGCAGCAAAATTCTGTAGATAAGCAATAACAGCACCTCGAATATTTCTTTACTGTATCTGAATCCATCCTAATAACTTTTGTCATTCATCTCTGAGCCCTTCCTAATTCTTTTGCACAATTTGGAAAGTATACTTCAAAATCCACAATGAAATTTTGATATTTTGCCTTCTCTTGCTTCCTATGCTAGTGGATTTGGTTACTTTAGAGGTTTGTGTACTACCTTCATTCTACTGGCTCTATGCTGCGTTTTATTAGGGTATATAGCAGTCAGGATAGGTTAGTCGATGCTGCAATAACAAACAGCCCTAAGTTATCTGAGGATTAAAACAGGAAAAGTTTGTATCTTATTTGTATGACCAATGTGAGTCATTTATGGGGACTTTGATCTGCACAGTTTCACTCAGGGACCCAGGTATTAGAGTCCACTTTCTGTAACTTTGCTAATTGTTGGCACTGGAGGAGGGAGCCATGAAGGATCTCACATTATAATTAAATGTTCTGACCTAGAAGTTATACATGTCACTTCTTATAACTGCCCATTGCCCATGTCTAGTCACATGTCCCGTGGGTGCCTAGAAATAGATAGAACAATCAAGATGATGGTGTACTCAGTATATGGTTATTTTCACAAGAGAAAAATGTGGTTAATATTACAAGTATCCTCAAAAGCTAAAAGGAAGTAGAAGTAGACAAGAGCATATAACCATAATAGGTATTATTTACCTAGATATCAATTCGTCTGTGTAGTCACCCATTGATCTGTTTATCCTTTTGTGTCATATAAATTTGTATAAAGTTTCTCACAACCTTATGGAATAGGAGAGGAATACTTTTTAAATCAAAGGACTTTGGATGTTAAGTAAATCAGTGGTGGAAAGTAATAAAGTACCAGGATAAATCTATCATGGCCATATGCATATGCTGTCATCCTATTCAGTTCATGGATTAGTCCCTAAATTCACTGTCAACTTTCTTAGCTAAATCAAAATATATATACACATGCTTTATAAGATTAATAGTGTTTTTGATTAAAAAGTTGTGTTTAAGGAGAAGAATCTTTATTCCTGGTACTGAGAGCTGACTGCATTTTTTTCTTCAGAACGCTGCAGAAGCCATACCCTCAAGAGATACGATAGCTTTTTCTTATCATGCCATTCAATATTTAGACGGATGGCTTGTGGAAGAGTGGCACTTCTTTGGGAGCTAAATAAATGCATAATAAATAGGTAGTTCTCAGGCATGTCTGGTATTTCCTCCCTAAGCTTCTTTGCAGCAAACATCTTTGCCACAAGCATTTTTGCTGCATTTTCTGCCACGTAACTAATTGGCTGTAAGGCAATTTTGCCATGAAAGATAAAATAACTGGTTGGCAGTTTGGTTAGACAGTTTGGTTTCAACTGGTTGACAGTTTGGTTTCATTTCTCCATTGATGCAGTATTCCCATTTTTATATTACATAAATCTGAAAGAGGCCTAGGGCCTGGAAGGCTCCTAGTCGAACCCACATTTCCCATCGAACTTTGGAATGTTTATCAACAGGCATGTGACAATATGCCAAGAAGAAACAACAGTGCAGAAGGCTTTCACAATGTGATACAAAACTCAATTACAAATATGCATTCTACTGTACTTCGAAGATTAATGCTTAGATACCACCCATAAAATAGAATCAGTCATTTGCACAATATTGCCATGAATCTACGCACATTTTAAATGTATTCAAATATTTGGTGTTTGCAATAGTCTTTTTAATTTTGTTACAAAAAGTGAATTTCATTGAATGTCCCTCTTTTATTTTTTGTTATTGTATCTTTTATGGCAAAATTGCCCTATGGGCAATTAATTATGTGGTGCAAATATTTGCGGTGAAAATGCTTGTGGTAAAGATGTTTATGGCAAAGAAGCTTAAGGCAAAAATACCTAGAACCCTTCTCAGGTCTGGTTTCAGCTCAGTAAAATACATTTAATACTTATCTGTCCATTACATCCTTTCAACAGACATTTTTTTGAGCTTGTGATATGCTGGGCATTGTGCTGGATTTGAGGAATACCAAGATTAGGTGCTCAGTGTGTAGCTGGATTAACTGACCTATTGCATGATTATTGTCGGGAGGGGAGCACCTTGTTCCTGTCAAATGGGGAGTGATGGTCCAGTATAAAATTATCCTAAGAGTGAGTCTCATTTATGTCAACTGATTGTACACAGGAATAGGAGAGAAGGTTTAGTGAGGAGATCCTAATCCTAATTTCCCATCATCTGCACCCAACGGCTGAGGCATAACCATCTCTTGCTTTATTAGCCCTGGGGGTCTAAGGATGTCCAAATCTAGCACAGCTTGCTAATATTGTTTTTTCTGCCCTTGTAACCTCTGGACCTTTTCTCCTTTTCCCTCCTTTCTTTCTGTCCTTCTCATGTTGGTGCTTCAGCCATCAAGAAGTACTCTTTCCTTCCTGATCTCTACATCCTGAGCTACCACAAAGCCTTTGTCTACACTGTGTTTGCTTTCTAGACCAACTTCCCTCTACATTTTGCCTTTCACATGTCCTGCAAATCTTAACTGAGATGTCACCTCCTGTCCTAAAGCTTCCTTGACTCTCCAAATAGTTAATTCGAGCCACTCCTGTGTTCAGCCCCAGAACTCAGTTCCTCACTTAAGCGAGATATGCTAATCACAGCGATGGATCCATAGTATTCACTCAATACACGTTAACTGCTATTATTAGTATTATGATTATACTTTCAAAATATATGTTGATAATTGAGAAATAAAATTGGGCTTTCTGTCCAGCATTTCTTTTCTTTGCTGCTTCCTCTGGATACACCATTGGCATTTGGGTTGTTTGCCACTCTTATAGGTCTGCTCTTCTTGATTCTATTTCCCTCACAACTGAGGTTGCTTCACACTTGCCAGCTCCCTCTTTCTTAGGTCTGGCCAGTAACTCCTGCAACCTAGACCCAGAGGTGACTCTTTAAAAGGTAAGTCATATCTGTGTATCCAAATGGAACTTTCCTGCACCCCTTAGAGAATTTGGTGAAGGAGGGCTGAGCAAAGGAAGGGACTCTCTCATACTAGGATCAGATAAGGTTAAGTACTTTTCCAAAATGCTGAATCCTGGAAAGTCTTCCGGGTTTCCCTTTTTGGAATGGACGTCTTTGGTTTCGGTCTATTAAACATGCTTTTCTTCTGGGAACATATGCTGATGTAAAACCCTTCCCCACTCTCAGTCCAGGTGGTTGCAGCAGAGTGGATTCCGCACTCCAGGTCCTGAGAGACACATGACTCTGGTCTGTCAATGAAGGGATAGCATCCCCCTTGGCCAGAAACCTTGGCTCAAGAGAAAGAAGGTGACTAAAGCCAGCCTGTCCAAGTCACGGAGACTCAATTTCTAGACTGTTGTTGGAACTAATGGATAATAGGGACTTTTTTTCAAATTAGGGTGGCTAAGCAGATGAGACATAAACCAAGTACAAGGTGGTGACAATCGGGTGAGAATTTGCTTAAGTATAATCCAACAGCAAGGAAAGCTGAGCCAAGAGGTGAGGAGAGGCTGATTCCTGACAACACCCGAGCAGCTGGAGGCAGTCATTCCTGAGGAGTTTACTCCTTGAACTTGTCAGATGCATGGACAGTGTATCTTCTGTTATTTAAGCTTGATAGAGTTGGGTTTCTGTTACTTGTGCCTTAAAGTGTTCTGACTAACCCACCATCCATTAAAGCAGAGGAAAAACTATGTCTGCAATACTTTTCCCAAATAGAGGAGTGGATGGTGACTCAACTCACAATGAAATGATGGCCTGTTTAGAACTTGAGTTTGCTGTGCCCATGGTGGTGGCCACAGGTGGTCCGGAGGATTTGGTCTCTGAGTCATGCAGGAAGGAGCACAAAGGGGGGCATTATAGGGCTAATGGATGCCTCTTTGGGATTCCCTCCTCTGCTTCCTCCTGGAATGTAAAAGCCTACACAATGCAGATGGCATGTTTCATTAATACAAACAGAGGTCCAGGCAACAGATGCTTCGGGGACTGAGGGGAAAGGAGATCTCTATATTTCTCCAACAGCAACAACTTGGATGACAAATTTCTCCCACTGAGCATATTGAACCATGAGCAAAGAAACATGTTCAAGCCTCAGGCACTCTATGATACTTAAAAGTAGGAAGATCAAATTTAGTATTTCTGGACAAAGAGTGCTTATGTGGAGGAAGCTGTGGTGAAAAGGAATGAGCAGGAAAAGTGAGGCATCTTTGTTAATTTCTCAGGGCTTCAGGTTGGGCAGGACTTCTAGTGTTCTGTGTCTGTCTAGAGAGCATATATTAATAAACCTTCATCAGCACCACTTCCCTCCACAATGACAAAAGTCAAGACAGGCCAATTATTTGCGCATCAAGGGCTGGGTTAGGATGGCTCCTGTTCCTTTGTTTCTTATGTTGTTTTGTGCAAAATGTAATGCAGAAATGATTAATTGCAGAGAAGATCCAGTCCTCTTTCTGATTGTGATCAGGTTAAATCAAAATGCCCAAGTTTAAATTATGAAATTATGTCTAGGTGTAGTGATTCAAGAATTATAACAATTACACAATACTTTCTGCTCATATTCTCCTGAGTTCACTGTGACTTTGGACAACTGCCCAGGAAGGAGTGTGGAAAGGAGAGAGGTATGGGGATAGAAAGAATAAAATAGGTGGCAAATGCTTCTGCACCATTTTGGTGCCATTCCACTGAAGGGGGAAGGTTGATACCAAGCATTTGACGGCAATACTATTTCAATTTTTATGGCTTCTGCGTAGGGTAGGCTTAATGCGAATAAAACATTGCGGACAGTGACCATACGACATTTTCTGCTCACAAAACGTAAAGATGTCACATTTCACATTATATGTATGTGTGTGTGTGTATGTGTGTGTACATTTCTTTAAAATCTTGCCTCTCCAATTGTGTGTGCATTTTTAGCCTATTCAGTTGTCAGAGTAGAAAGGGCTGAGTTAGGCTGAAGAACTATAATTCATAGCTTTGCATCTAATAGTTATGTCTGACTCCTCTGGTCTTGCAAGGCTTCTTCTTTCTTTCTTTTTTTTGTTAGTGCTGAAGTAAAACCTTAGTGAAATAACCACTGCGATATAGGAAGTGAAATAAAACACCTTTAACAAATCCCAGTTGGATTCTCTTTTCATGTGTAACTCAAAAGAGGTGACACCATTAAAAGTTTATGAGCCACTTACGATTCAATACTACCCTGCTGCTGGAAACCAGTCTTCACTTGGTAGGACTTGTTTGTTCCTACTGTCCTGGCCTAGATCCCTAACACCTTACCTTTTTGACTTTTCCCTGAATTCTGAGGTCTCCTCAAATCTAGTCCAGGAAAGTGAGACATGCAGCTTGCTTTACATGAGAAAAGCCACAAGTTTTTCTTTCTGTACTTTAAACATCATATACGCAGTGATTGAATTAATAGTAAAATAAAATAATGAGAAGTGCCTAAAATGCAATGATTATTATTAACCATTCATTCGTTCATGCTTTACTTATTGAGGCAACAAATACAAATTATGTGATGCATTATACTAGTCATTAGGAGAAAATGGTGAACAAGATAAATATAGTCTCTTAAGATATAGAAAGGAAAGCTCCCTTTCTGTTTTGTCTAATCCATGCTGAAAATGTACATTGAATATTCTATAGCAAGGAAAAAAAGGTAGCAAATAGAGTCACTGTAAATCAAGAGTTTCATACTCAAAAGACTAAAGGGACAAGGTAGATGACATATATGTACAAACTGGGTCAGCTGAGAATTGATAGGGCATAATGGAACTTGTAGATAACTGGAGAATGTCATGCTTAAAGACATTCAAGTTATTTTTATTTTAAAGATTATTGAGTCAACTTTCTCCAAACACACACACATATTTAGTCCCTGGAAAACTTGTTTCTGGAAACATGTTATATAACATTCTCAAATTTGAGGTTATTGCTTTTCATTCAAGAACATATGTCCATTTTTTTCTCAGCAGAAAGAATTAGTATTTTCTTAAGGAGGGAGAATTTTGAAGTAACATTAAGAATGTTGGCAGATAAACATTTACTGTTAAATGAGTATTTTCTTGTTCTTTCTCCTGACTCCTCTGTAGGAGTGAGATTTTAAAACAATGTCAGGAGAGAATAATCAAGATCCAGCCCACTAACTACCAAAGCTGTAGGTTAGAACTAGTGCTGGCTCCTGTGGGTAACGTTCAGCTTGAATAGCTAAAGAGAACTGTTACCCCACCAACAAGGATGACTTAAACCAACCCAATCAGAGACTGATTTTCAAGCTTTTTATGAGGTTCTCACTAAATGCTGTTTTCTCGTGTTCCTGGACACAGGATAGCTTTGACTCTACTGTAGAGCCTCCCTAAGAGACTACTGACTTACTTACTATTACAGTGTACAGAATGCACCCATGCTTGAAAAACTCTCATTTGAATCATATGAGGCAAAACCACTGAAATGCTTATTAATAAACTCACACCTCAAAAGCTTACAGAAGTTTCTCGAAGAAATTTTTCTTCAGTTAGCAGAAATGGTTATGTGACTCAGAAAGAGTAAAATGTATCAGGAGACAAAAATGTCTGCTTCTTTTTGCATGTGCAAATGTAAGAGAGTTGTCATTTGTTGTTATGATTGCAACAAAATTAGAGGTAGGAGTAAATAATCACATTCTATTGCAATTACATATTTTATTGTATTTCATCTAGGTTTTAAGACGAATGAGGTCAGGAATCACGTCTGTTTTACTCATTATATCTCCTACTACAAGTACAATGCCTGGCAAATAGTATACAGTTAATATATATTTACTAGATCCATACAGAACAAATAAATGAATGAATCTGAGTTACTTTCAGCTGTAATGGCATTATGAAATTCTATTTTATGGTTTTATTATATTAACCCATGCTTCTTTGGTTCAACAATTTTAAGGAAAATGTATATTAAATATAAACGAACACTGTTCAATAGAACATTCTGTAATGATGGAAATCTTTTATACCTACTCTGTTCAATATGGTAGCCACCAGCCACATGAGGCTATTAGCAGTTTAGATGTGACTGGTGTCATTGAGAAACTGAATTTTTAATTTAATTTTAGTTTTATTTAATTTAAATTTAATTAGACACATGTGGCTAGTGACTGCCATATTGCGTAGTGCATACACCATTCATTGACTTTAGGGAATAATTTTTTTCTGTTGAATAGGGGCTCAGTGTTTAGACATGCTTATAGAAAGGATCACATTTTAGGAGATGGGCATGTAAAAATCTTGTGTTTTTCAAAAACTTTCTTAATCAGACAGGCATATAGATCAATGGAATGGAATTGAGTTTCTAGATATAAACTCATGCATTTATGGCCAATTGAAAAAAAAAAAAACAACTTTCTTAATCAAGAGTAGATAGGTCTTTATTCCTGCCCTACCACTAGGTTCATCAGTACCATTTTATTTTTCTAGATTCCACGGGGTGGGGGGAAGGGGGAAGCTAGGGCGAAGTGAGAGTAGCATCGACATATACTCACTACCGAATGTACAATAGTTAGCTAGTGGGAAGCAGCAGCATAGAACAAGGAGATCAGCTCTGGTGCTTTGCGATGACCTAGAGACGTGGGATAGGGAGGGTGGGAGGGAGGCTCAAGAGGGAGGGGATATGGGGATATATGTGTGCATATGGCTGATTTCACTTTGTTGTACAACAGAAACTAACACAGTCTTGTGAAGCAATTATACTCCAATAAAGAGCTATTAAAAAAAAAAGAGTAGATAGGGATAGGATTTGAGTCTGAGTAAAAATACAGAGAGACAGCTTATGTAGCATGCAGTTAGTAGAGGAAGAAAACATCTTGTGTCAAGTTGCCTCTGAAGAACTGATATCTGCCAATCAAGACTGAACCCAACTGTTGCTCCTCTATGAGGTCTTCCTTCTCTGCTTCCTTTGGAGCTCTATGGAACTTTGTCAATACCTCCAACCCTGTAGATGGCTCTACTATAGATCATTTTCAAGGCAGCTAAAACTTCCTTAATGAAATGGGCACTGTATCTTTTTTTTAAATTTTTGTATAGAAGTTCATACCAGGTCTAATTCAGTACCCCACACATGGTTGGTCTTTCATGAATAGTTACTGAGTGAAAAAGAATGACATTTGGGGTCAGGAAATTTGAGTTCTTGTCCAGTTCTGAGTCTCTACATTTATCAATACTTAGTGACCTGGGGTCTAACACTTAATACCTCTAAGTTTCAGTTTTCTTGTTTTTAAAATAGGAATACTAATACATGTTTCCCAAGGGTAATGCATAAGGCTCACATGGAAGAAAGCATACCCTTGTAAAGATCATTAAAAGTAAATCCAACTATTGTCAGTATGGCCTTCAGATTGATATCTCCAAGGAACTGATTTCAATTCCAGGAAGAAGTGATACCAAAATTGTTAGGAGTTATGACACAAGGCATTAGTTAAATTCCCTCATTTCTTATAAAATGGTGTCATCTCCGAGAACAGGGTATTAGGTGAGCCCAAGCAGAGAACATTAAATTTTCTAATTTGACACACCTTCCTGCCATATGATACACACTCATATGCCAGGTCCTTTAATTTTATAGTCGGTGAAGATAGCCTAAATCTTTCTCCCCATGGGGGAGAAAACCTAAAGGTACAGTTATTGCTCTAGACCATAGTGTCAGCTTACGAGACTGCCTTAGGAAAACTGACTAGTTCTTTTTTTTTTTTTTTAACATCTTTATTGGAGTATAATTGCTTTACAATGGTGTGTTACTTTCTTCTGTATAACAAAGTGAATCAGCTATATGTATGCATATATCCCCTCCCTCTTACGTCTCCCTCCCACCCTTCCCATCCCACCCCTCTAGGTGGTCACAAAGCATGGAGCTGATCTCCCTGTGCTATGCGGCTGTGACTAGTTCTTTAGTATGGCAAGCAGCTCCTGGAAAACAGTGATTGATTCCGGGCCCCTTGTTTTCTGCTGAGTGACACTCTAGATGTTCAGAGAAGAGCCACAGGATTAAGGGGCTGGGATGGATTGACTTGGGAGGAAAGATGAAAGAACTAAATATAGGCAAGTTGGCAAAGAAAGGTCTAATGATAACTATCATAGCTGCCTGCCAATAGTTGTCTAACATAATAAGAACAACCTGGATGGTATGCCAGAAAAAGAAAGACACATTACAAAAATTGGCCACTTTGCAGCTTACTTAAGGATTGTTCGCATACAACCAAGACATGACCTGCACAGGAAAGAATCCTATCACAATAGTGCTTTGCAGAAAATGCTTGTTCATATGGAGGATGTAACAGATATTCATTGATCATCTTACTGTGTAACAGGGACAGAATGGGGCATTTTCACGTATTTTATCTCATAGCATTTTTACAGTGTCTCAGTGATGTAGACTTTTGTATGAGTCTGTCCTGGCAGCAAAGAGATGGCACCCCCAAGTGGAAATAAAGGAGAGTTTAATGAAGGGACTCTTCAAGGGCTGTTGGAGTTAAAGGAAACCAGTAAGCGATGAGGAAGCACATAGGCACTAGCAACAGCGTGCAGCCATCACCTCTGGTCCTGAAGAGGCAAAGAGAGAACAACATGGTGGGAGGGAGGGAGTAGGTGAGTTGCAGGCACAGACAGACGAAATTGGCCACTGCTAATCAGTAGAGAGGCAGATGGTAAAGGGTGATGGAGAACAGCTCTGGTCTCTCTCTCCAGTCTCGGAACTCTTGCCAGTTCCTCCATTGACCCAACCAGAAGCCACAGGGCAAGGGGGCCCTGTTAATACAGCCCCAAATGTCAGCATCCTATGGCCCACAGAGTGAAGAAGGAGGGCAGGAAGGGATCTGGAAGGGCAAGTGGACACTATCCAACCAGTTTTTTTGCCTTTATTTTACAAAAAGGGAAAATGTAACCCAGAATAATAAATGATTTACTTAATGGCATGCAGCAGAGAACTCAACCACAGATTTCTGATCCCAGAGTGTTTGTTTCTAACAAACTGTGAAGACTGAAGACTGTGTCCTAACACTGACCATCATTTTCCAGAACTTTACATTCATCACAAGTGGGTATGGTGAGAGTGAACGTGAGTTTCTCTGTGTTGCAGTGAATATCTCAATACTGAGGGAGGTTATTCTCTTTAAAGTACGTTAATTTTTTTGATACAGAATGAGGGGTTGAGGAAAATTAGTGTTGGGATAGCATAGAAAAGTGAATGGGGAAAGTGAGATGGGAGATTTAACTAGGAATTGGGGTTGGGGGGTGTGTGAGTTTCTGATTGGTTATGTTAGGAATTTGGCTTTTAAAAATATTGATAATGTTAGCAGACCTTTATTAAGTCTACATAATATGGTAAGCTGTGTGCTAAAGCTCCGCCTTTATGTACATAATCTGTGTTCCCAATAGTTAGCTATTTAACTACTTACAGGTGAGAAAATGGAAGCATTAAAGTTGAAAGTCATACCAACAGTATGTGGTAATCAGGATTTGACCCTCATCATCCAGCTTACCTCATAGCCAGTCCTTTCAATCTTTTAATACCTATTAAAGCAAAGCACAAAGCCTTCAAGATCTTATTCCTCATTAATGTGGGTGAAAAATAACTTCATCTATCTCTTCCTCAGTACAACAATAACTTAGCCATATATTATCTGCCTTTAGGTTACTGCAAATACTGGATAAGATATAATTTGTCTATTAGCAAATATGAGTGATTGTGTCATTTTAGTATATTTTATAATGGAGACTTATAATTGTTTCTAGTTGAATGAAAATGGGGAATAGGCAGTGAGGGTTTCATAAATACAAAAGGAAAATTCTTGGGCAAGTTGTGAAGTGTATCTTTAATCTTGGGTTTTAATGCAAATTGAATCCCACACACCATTTGTAAATAACTATGTTGGGGTTATATAGTTTATTGTAAGCAGGGCACATACTATTTTTCATATTTGGCTTTATAATATTTTTACCTGAATCACTTTTACCATGCTCCTTGGAGGAGAGGTAACTTTTTTTTTTTTTTTTTATTCCTCATGATTTCTGCCCTATACTTAGCCATTTGGTAACTTTCTAAAATTTTATTTTATTGTAAAACTCAGCACTGATAAATCACTGGGCTTCTACATAGAGTGGATTTAAAATTTATATGCTCTGACTCAGGTAGGTAGAAATATAGCTTTATTTCTCCATAACTGAATATTGCTTGCTCACCAGCACCCATTTCTGCTTAAGGAAGGAATACTCATATGCCACTTGAATTTATCTCACTCACTTCCCATTTAAGTCTATCACTTTTAGGTTAAATCCAGCTCTCTAGAGAAGATACTTACGCTTTCAGAGTTTTTTCCTCACCCCTTCTCTTTCTCTTTCACCTGGCTCCAGTGGGACCATGAGTTCAGGGTTACATGTAACATGATGAAGTGGAGGAGAGGCAGGAGGTCACTGTGGTTCTTGCAGACTCCACTGAAGAATGTCACTCCTTGGTCTTTCATGTTGACTCTGACTCTGATGCAGTTGTAGATGAGATCAGTTGCCTTCTGTTTCCTTTTGTGTGTTATGCATTGAGATCACTCCCCTGGTAGACTAGGCTCCCATCTTAATGCTTACCTGTGCAATTTTTTTTTTCCCCCAAGACCAGCTTTGCCTGCCATTTAATCCCTAACTTGGACCATCTACCCTAACCCCTTCTCTATAGTTACCACCTCTTGCCTAATGACCAGCCGGTGCCTTTAGGAAAGATCTGTGTCTTATACAGGCCAGGTGGAATTTCCACATCTTTACACCTTGGGTCTGCCTATGTTGATGTGAGACACTCTGAAAGTCTTCTCCCATGTTCCAGAAAGAAATCAGGTGAGCCGTTCCTTCCCACAGATCACCAAACCTATCTATGAGACTTCTGTTGTTCCCTCAACTGAAGATTTTCTCTCTAAACACTGTAGGGCTGGCTGTGTCAGGGACCATACTTAGATCTAACCGTGTTGTTCCCTGAATTCTCAGGGTTCCTCCCTCCAGGTCAAATGCTTCTCTCTCTCTCTCTCTCTTTTTGGTCTGGCAAACTGCTCCTGTATCCTTCCCTGAGTCAATGCTTATCCTACTGTCCAATTCTACCAACCACTGATGTATGAAAACAACAATGACAGAAAAATCAAAACAAAAGCCATTTCTCAATTTCTTGTATCTAATTGCTGCCAATCAAAAGGTCTTGGGCTCTAAATCTCTTATTTGGGCTATGGCTTTGAAAAAACCACTACTTTTGGAAGTTGCAGTTGAATGATGAATTTATTTCTCTAGGCTATATCTCCTGTTCCCTCCTTTGAGCTCATATTGCCTCACCGTCCTGGTGTATTCTTAATGAAAAAGGACTGCTTAAGGGAAAAAATTACCAAGAAGGAGTATAATTTGGGTAATATTTATAAATATTAACCAACTTTAATAATAGATTGGAGCTGCTTTAATGTCATTTTGGAAGAATACTTAACAGATAGGATTTCCCAGCGAGTTAAGATTCTCTACATGATTGAGAGATGTCCCAACAGCAGTCCCCAACCGTTTTGGTGTGGAAGACAATTTTTCCATGGGGGTGGCGGGGGCGGGATGGTCCAGGTGGTAATGGAGCGATGGGGAGCGGCGGGTGAAGCTTTGCTCACTAGCCCGCCTCTCACCTCCTGCTGTGCAGCCCGGGGGGTTGGAGACCCCTGCCTTAGAATGTTAAGATTATGTATTAAGCGTTCTGCAACAAATATTTATCATGCACCCCTGTTTGAGGGCTGGGGATATAGCAGAGAATAAAAGAAACAAAATATCTGCCCTCATAGAGTTGATATTCTAGAAAATAAATAGAAAATATACAGGTAAGCAAAATACAAAGGACATTATATAGTCATCAGTGTTGTGGAGAAAATATAGTAAGGAAGAATGGTAGGAAGTCTGGAAGAAGCAAGGCTTTTTGCAGTTTTAAATAGTGTGATGAAAGTTGAAAAATCTCGAGGCGGTGAGGGAGCGAGCCATGTGGATGGATGGTGGTCCACGCAGAGGGAACAGTGGAAAGTTTTTGAGGCAGGAATAACTTTGCTGTGTTCAAGAAAGAACAAGGAGACACAGTAGCTGAAGCAGAGTGAGGGAGGGAGAGAAGAGACAAGGGTGAAGTCACAGGGGTCATAGAGGAAGAGATAGTGACAGGCAGATCGTGTAAGGCCTTGCAGGCCATCGTAGGGAATGTGGCTTTGATTCTGAGGGAGATGGGGATCCAATGGAAGAGATCCAGTGATCTGACCAATGGGTCAGATCAGGGATGTAGCACTGTAGGTTATGGAAAGTGTGCACATGTTGTATATATATGTGGAAATCACCCAGACATTTTGGGAGCCAGTCGTGCATTATGGTTAAAACACGTGGGCTGTCTGTGGTCAGGCTGCTTGGGTACAAGTTGTGGTTCAGGAACTTACTAGGAAATCTTAGAGAATTCCACTAAAGCCTAAAGCACATGGGGCTTTTATAAGGATTAAATGAGAAAATACATGAAAAGCAACAAATATAGTGCCTAGCTCATAAAATTCAAACTGTTATCTGGCATTATTACGGTTATGGTTTCTTTTATTGTTGAACTTGAAAAAAGCAAAGTTGGGATCATGAAGAACTTAGTGTTTTTTTTGTTATGTTTTGCTTTTCTCCCCATGGTTTGCTTTCGGCCTATGAATTTGGGAATTTTTTCCAAAAAAAACAAACAAAAAACTTTCAGTGCTTTCAGGATTTGTCTGGCATAGGTGCTTAGACGTAAAATACAGAACCACCTGTTTCTTGAGTACTGAACTTGGTTCTCAAGTTGAAAGCCACACAAAGATACAGTTGGCATTTTATGGCTACCAAGAAAAGAGAGTATAAAAATAAAATGGTGATAGATCTCTCATATCAAGTTACTAAGTTGCCAAATCAGTTCTTTGCTGATACGTAGTACACGTGTGGTTCCTGAGTGGGGACTCAGTAGGAAGAGTAAAGGCTCTTAAGAGCTGTTTGACTGGCAGGTGTATTGGACTGCATCCTTATCATGCCTGAGGCAGGGAGAGTGATAACATTGAGAGTCAGCACTAATAGCTGCCATGCATTTAGCACTTAGTGTGTGCCAAGCCCTGTGCTACGTCCATTAACTCTCACCCTGCAATACAGATGATATTATTCCTGCTATCTAGATAAGTGAGGCTCAACACTACACAGTTTTCATAGACATAAGTAGCAGTCTCCAGAAGAATTCTTGTCTCACATCCTTGTTTTTCATTGCAGAAGTAGCTCACCTCAATCTTGGGCAAAATTCACTCTTGGAGTGTCCTCGGCATCTTACAGTCTAACAGAGGATGCATCTAACAGTCAGTGAGGCTCTCTCTTTTCTGAGCTCACATTTTTCAGTTGCACTTAGCATGGCTTCCAATCCTCCTACGTAGGAGAGTGTCCGAACCTCAGGTGTACGCATGTGCTCTCTTTACCACATTTCCGTAAGTGAGAGATCTTCTTGTCTTCCTTTGTAAATCAACTTTCAATACTGTTAAATCACGTTTGCAGCTCTTCTTGGAATTCTCTTGGAGTTTCTGGCACCTTCTGGTCCTGTAGGTGCTCACATGTGTCTGAGGTGCAGTGTTGTGCACCCCGATGGCGTTCCCGGGGGGCTCATTTGTGCACAAAGACGGGATCATCAGAAAGTAAGTGATAGGTCGTGAACACATGTGGCAGCTACTTGGCTGTTGGGAGATACTAAGATGTTTCCATTTCACCACTCCATCTTCACCGTGGGGCGAGTTGAAGAAAATGTATTGAAGCCATATGGACCATTTAGGCTTTGAGGGAGCAGGTTCCAGCTGTTAGAGGCAGGTGGGGATCTCCAGTGGTTAAGATATCCTCAGCATTCAAAAGCTTTTAGGCCAGGAGCTCAGAGGTAAGCGTTACTGTCGAAGGTGATTGAGTCTCAGTGACTTAATTTCCACCTGGTACCTTAATGTAGCAGCAGATGAACTCAGCCTCTGGAATTTCAAACCCATGCTTAAACTGTTAAAGATGACTTTAAATGAGACACTCCATTCATCTTCCTGAGTTTGGAGGACTGCCCGAAGACCAGAGGCACAGGTGAGAAACGTCAGAAGAATTGTCCTCCCAGAAATGGATATTAATGCGCTATTCTAACTTGACAGCCGCCTCCTGTCTATACAAACCCATTAAATGATGAAACAACAGATTGTCATCATCAGAAGACTGATTCCATTTAAAGGGAGAGGGAGCAGAGTTTACTTCAAATCCTAGGCCATCAGTCATCATTGATGTTGGGGACTCATAAACAAGTGGTGAGGATTAAGGGATTTATCAGAGAAGGCTCACAAGGGGCTACTGGCCAGCTCCACTGCACAGGCAGGAAAGGATTAGTAGAGGAGTTATGTCAGCAGCCGCTGCAGGGCAAGATTTGTGATAAAGTGTGGTAAAGGACAGCTGTATTAACTACTTTTGTTGGTGTTTTCCCCGAGTTGCACCATAACAGAGGGCTTGAATCTCTCTTGCTTTTTCCTCCAGAAACCCCATGGAAGGGGTAGTTTTTTTCCATATGATGGCTCTCCTTTAGGTCACTGACTATCTCTCCTTTCATCATTTTACTCAACAAATTGTGCGCGCACGCATGTGTGTGTGTGTGTACATTAGAATAGATTTCTGGCCCTGTTGTTTTGGCCCATCAGTCCTAGATCCAGAATGTCTCTCCACATCATTTCAGCTGTGAGATATTGGTGTGGTGAAGGGCAAGAGAGTACGGAGTGGAAAGCCTGGCTTATATGCCAGACAGACGTGGGTTTTGTATCCCAGTTTAGCATCTTACTGGCCAACTTGCTGGAACCCTGCTCCATAAAAATAAAGGCTTTGGTCCAAATTAAGTGTGCAGTCGATGAGGCTATTATTATTTATCAATTTAGCATCCCTCCCAGGCCCAGCATCTCCCAGCTCCGACTAAGCATCCAGATTTAGTGTTGCTCCAACACAGTTGGAGAAGAATAACTCATAGCTACCTATGGTTTTGAATTTTGTAAAGTAATTTCATGCTCTCATTTAATATCTAAAAATATTGGCAGATATAAATTATTATAATTGTTATCAGTCATCATCATCATTACTACTAAACATATTTTACATATGAGAAAGGGAAGGTCAGCAAAGCAGTGATCCAGCCCAAATTACAAATTCAGACCACTCTGTGCTCTTGTCCTCTGGGGATCATGCTAAAAAAAGAGACTAGTCACACCAGGAAGCACTTAATTTGTCCCCAACTGACGTGTTAACTGGAGGTTGCTGCCTCCCATTCCATTGTCTTCCCCTACTTTACTCCCTACCTTATGAACCCATTAGGCTCACGCTTCTGTAGGGTTCTCTCTAGGGCTGGGTAGATTGTGACAGGTCACTGGTGGGAAAAGTACTCTGTGCTCCTTATCTCCTTACAAGGAATTGTGAGCTAGAGGAAGGGAGATCAAGAAGCCTTACTCATCCCAGAGAGAGGGCTGAGCCCCTCTGTGTGGAAGCCACCCAGGCTCCCCTCCTCTTTTCACTCTGTAATGCCACTCTGTCATTGTTGCCTGAGTTATGAAGTGAAATAAACACAGACTTAAGGGATTTGGTGCGTCGATGGATAATTCTTTTTTCCTAGTGTTCTGTTCAGGATTTTATGTCTGAAAAGAGCTTCAGCGATTTTAGAGTCCTTTTAAAAATCGTAAAGATGGATGGAATAAGTACTGCTAGACTTTGGGGGGTTTATTTTAAGACTATAAGAACTAACAGTGACTTGAATCTAGCTTCGTGCCATTTTTCTGAGTTCAGTGCTTTGGGGGATAGAGATGGGGTTTGGGAAGTTATAGAGGTGACAGAGAGCATTGTATCCATTTTACACTTGGGAGAACTGATTTGCCTTTGCTCTACAGCATTAGACTCGACTCTTGTTGTCTTTTTGTTACATTATTTTACCTCTTTACTTCATTCATTTGCTCTTTCATTAATCATTTATAAATAACCAGTTTGAGTGCCTGCTCGAGGTTTGATTCTGTGCTTAGTGATGGGGACACAGCAGTGAGAGGACTACATTTTCCTACTCCTCAGAGACAGAGAGGCAGTACGTGTTAGATGATATTAAAGCACATGAGTAAGTTTTAGTTTCTGCAGATTTTTCAAGATTTTCAAAAATCTGCAGTTTTTTTCCAGATTTTAGATTTTCATCTGCCTGGTTTAATTTAGACTGGTCTTTCCTGAAGCTCAGAGGAGTAGGCTATGGACAGTACTAGAAGTAATTGGATGAAAATCACGTAAAGACTAGAAAATCTATGCCATTTTTTGTTTACTCCAAAAGCATTCTTAGTTCATGTCAAGTAACATCAGCTTTGCTATTTATTAGTTTATTCTGTGAAAACATTGGTTTTGGCTTTTATTTTATTTCAGCAAAGATGCCAACAAAATAAAATTAACAATTAAAATGCTCAAAAAAGTTTTGTACACTTTCATGAAAAATATAGGAATTTGATTTGGGGTGATTACTGATGTTTTAGAGGTTGGCCATTGGTTAGTACATACTATTTTTCAGGAGTGACTCATGTATCATGAGATTCTAAGTCAGATTCTTATTGCAGTTGAGTTCGGATGATAGCAGCAATTAAAATTAGTAATAGTGATAAATTATAGTCACATTAATAGTAATTTTTCAAAAAGCTTAGATAAAGGGGACACTGATTGGAAAGGATGAGGATCTCTCTCCTATCATCCAAGGAAAAGCTGAACACGAAGGTTCCAGGAAACCAGGGGTTATAGTAGAAGTTGTTTATGAACTGTTATTCTAAGGCCCTGACATTGGTATAACTTAAACTCTGCGTCTAAGTTACAAGTGACCAGAAGAGACACTCTACTTGTTCTGGTTTGGTTCAACTGCCCATGAGCTGTGTCCAAAGAGATAGAGACAAAAAGTTGCTGGTCACCAAGTAGTGACTGTGTGAGCTGACTTTCTGATAAAAGGTGAGTCAGACAGTTGACCAATATATCTGCTTCATTACACCTTCGGGCCTTCCCTGCTTATGTACACTGCTTCTCTCATATGTCAAAGACGCCCTCGCGTACCAGTTCAGCTGTCACACAGACAACAGAGTGCCAGTCATCCCCTACCCAACCAGGAGAGAAAACCAAGTCCCATCCAGGGGCTGTATCCAGATGTAGTGCAACAAGCTGCTGTAAAAGCTGCTTGTCAGTCATTGAGTTTCCTAGGTGATGTGCTTGCCTCCCTAATGTTTAACTTGACCTTGTCTCACATTTCTGAGATCTATAGATAAAATGGTAACTTTAACTATCACCAGTGCAATGTGTATACAATCTTTGGGGAAAAGGGTGGGAACAAAAAAATTCAAACCATTTTAAAAATTAAAAAAAAACAAAAGCTTCAGTGAGATAATTACTCAACCCACAGCAACTAAGAGACTCAAGGGACCAAAAGAAAAACAGGCAGAGGCTATAAGGAAGGTTTCTGGAGACAGGAGTCCTTTGCAAATATTTATCTTTTGCCTCCTCTACTCTTTATTCTAGCTTTTTTATGTCTCTGTGATGAATGCAATGTTTACTCCTCAAATGTTAGACCCTTGGTGGCCCTGCCTATATAAGGCTCTTATAATCTTCCAGTTAATCCTTGTTACTTGTCATCACCTTCATCATCACTACTACATAGTACTGAGCACATATCAGGTGCTAGGAGTTAGGCTTGGTGAGACCTACATATATGTTTATGTGTGTGTGTGTATATGTATATATATATATATATATATATATATATATACATATACACACACACACACACACACACACATATATATAATTTATTCAGTCCTTCAAACAATTGAAGAGATTATTACTATAGAGAGAGGAATTCTTGGCTATTCAGCTACATTAAAATTTTGCCTAATGTTACAGCTAGGAAGTCATAGAAGCTATCTACGTAAGTCTTTCAAGATCTTTCCATTATACTATGTTGCCTTTTATTTATGAAATGAAAACCTTTTTCTCCAGGAAAACTGAACATATGGACCAAGGCTAAAGCTGCTTAATAAAAACAGATTGGCTAGTGCCACTATGGAATGCCATGTTTTCCAGAAAAAAAATGAATTACTCTAAGCTGCTGATAATGCTCTAAATTTGAGGGGCCAGCCAGTCACATGGTGGCAGGTTAAACGCAGTGGGTTTCTTGAGTTTTATAGAGGACAATTACTTATCCTTACCAAGACCAAGACTGACTTAAAGTAAAAGACAGCAATCACAGAGGAGAAAAATTAAATCCAGATTTTGTAACTCTCAGTCTAGTGCTCTTTCTATCACTGGTAATATTTCTAGGTGGAATTAAATCATGTGACTTAACAGAGCTTTCTGTTTCCAAACCATTCTGTTAAGTCACTTAATCCACCAAAGAACAATAATATATTGATACACGTTATTTCCGTAGCTTTTTTTTTTTTAGCAATGAGAAAGGAAAAAACCCAAGAGATTGGTTTACCTAAAGTCACACGGCTATAAGTGACAAAGTCAAAATGTTGAATCTAGACCTACCTGACTGCTAATTCATGGTCTTTTCACTCTGACATATTATTTATAGTTGGATAAATTTATTATTTGAAAAGATAAAAAACCTAGGATAAAAATTTCAGAATATCTCAACATTTTAAGCTGTTACATACTAACTTCTCTTATTTATTAAAAACTCTAGTCTCTTAATGAGTTTAGACATCCCCACTCACTCCCCCCAAAATAATCCATCAGTGTCATTAAATGCATCATTTACTAACATTGGAGGTTTGAGAGTGGATTAATTTTGCATCTGTATATTCACATCTTGGACTTTTTGTGGTCTCGGCTGGGTTTTACTATAACATACAGTGGATTAGGACTTCCGTGTGAATTGTGAAGCTATTAAATGATTATGTGTCTCTAGAAAGCAATGAGCCCTCCAGGTATTGAGATTCCTCAGATGCTTCTTCAGCGCCTGAATTCTCTACACTGTGAAAGCAAGGTCTGAAAATCCCTATTTTGACAGCATCTGTGGAAGTGCTTTAAGCTCCAAGTCACTTCCAGGCTTTGGAGCTCTTTATTCAGTCACATTCTCCTTTTGAACAATACAGCTTAGAAATTTGTTTGGTAATGGGGAAAAGGCCTCGGTTTGTTTTATTGTCAAATTCCAATTGCTTTGTGAGTGATTGTAAAGTGTAGAGCTAGTGTCTGTAATGCAATTGCCTCCGCATAATACAAAATGCTCATTGTCGACTTCTCCTGAGAAAAACAGTGTATAGCTGTTAAAAAAGACTCTGCTTCTACTCCAGTGTTCCGCTGAGTAGGATCCATCTTCAAAATGTGACATAAGTTTTTGGGTGTCACCAAACTTCTGTATTTTCTGAGCCGGGAAATGGAGCAGATGCTCTTGGGAACTTGATTTACTTGCCCTTTTTCTCTTCAAAAGAGCCCCTGGCATTTTTTTCTCCCACATTTCCCCATGGTTACAGTGTGCTTCTCTTATTGTGGTCTCTAATTAGGATACTACTTGGCAGTAAATACATTATTTAAGAGTTTAAGAAAACACTGTGTGACTTGTCCATAAAGGACAAACTATAAAGTGAGCTTTGATCATGTTTCTGTGTTTTGGAAGTACATTTCACATTTATTTGCAGAAGACGAACCATTAACCTCTACATAATACTTATTATTAAGTTGAGTCAGCTCAGTTATATGTTGATGTTCTAGCCAGCTTTTGTTTGTTGTTGTGTTTAAATGGGATTGCCCAAGGACGAATCAGTATTTCCTAAAAAATCATACAATGTAGTTTTCAGAGTTTTTGAGATATGATGATTTAGAGAAGCTTAGTCAGAAGCCATGTGGAATGACATCTCTGTCTCTGTCTCTCTCTGTCTCCCTATCTCTCTCTCTCTCTCTTCAAATGTGAATGGCTAAAGGACTTGCCTCTTGTGTCCCTAAGATTTTATGTACCTGGAACTTGAGGTCTCTTCAATAAAACAGAGGCTTTGGGGGCTTCATGCTGCTCTAACCTCTCCTCAAGACCCAATATTGGTATTGAGATATGAGCACACAGTTTTAGAAGCTGAGTTTTAGACATTTTGCATGCCCTTGAGTTTATGTCAGGTGGAGCATTAATGTTTTAATAAATTTGTAATCAGGATCTCATGAACCATGATCCCGATCTTTTTCAGGAAATGGAATAGATTATAGCCCCAAATAATTTGGAAGGTGTATTCTTTTTAGATAAATTCATAATATCTTTTGAATAGTTTGTATTTGCGGTTTTGTAGCATTTACTTAGTCTCATTATGGGGCAGGAAGTTAGTTGAGAAATACATCAAAGAATACATGACTGCACTTCTATTTATCTTTAAAATGAAGAGACCAAGGAGTGTGTTTGATTAGCTTACATTTGTAATTCTGTTGTGGACTATTTTTGACCATTAATAGAGGAAATTACATTTCCATTTTCCAAGTTCTATTTTTTATACCAGAAAGTTCTATTCAATATTTTCATCCTCCCCCCTACTGTTTTTCTCTCTTCTCTCTCTGTCTCTCCCCCCTCTCTCTCACTAACGTACACACACACACTAACATCTGTAGTCATTATACAAACTGTGACTTAAATAAACATTTGACTTCTAACAAGAAGAAATAGTATAGTTCTTGTTCATTTACAACCTGTTTTTCCCCTACTGTAGACATTCACATTAGCTTTAAGTAGTATTCTTTACAGTGTTAGATGTGTACATTTTAAAAAGTTCTCTTAGCTACAGTGTGAGAGGGTATATCATATTCATCCAATCCTGGATGACTATCTAACACCTTTCCTTATATTATGCACTTAAAAGCAGGGCAAAAGACCACAAACTGGAGCTCTAGTATCATGTCAAACCCAATATGACCCTTCACAGTCAGAATCTAAATAGAATGCCATAGGTTGCCCCATTCCCCACAAACGATTCATGTTGGAGTGCCCTAATGCAACTCTATTCAACCTCTTTCTTTTAAAGATGTGGATTCCTTGTGAAAAAGAAAGGCTTTCACTGAGGATCATTCTGACTCATTTTGAAGACTAGGGGCAGGCTAGGAATCTTCTGAAGATATGTCCCACTTCCTAGAATTGGGGAGGTAATTGATTTGGAGGATTACTTGAATTCACAAAATGGTTATAAACACTACTAAGCCTTCTGAAGGTAAGGACACAAAAAGGATGACCTGTGACACTTATGCTTTAAATGGTGTGTCTTAGGCATGAAGGGTATTAACTAAGAAGCATATGAAGTGGGGTTGGAAGAATAGTATGAGAAAAAATACAAACTGGCAATTGAAATAAAATCATTTAAAAGATGAATGGCAAACAAAACAAAACCAGAATTCATTTTGAAGTATATGAGTTATAAGATTGACTGTCCTCCAAGATTGTACATCATAGGATGTTGCTTTAGACTTAAATATTCTTCTCTTCAAATGTGCTCACCAAAATTCCAAGTTCCCCTCAGTGGTGGTGGGGATGAGCCTTTCCTGTAATAATACTAGACTCTTTCAAATATTCAAGCATCTGACTCTCATGGATCCCTTCTCACATCAGGAAATTCAGCTCTTGGATTTTAAAGATCTTATTTAATAAAAAGTAACAAACAAAAACTCTGTGTAGTAAAAAAAAAATAAAATAAATTATTCACCTTTGAATAAAACTGTATCTAAAATTTTAAAAAATTAAAGGTATATCTAAAAAATGTTTAAAAAGTAAAATAAATTTAAAAATTAAAATAAGCTCCTCTTAAAGAGAAGTGTGAAAGTAAAGTTCCAAAACTTTGAGGCTATTTCATTTCCACCTCAGAGCCCTTGAGGGCAGACAAGGCCCTGTTCTGACAGCTGGGAAACCATGCTTCGATGACAGGCAGATCTTTGCTCTGAGATTTTGTGGAAGTGCAGGTGTGATTAAAAAACAAACAAACCCTGAAATTAAAATGAGGGGAAACTGTGCAATTCCACAACAAATTGTACAATTTAGAAGTGGCACTGTTGCTTCAAACATGCCAAATGGGAAAGTGCTGCTGTGTCTTAGGGGGAATCTCTTTTTATCAGTTTTAAACAGATTATTTTCTTCACAGGCATAAAGACACAACCAGGCATGTTGTATTTGTGTGAGTTGAAAGATGACAAGAGGATTTTTCTAGCACTTTCCCATCGGCCCAGGTAGCTCACAGCAATGGTTTGTTTTGTGAATTCTTCTCTATGGTAGCCACAGATGGGACCATTGATCACAGAGTAGCTCTTGCTTTTTTGTTTGTTGTTGTTATTCATGTTACTCCTTTTTATTGTTTCTCTCCATCATACATTGTATTTTTTTTCTCTTTGTGCCTTTGTATATTTACCAGCTCTAAAAATCTGCTACATTACGAAATAGACTAAGTGATAACCATAAACAGGCAATATATAAAATATAATTAGCTTTTCTGAATATGACAGGATGCAGCTGTTATAGAATGCACAGAGGAGAAAGCAGTGCTGAAAGGAACTAGGTTCTCAAGTCTTTCACCCACAGGAGGCGGACTTGGGGTGCGGTAGTTGAGAATAGTTCTCAGAATGTCAGATCTCATGGGTCAGTGATAGAATGGTTCAGTACAGTGGTCGGCATGTCCGGAATTCACACTCTGTTCACATCGTATATAAAAGGCAATCAAATCAAGTCTCTGTATTTCAATGAATTATAGAAAATTCCCTATGAAGAAATGCATGATGATTTCTTCTTAGACAACCGTATTTGGTGTCTGCCTGTGACTTGGTGACCTGAGACTTGTTTCAGGAGATGTTTTCTTACTTTAGCATGATCCACTGAGTGGTCAAGTTATGATGAGTTTGGCCTCCTGGAACAAAACTATAATTCAAAAAGATACCTGCACCCCTATGTTCATAGCAGCACTATTCATAATAGCCAAGACATGGAAACAAGCTAAATGCTCATCCACAGATGAATGGATAAAGAAGATGTGGTACATAAATACAATGGAATTCTACTCAGCCATAAAAAAGAATGAAATGATGCCGTTTGCGGCAACATGGGTGGACCTAGAGATTATCATACTAAGTGAAGTAAGTCAGAAAGAGAAAGACAAGTATCATATGATATCACTTATATGTGGGATCTAAAATATGACACAAATGAATTTATCTACGAAACATGCAAGGCTCATTATAACATGATGCACTGCTTGACTACCAAGGAGCAGATCTTATCAACAGGTATGTCTTTACCAGACCACACAGGGACTTGGAGATGGGATTGCAGTTGTCAAAGAGTACATGATTTTTTTTTTTTTTTTAATTTAAGGAAGTAAGTTGCCTTTAAATTGAAGGCATGAGTGACACAGGTTCAAAGGAGATCATCTCATTTCACTGGTTGCCTGAAGATTGCAGAAGGTATCTCAGGGAGAGACTTAGTGCTGAGGAACTTAGCAGAAAGCTCTCATTTGGCAGTGGGACGACTTTGCACTGAAAACAACATTATTGTTTAGTGTCAGCCCCTCAGAAAAGGCACTGGGGGTTTTGTCATTCGTTGGAAGACATGGAGGGTGCTAATAAAATACATTAGAGGCAGGTTGTTCAAAACGTTCTAAAAATGGAGAAGAATCCAAATGTTTATTGCAGCAATTTTATTGCCGGGAAACACGGGCTTTACGATGACCACAGTGTTTGTAGTATATTCAGTTGGGCCTCTGAGGAATTTCAGGCTGGTGAGAATTATTTGGATTGCATGAGCATAATTATGTTACAATTTGAGAGCTAAATCTCTCTTTGTTTTTATCATACATTTTATTTTATTAATCTTTTAGATGGGAGCAGCTCATGAGGAAAACTGTATGCCAGCCAGAGGCAGGAGCTGGGGTCCATCCAAGACCCTCATTATTAGCCAGTAAATCCAGGTTTTGTGTCAGCTCAGAGTTCTCCCTTTGGCGATGTTTGAGTGGCATCTGTGCTGACTCCCACTGAGTTGTCACTCCACCAAGGATGCTAGTCAGAGGCAATGAGTTTCTCACACAAGACCTTCCTGGTTTGTTTCTGGAGAATGTCTTGCCTCAAATTTTTGTTATCCACTTTACAGAATTCGGGGGGAAAGTTTTTTTAGAGAGTTAATTAGTTGACATCCCAGCATCCAGCAAACTTTCTCTTTCCTTTTTCTTGCCTTACACTGAAAGATGTAGCAACAAATCTTTGGTAATGGTGGTTACTGGAGCACATGGTGATTGTTCACTCTCTTGGTATCCCCTGCAGGAGCAAGTCTAAGATCAGGTGAAGCATCAGACAAAGCCAACCCTCCACTCTAGCCAACAATATAGAATATGGCTATTTAAAAGATGTATAGTTCTTAGTTGCTTAACATCAGTGACCCAATTCCTAATAGGATCTGTGCTGGCACAACTGTGGAACGCTTCCAAAGAATGGTGACAATTCTATATTTAGCCAGAGGTGTTATCACCTTCAGAGCATTCCCTTATGATCTCACCACCATTTTTAATCAATTAAATTCTTCAGTGCCGTTTATGTATTTCCTGAGAGATACAGTATCGTAAAATGTGGCAACTGGATTCAGTGAATTTAAGACTAGTTTCAGAGAGGACCTTACATAAATACAACCACAGTGAAACAATAAATGACTTTACAGTTGCTCAGTGCTAGATTATGAGATATGGGATGTTGTTGCTTTGGAAGTTCAGAAGAGAGGGATGCTGGTTAGACCATGGTGGTCCTAGAAGAATGATCAGGTACAAAGGTTTCGGTAATTCAAAATGTGAAGAGTTTCCTAAACACAGATGGTGGAGAAAAATGCAAAGAGCAGCTTGTGTGAGAAAATTGGGTGCTGAGGGAGTGCTAGGGAACTGCGTTGAATGGGAGAAGTGTGTCCAGACCAGGGGCATTCATTATTGTCAGAATTGTTTTCATCGCCAGAGAACACTTCAGTCTGGGATCTGGGAGAGACTGTTATGCAGGAAGAATTCATATGCAAAGTCCCTGCCCCATAATTCAATGTCAAAGACAGGTTCCCCTCCCGTGGGTGATAAATTACCTTCTCCTTTCTAATCTTGTTTTGAATTCTCTGCAACCTGAGCTAGAACTCGGGTGAATTGAATTAGTATTTTTTATCCCAAACATTTCTGCTATTCCAGGGTGGAACCCCCTTTTTTCTGGTTCTAAGTTATTTAACACTGTGACCTTCTTCTCAGAAAAGGTAACATTCTACAGTGGAAGGTTTTGTTGCTGAATTAATGACAATAGAAACACTTTCCCAAAGCATTTTATGATAGTATTTAACGTTGTACATCACATAGGAAAGACTAATATATCGGGCTTCCTCTAAAATTTTAGAATCCCCTTTAACTCACATAACACTTTAAATTGATTGTAAGTCATCAAGAAATAGCAGTTTCATTTAACAGAAGGGAACCATGAGTTTCCCAGGCATTAAATGCTGATTTGGAATTGCAAAAATTAGTGAAAAGGGCTTATATGTTTTCCCAAATTCTCACCCCAATTCTCTTCCTAAATTCTCACCTAACTCTCTTCCTAAATGTTCCCTTCTCCCCTAATTGCCATATTCTCATATAAATCTCTTCTTTTCCCCTCGATACATGTAGTATGTATAGAGTAGATTGTCATTTTCTAGAATCAGCAAAGGGAAGCCTAGTGTTTAAGAAGTGGGAAAGCTCTGGAGTCAGAGAGATCAGTTTGAGACCTGGAGCTGTGTTTCACATCTATGTGGCCTTGATCCAGTTATTCAGCTCTTCTGTGTTTCATTTCTCTTAACTATAAAACAGATATAATAATGGTGCCTGCATAATACATTGCTGTGAGGATTTAATGAGATATGGTATGTGAAATGCTTAATTCAAGGCTTGTTTTATAACAGTGAACATCAGCAGTTACTAATGATTGTACGTTATGCTGGGTACAGCTAGTCTGTTCTTTATTGTATGATGATCTTTGCTTTATGTTTTCCTAAGTTCATCTTGCACTTCTTTTCGTGTAAGCATCTAGAAAATACCATAGTAGAATCATGCCTGGTAATTTATGTTTGACAGTAACTAGTGGTGGGCTAAGTAGTAAGTTTATAAGAATGGTATAATTTTATAGTATGTATTTTTTAAACATTTTGAGATTGAATTTAGAATTCATACAGCAGGTAACATTCATTATGTCACCTAATTGGAACTAAAAATGTTTGTAAAAATGGTATTCAAAACAAGACGAAAAGACAACCCTCAGAATGGGAGAAAATATTTGCAAATGGAGCAACTGACAAAGGATTAATCTCCAAAATCTACAAGCAGCTCATGCAGCTCAATATCAAAAAAACAAACAACCCAATCCAAAAATGGGCAGAAGACCTAAATAGACATTTCTCCAAAGAAGATATACAGATTGCCAACAAAGATGTGAAAGGATGCTCAACATCACTAATCATTAGAGAAATGCAAATCAAAACTACAATGTGGTATCACCTCACACCGGTCAGAATGGCCATCATCAAAGAATCTACAAACAGTAAATGCTGGAGAGGGTGTGGAGAAAAGGGAACCCTCTTGCACTGTTGGTGGGAATGTAAATTGATACAGCCACTATGGAGAACAGTATGGAGTTTCCTTAAAAAACTAAAAATAGAACTACCATACGACCCAGCAATCCCACTACTGGGCATATACCCTGAGAAAACCATAATTCAAAAAGAGTCATGTACCACAATGTTCATTGCAGCTCTATTTACCATAGCCAGGACATGGAAGCAACTTAAGTGTCCATCGACAGATGAATGGATAAAGAAGATGTGGCACATATATACAATGCAATATTACTCAGCCATAGAAAGAAACGAAATTGAGTTATTTATAGTGAGGTGGATGGATCTAGAGTCTGTCATACAGAGTGAAGTAAGTCAGAAAGAGAAAAGCAAATACCGTATGCTAACACATATATATGGAATCTAAAAAAAAAAGAAAAAAAATGGTTCTGAAAATCCTAGGGGCAGGACAGGAATAAAGATGCAGACGTAGAGAATGGACTTGAGGACACGGGGAGGGGGAAGGGTAAGCTGGGACAAAGTGAGAGAGTGGCATGGACATATATACACCACCAAATGTAAAATAGATAGCTAGTGGGAAGCAGCCGCATAGCACAGGGAGATCAGCTCTGTGCTTTGTGACCACCTAGAGAGGTGGGATAGGGAGGGTGGGAGGGAGACGCAAGAGGGAGGAGATATCTGGATATATGTGTATGTATAGCTGATTCATTTTGTTATAAAGCAGAAACGAACACACCATTGTAAAGCAATTATACTCCAATAAAGATGTTAAAAAAAAAGACAAAAAAAATGGTATTCAATTTTGGGAATTTGATTACCTAATTAAATGTTTAAGTATGTTCAAGACAGGAAACATGGCTATACTACATACAAGACCTCAGAGACACATCACAGGACAAAAACTAACAAAACACAGAAGGGAAAAATGAAAAAAAAAAAAAACTCATGAAACTCTAGGTCAGTGGAGACAGAAAGTATGAAGGAAGAGAAGAATGATTGGGAATGAAAAATAGGGCAGATCCCTCTGAGGTAGTCATTAGAAGTAACAGATGCACATAATGAACAAGCTGCTTTCATCTTGAAAAAGCATAACAGATAAAGGATGCATGTCAGATTTGAGTGGTGCAATAGAAGATTTTTCACAAAGGAGTTAAATATATTGAACAAACACAACTATTCTCATGATGAAAATGTTTCATTCATTCCAAAGTCCCAGACCCCTCCAGTATTGTGAGAAATGGCTTTGGGGATATGAATGGAATAACAGCTACCACTAGAACAGTCAGAAAAATAGACTCCAGGGGACACCTAGAAGGGTCCACCTCACCATGATGTTCACCCAACTGGGAGCCAGAAAAAAATATGTACCTCTGTTTCCTCACAGAAAGTTGTATGTTGCTTTCTCAAATGCTCCTTCACTGGACTCATTAAGTGGTGACTCTGAGAACAGGAGAGTGAATTATGCTTAGACTGAACCACGTGAATAAACAGCATTTCTTTATATATTATTAATTGTTAGTAAATATTTGTTGGAAGAAGGAATTAAACTTTTTTCAAACGTTGCATGTTATGCTGGGCACAGACAGTTTTGTGATCGTTGGGGTGAAGGCGATATGTTTATTGTTTAGATGAGATGCTACAAGAAACATAATATCCTATGCTACAGGATATTAATATGTGTTAAGAAGAATATTTTAAAAGCCTTCCATAGCCAAATATGTTTGAGATATTCTGGCTTATGCAATATTAAATAAATTTCTTGACTGTGGGATTTCAGAGAGTTTAATATGCCAGTGTGCCCTGTGAATCGTCAAGAAGGCTGTATTGCTAAGCTTATTTCACTACAGGCAAGTTTTTCAGAGTATCTCACAGTCCTGATGTTTTGCTAAACAAGATCAAAAAACCTAGCAAGAGACTTTGATATTCACAACATCATTAACTGGTGGGCGGCCCTCAGAGGCTGGTGATCTGAGATAATGTGTAGCTTTGTCTAGGTTAGCATTTGGATTTCAGCTCCTGTACAGAAAAGTCATTAGTTCGTTAGTGAGTCCAGCTGTTTCCCACCCCCTCAGTTTTCCTTCCTGGTGGTGTCACCTGTTTAAAGTAATAAAGCTTTGTTTCTTTATGGAAAAAGGACATCAGAAGAAGGTCAGCTGATATGGCTGGTGACAATAATAAAGTGAATGTGAAGCCCTCTAAGAAAGTTTTAACCAGAGAATGGAAATTATAGAGATGTTAAGAAAGGAGCAATTGAATTCAGCTGTGGCTTTTTAAATGGAAACACTTCCACCATGTGATTTGTATAAAAACAAGGGTGGTTCCAGAACAGACTTTACTAAGTGCTCCAGCTAGTGCAAAAGTTGTTCTACGTGTAACAAATAGAACTTTACTGAAAGGTGGAGAGATAGACCATTTGTGTGTGAAACTACGCATGAGAAGTGCTTAGCTTTAGAGACATGAATAGAGAAATTCCAGACTCTGAAGAAGTGTTCTGTATTTGTGAATTTGGGGATTTCTGACCATCGTCATGATTTATCCCGTGAGAGTATTAATCTAGCTTCTACTGGGTGGGAGTTTATCCAGTTCTCTGTGCCATCTTCAGTGCCAAGAACATTTACTCTAAAGAAGGCATTGACTCCACTTTGCAGATGAGGAAACTGAGGTCCAGAGAGATGAAGGCACTTAACATCCCATCATACAGGACTGGGGATTCAAAGCAAAGCCTGCCTACTTCCAAACTCTCTCCACTGCACCATGCCACTTTCTAATAAAAAAATGACTTTCTTAAATTAGAATTAATTGAGGAGTCACCATTTCTGGCTGGTGATATCAGAACCTCAAACCCTCTATTCTAATGTATAAAATTCAGTACTGTATGATTAGTTATAAAATTTAATTGCCCAGTTTATAAAATCCCCAGTAATTATTTTGAAGATTTCTTCCCAGGGAATGTACTTAATAAGGCTGACTTCTATAGATATATACTACCCCATTTTTAGATAGTTATGCCTTGAATAGCTACTGCCTAACAAACAGTAAACATTTAATAAATGTGAGCTACCATTATCAATGGTAACAGATACTGACAGCAATTCTGTCATAGAACGCATCTTATTTAAAAGATATCCAAGCCCACGTTGTGTTATCTTCTCCATGTAACCGTCTCTGGTCTCCCAAGTTAGAACATCTCTCCAGTCCTTAAGTGTACATAGTGCTATGTGATATTTAGCATTTCTTTATTGTTATAACAAGAGTCAGCATGGCCTAGGTAAGCACAGAGGATTTGGAGTCAGAATGCCTGGAATTAAATGCTGCCTCCACCATTTATTAGCTGTGTGACTTGGGCAATGTAGCTTAAATGTTCTGTGCTTCAGTTTCCTTATCTGTAAATTGGAGATGCGTACTAAGAATATCTGCTGTATAAACTGTTGTATTTAGTGAGTTAGTATATGTTAGGCACACTGAAGAGCGACTGGCAGGTGTTAATACTGAACAAATGGTTGTTGTTATTGAATTCAAGGCCCTACCCTCAATTGGATTGTAAGCTCCTTAAGGACAGTAGCCAAACCTGATTCATCTCTGCCTGGCAGATTATAGGCTCTGGATAAATATGTCCATTTGGTATATGCATTGAATGAATGTCCATGGAGATTTTTCTCACAGTTTTGCTGTATTTTTCATTGCCTTTTTAAAGAACTGTAAATGTCAGGTGAATGCTCCTTAGAAAATTAGTTGCACCTCTTTACCCTTTTATTCATGGCCTTTCCACCTTGGCTGATCCCATCTCTCCAAATCTTTCTCTCTGTTTAAAGTGGTATCCTTAGGGGAGAATTATATAAGAATATCTGTGCTACATGTAATTGAAGCAGTAGCTCATTGTAATTAAAAGTAATTGAGACCTTCCAGTGAATGGGTTTTAGCAGAAGCACAGCAGGCATCGACTAGACAGAATGTCCTGGTGCCCTGGTGCTTTCCCAGCCCGCTGAACCCCAGTAACCCTGCAGCGTTGGGGGACAATGGGCCTTTGTGTCAGTGTCACCGAACATCACTGAGCGCCCTACTGGGGAAGTGGGCTTTTAGACAGAGACCTGGCGTGTCCCTTGCTGGCTTTGGATAGTAGTGTAGATAGAATACTTAAGAGACCCGGGTTGAGGGTCAGATCTTCATGTGGCTTCTGCAGCTATTGTTTAAACTTCCCCAGTCTTGCTAGTTCCCTTTTTTATTGTTATTTTGTTTTGTGTTATTTTGTTTAGAAGTATTATACTCATCTCTAGAGTTGATCCAAATAATGCACGCACTTTCATTTCTGTCTCTTCATGCAATATTGTGCTCTCACTTTTTTCTCTCTTTCTCTCTCTATACATATATCTATATATGTATCCATATGTATATGTGTCTCTCTCTCTCTACACACACACACACACACACACACACACACACAGGGAGAGAGCAAGAGAGAGAAAGGGAGGGAAATTCGTGTTACGGAGATTAAATGAAGTAGTGCAGATTAACTAAATCACCACACTCTCTAGCATGCAGCAAGTGTTCCATGCGTGTTGTTAGTTCGTTAGGTGTTCTAAGGAATCTGTATGGGTTAGGTAGACAGAAACTTGTTTAATTGCTGATTTGACTTTTTTTTTTTTAATCTGGGGTCTCTCATTGAGAGTGTTTGGCTTGCCAGTTATTAGAGCTCCAAACTCACTCCTCTGTACTTGGCTTTGCGAAGCTGAAGCTAGACCTCCCTTAACTTGGGGGCTCCACGGTAGGCTCTGCCCATAGAGGACGCTAGAGAAAACCAGCAAGGTTGGAGGGGGAAGTAAGGACTCCTTCTTTGCTTGCTTTGGGCCCCCTGTCTTCCTGTTACTGTGAGCATTACCCGAGCAAAGCGTCTTCACCTGGGCAGCAGGAGTGCTTTCCTGCAGCGGCCAGTTGAATCCAGTTTGCAGTCTTTCCAACTCAAAAAACCAGCTTCATCGTGCACCTCAGAGACGCCACAGGGGCCAAGGGCACCGCCTCATCACAGGTCAGCTTCTAAGCTTTGATAATTCCAACCTCTTCTCATTTTCCCCTCAGCTTTCTGCAGTTATTACTTCCATGATACCTTTAAGTTCTCTTTTTTTTACGCTCTCAGTTACCTAGTTAACAGTTTTATACTTAGCTAACAATTCTTCATTTTAAACTCTCTCTGTCATAAGCGATGTGGTTTCTGTCTGGTGACTGGCCTGAGTGATACGTGTGTTAGGATCCGTCTCTGTTAATAGCGCCAGAGTGAGTTACCAGTTGGCAAAATGCTAATTGGGCGATGGCTTGCTAAGTACAGTTCTTAGGACCAAGGAAGTGGATTAATCTGGAGGGACAATTTTTCCAGGGATATGGTGCCCTTAATGCTACTTAAAAAAAATGATCACATTTACCATGTGAACCTTAACAACTGTAGAGGATGTTCTCTTCCATGTAGCAAGTTTCGTAGAGGTGAAATGACTCGCCCTAAGGCAGATGTCCCTGAGCAAGTTCATTGGTTGCTTCCAGGGGGTTCACATAATCTCTCACACTTGTGTGCAAAAGTTGAGTGCATGGAAATTTTTTGAAGGAGAGGCTTTTCTTTTCAGTAGGTTGTTTTTTTCCGTGGAAACTTGACCCATAAAAACTTAAGAAACGCTGTTGCAGTGGGGTTATTTGGGAAGAAAAGATAGACGGATTTAAAAAAAAAAAAAAAAAAGCTCAAGAATTATTTTGGGAGTGAGCATAAATAAAAATAACTACATAAAAATCTACCAGGATATTTCCTGCCCTTGAGGCTGCTGTTAGGGAGAGCAACTCGTTTTCCCTGCCAAGGTCCGTGCTCCCTCTTTTGGCAGCATGGTTCTGAGCCAGATGGGCTGTGAATCTGACTCTTGCTGGTCATTCCATTGTGCCCGACCTCAGACTGGATAGAGCCAAAGCAAGTGTTTACATTTTGCTCCTTTGCATTTTTAGTGTTAATGCTTAGTAAGTGCCAGATGAAAACTTCCTGGTCACTTGACTCAGATCAATAGCAAGCCTCATTTATGGAACATTTATTTTTTTTTTGAGATATCTTGCCTTCTCTTGAAATGATCATCGGGAGATGTATATCACTCTCCTTATATAGCACATATATTCACAGTATAAATATATATTTTAATAAAATATAAATATATATTTAAATATAAACATATATATGAATTAGATTCCCTAATATTCAGTAATATAATCATGAAATAAGAATGATCATTTTTGTTTTGAGAATTTTCTGACAATCCATACAGTCATACAAATCATGTATGATTTTTCTGTATTCCTTATGCCCTATTAGAGTTGGTAGATTGAAAGAAAAAGACATTTTAAAAAAATGATGAGAGGAAAGTAAAGTATTTGTCTTTCTTGAACTTTGATTTTGCAGCTGCCGAATCTGAACACAGTAGGAAGCCTAGTAAAAGTTGCTTTAAATGGAGGATAAGAGCTCGAAACGGAGGTTTTAAATTCTGCAATTCTGCTCTGTTATTTTTCATTAACTCTTATTCTCTCAGAACAAGGAAGGAGGCAGTTAAGTGGGGATGTAAAATGGTGCAGCCGCTGTGGAAAAGTTCAGCAGTTCCTCAAAAGGTTAAGCATAGAGTTGCCATATGACCCAGCAATTCTATTCCTAGGTATAGACCCAAAAGAATTGAAGACATATATTCACACACAAAGAATTCTCCATGAATGTTCATAACAACATTATCCATATTAGCCAAAATATGGAAACAACCAACAAGTGTCAACCAACTGGTAAATGAATAAATAAAATGTAGTCTATCCATATTATGGAATTTTATTCAGCCATGAAAAAGAATGATGTACTGATACATGCTGCAGCATGGATAAATTTTAAAACATTATGCTAAGTGAAAGAAACCAGACAAAAAAGGTTACATACTATGCAAATTAATTCATATGAAATCTCCAGAATAGGCAATTCCATAGAGAATAGAGACAGAAAATAAGTTAGTGGCTTGAGGATGGGGAGAATGCAGAGTGACTGATAAGTAGTGTGGGATTCCTTTTGCAGTGAAGAAAACAGATAGGGATCATGGCTGCACAAGTCTGTGACTATACGTGAATTACATGCTTTAAAATGGTGAATTTTCGAGTATGTGAATTATATCCCATTTTAAAAAAAATATAAAGAGTCAGTTGATAAAAATTAGTCCTTTGCATTGAAGGAGAGAATCATTGCATAGGACATGGTTTGAATTCTGTACTCCTCTTTCAAACAAAGACTATCCAATTCAAAAGAGATTTTCAGGGATAGACACGTGATTTTAAAAATTGAATCTGCAGTAGAATGCTGGAAAATGAAAATGTTAGAGATGCAGGTGAGGTCAGCATGGGATCTTACAGTTTTGTGACCACATCCCCTGCCCCAGGTCAGATCCCTCCATGCTCACACTGGAGGATCCCCTCAGCTGGGGAATGCTGAGCTCATCCTGAGGTGCTTATACATTCAGTAGCTGTACTTACAATGTCAAACCAAATTCAAGACTCTCTTTAGATTGAGAACTTAGTTTCTAGTCAGAAAGGCATGACATCGACAACAACAAAATAGCAAGTATGTGCTTTAGGGACTATTGGGGTCTGCTAGCATTGTGTTCTCTCAGCAGCTAGGTTTCGTATATAATTAATTGTTGTTATACTTGGATGATACACCCCCCCCCCAAAGCTCATAGTGAGCTTTCTAAGGGGAAGAAAAAAAACCAAGCTTTAGAATCAGACTGACTTATGCCTAAAGTAATGTTTGTTCAAATACATACTTGTTACATAACCTTTAGAAAAATACTAACCCCTTTTGTACCCAAATCTTGGTGATTTGTCATAAAATTTAACAGGTATAACTCTGGAGGGGTTAATCTGTCGTTCCTCTTCACTACCTTCTACTGCTTCACCTTCTGCTGCCTTGTTACCTTCAAGCAGGTAGTGTGCTTCTTGCTCAGTTGTCTCAGTGAGGAAATCGGTAGGAACAGTGATGGATGTGGTTTACAGATCTTCCAGGCCTTTCTTTCTAAAAGCCCAATCCCAGAGTAGACTCAGGATTTGTGGTAATAAGCTTCCCTAGAACATATTAGAAAGAGATTCCTCCAAGCTAGGGAGGGGAGGAGGATGACAGTTACCAAAACCTAGGCAGTTCTTGGCTTCTTTCCTAGCAGCACCTTTGTGAAAGTAGCAAGACTTTGAAGAGGGGAAGAGAGAGGGGGTCTTAAGAGGGCTAGCAAAGTTATTTTGTTCCAAGCTTGCCATGGAGGCAGCAGAGAGCTAGCTTTTCTTCTTTACTCTTCCTTTTTTCCTCTCCTGACGGCTTTGTGGGAATGGGGCTTAGAACTACAATCATCATGACCTTTCTCATCGTCCTTATCATCATAGCCAATGCTTAAGATAGTGCTCCTAATGCACCGGGCATTTTCTAAGCACTTTACACACATTGCTTATTTAATTCTCACACCTATATGAAGTAGGTACTCTTTATTATCTCCATTTTACTAATGAGGAAAATGAGTGAGGATCACAGAAGTGGAATGAGTTGTCCAAGGTAACACAGTGAATAATTGAGGCATTTGAACCCAGGCAGTCTGATTCCGGTTGCTTTTAGGCACCATGTTACAATGCCTTTCTTAATGATAAATTAAATCTTGTATAAAATAAGGAAACGAATAGTTCCTAAAAAACTGTATTTATGAACCAAATTTCACACCCGCTCTGCCTGAAACACACACAACATTTCAAAAATCTTCTTAATATAGCTATATGCGTACAAAAATTATACTAAGATGTTTTGGAGTGCTAGACTAATTGATACCCCATTCCAAAGGAAATGTTCGGGACCAGTGCCTTGCAGAAGGGACAAGTCTAGGAGGCCAATATGACCTTCTCCCAGACTACTGGGCAAGGATCAGAAGCTGGTCATCCAGATGGGCAACCAGAGACTAGCCAACAGCTTGTTTCCTGGGAAAAAAGTTGAACCAACTAGCCACTTTTCTTCCTAGGTCTTGGATTTGGACCCGGTTAGTCGTAGGAGAGAAGACAGGCTACATTTAGAGAACAGATGAGTCCATGAATGGCAGAAGCCGGGGGGAATGACCTCGGAATTCCACAGCTGAAATCCCTACAATAGTCTCATCTCCAGAATGATTTTAAGTACCAGTCCAGCCCCAAAGAAACCTTGCTACCCTATTACCTCTGCAGTTTTACCATAATTCCACCTATATTACCCATTTTAAAATTCTTGGATTGTTTGAAATTCTCAGCCTAGCAAAGAGGTGTGTCTAATGCAGTAAGTGTTAGAACTTTTCTGTATTAACCCCACATTTTCAGTATTAAGGTTGGCTAATTAAGCAAGATTATGTCATAGAGGGCCCACCTATGGCAAGTAACAGGATTTTTCATATCCCAACGGTGACAAATCAACATCTGTCATTTCTCCATTCCCTCCACTTACATGGTTGGGAACACACTATTCCCCCTCCTTTTCTCTCTCTTAATCTTTAATAGAAGACCCAGTCTTGTTTTGGGCTTCTTACCTAGAAACATTTCAGCAGTGTTGAGAAAATAATAATCAAAATGATTAAATTATGATAACACAGTAGGTATTTTGCATCATATGATGTAGGAGTCAAGGCTTAATCAGCATGAACTAAATGACTTTTGATCCTTGAACTTCATTTTTCTCTAGCCTTGGGTCTCCAAGTGTCTAGGGCAGTAGATTCATTTGTGGAGCCTTGCAGCGGATGGCCGGCTTTTCACTTTCAGGTAGCTATTATCTTTGAAAAGGAAGACTGAAGATACTAAGTAATATTTACAGGTTTCCTTATGGTTTGCATAACACATTCCCATTTCAATCAAAAACGTTTTTATTGGTAAAGTGATTAAAGGATAATGAACATGGTAGTAACTCACAGAGTAGTTTTCTACCTGAAGGAATTTGAGGCTCTCTGGAACACAGGGTCCAGAGAGAACTCCAGAGTGAAATGTAGGAGCTGTTTCATGGCTAAATGGCAATAGCAAATGCTCACGATGCTTGGAACCCCAGGGGTGGACAAATGCCCTCTCAGTTTCAGACAGAATGAGAAAAGGAATCATCTAGGTTGATTTGATGCAATCTTAAGGCTTGGGGAAAAAATCATTAAAGTATTAATAACCGTTAAAATTTCTACTTCTCTTCAGAGAAGCAGTTTCCGTAGGGGCTGATAACATCCTTTTTAAAGGTTGAGAAATATATTTTTATTGTAATGAGAAAGTGGTGGCTAAGTTGTCCTAGAATCAAACAGGTTAGATTTGGATCCTGTCTCTGCAACTTATTAGGCTTGGGAGCTTGAAAAATGAGGGAAATGTATAAAATGAGGGAGATAATAGTACCCACACTTAGAATTTCTGTCAAAATTAAACAAGATTATGTATGAGAATATTCGGTGTGGTATTAAAAGCCTGAAGCACTCACAAAATGTTAACGCTGATCTTTTTGTTACTGTCTTTTGCCACATTCTCATGGCTGAGTCAAAACATACTAGTGAGGGATGCTGAATGTATGCAGAGACCCTTGGGATTTGTGGATTGGTAGGGGAAGAGAATGCTCATTCAAATTAGAGGTATTTCTGGGATTTCAAAAGAAAGTGATGTTGCCTTTATGTGGGTTCTATACTCTGCTTTGACACTGTTTAGATGCTGTCCTTATGCAAGAAACCTGAGACTCACTTTCTTCTGTTAGTTGGGAATCATAGTAAGTGACACTTACTGGTTGTTCTGAAGATGGATGGAGATCATTGGAATGGAAGCTATTTGCAAAAATAGCACTATAGAAATGCTATTTCCTTTAATCTGTACCAACACCACTGGGGCTTTATAATAAAGTCTGTGGAACGAATTTCCAGAGATGATGTAATTACACAAAAATATAACAGTGCATCGACAACCAAACAAATTGCTGTTAACAAGAGGAAAGAATTCATGTCTGCTGAGGAATGGGTAGGATCAGGAAGGTGGATCCCACTTCTGGATAGATTGTTGATAAATACACACCTTCAAAGGGAATAAGTCTGAATGAAATTCCAGCATATAAAGTGCAGATCAGTGTGCAGCAAGCTGTTTACATAAACTGAGCTTAATGGGAGGCAGGCTGGAGGGAAAGTTTCAGAGGGGAGTCACTTTATTGGCTACGGCTTCTTGCCCAAAGTACTGTTTCCTTGGGAACAGCTGGTAACTGAGCCAGAGTGGATCTGCTGCTCCGCACTCTTTCTCTCCCTCAGGTAGAAAATGTGTAACTTTGAGTGACAGGCTGTTGAAGACCTAGAATTAATCAAGCCAAGTGTGTCGACTTGGGGCTGGGGAGACAGGGGTAGGACCGATAAGTCTATATAATGTCTCGCGCCCTTTTCAGTTCAGAGTTTAGGATTCTAAGATGGTGGGCCCAGCTGCTGGTTCCTTATTTAATCTTTTCTATTCTTAGCCAAGGCAATTGTGTAAATGTTAAAATAGAAATGAGTTGAACTCCTTGGGAAAGCCACAGGTAGCTGCTTAAAAGAATTTTAAACATTGTGAACAAAAACTCCTAATTAGTGGAGGGAGTGAGGGGGGGACAGTGAAGAGAGTTCTTAATGTCTCTCAACTCAGTGAGATTTAGCAAGTATTGAATTTCCACTGAACATTTTACGCCTATTTTACTGTTCTGCCTATTCTTCATTTATTTAAAGTCTTTTAAAATTCACCCCGATTTCATTCTGACTGAAGAGTTACTGTTATGAATGTACAAGACCCCAGTGAGTTTCCATTTTTAATTGGGAATGTCGGGAAGTGAGGGAGCAGCTGCAAATTTATTCAAGTCCTTAACTGTGGTGTGAGAAAGCTAAGGATTTATCAGAATCTAACCGTCCATATTCGTATGTTTATAATATGTGAATTGATAAACATACAGAGCTAAGTTCCTGTCATTAAGAATGCAAACATGAAAACTCAAATAACCAGGCTTATTTAAGACACATGGTCAATGAGAATTTGTTATTATGACCATGAGAGACCATGAGATTTTGGATTGCCTTTCAAATCACCAAAAGGATATTACATCATGTTAAACATCTTTGAGGGTCACACATCCTGGTTTTTGAGAATTGATTTTCTGTGTATGATACACATGGCTACCTTTTATTAACCAGAATTGAATAAGCCACAGCTTTTAAATGGTCTTAAATGGTTTGTTCTTGCAGAACTTTGTCGGCTGATCGTAATGTTGGAGTGTTCCCCTCTAATAGAATTGGTAATATAAAAATGTTTAATATCCTGATTTCCTCCCAAAGTTTTTTATACAGTTTTATTATAAAACAATAGAGAATCATATAAAGAACACAAAAGCTTCCATTTTTCCACTAATAAGAAATACGTTCCACTAATAAGAAATATGTTGGTGCATTTCTTTATATAACCATACACTTTTACATATATACGTATGTACATAAGCATATGTGAGAATAAACACACACATTCTATCCAAGTTTCTAGTGTCTAGCAGTCATTTCTTTGGTTCAAGGAAAGATCATCTGCTTCCACTGTCTGATTTTCTGGTTTTACGGAAGCATATTTATTCATGTACAGTTTGAAACAAGCAGTGTGGAATTTTTCCCTTCACAGAAAGAATTATTTGAAAAAAAAAACAATAGAGATCAAAAACAAAACACTACGCTGAACCACAGTAAAGCTCTTATGTCATCACCCATACTTATCACTGACTTCACGTTTCAAGATGCAGTATCTCTGACCTTGTTGAATTTATGGGGACTGGAGAGAGAAGAGGTATTAACATAGGAGAAAGGAAGTGATAAAAGCATGGCATAAATCCAGATGATTTGCAAATCAGTTCCCATGTACCTATGGAGTGGTTGCATTTCCTTTGGTGGCAGTCTCTCTGGGGTGTTTGAACATCTAACTTCTATTTTCTTGACCCTGAAATTCAGACCTTATGTCTCAGGCAAGGCTGTATTAATTATTCTGAGTTATGACAGGTAGGTTAGCAATAGTTTTAGCTCCCTAAGGTGTTCTAACCTTCCATCTCCTTATGTTTTCATGAGTATTTCAATAAAAAGTGCCTTTCGTTAGTTGTAATTATAACCTAAACGTACCCCAACCTGAATTAATTTCAACTGCCTCATTCATCTGTAATATTGTGGCTGAAATAATAGAGAACAATACTATTGAGGTAGTAATAAATTTAAACATGTTAATATTAATAAAAGATGATGAAGATGAAAGGAATGACATGATTTTCCTTCAACTTTGGAAATTAAATTCAATTTTCATTTTTATGAATATTATTATGAATATGAGCTCTTTTAAGTAAATAAAACTGCATTTAAAATTATATAGATGGAGCCTGCAAACTGTGTGGTTTTGGACAGATTACTTAGCGTCTCTGGGCCTCAGTTCCTCATTGATAGATGAGGAAGTGGAGGCTGCTGGTGCCTATTTTAGAGAGTTGTTGTGTTCATTCATTGATATAATAAAATGTGAAGTACATTTAACAATGTCTGATACAGAGTAAAAACTGAATAAAGGTTAGCTACTAATATTATTACCCATTCAGATTAGCTTCTAATATTTGTTTCACATTTATTATTCACTTAACCTTATTCTGTTAATGTTTCTATATTGTAATGTAATCAGCATATATGCAATTTTCAATGATTCATTCATACATTGATTATGTCCTACTTATTTCCAAAATAACTGTAAGATATTTTACATTATATGATGCAGATGAAATGAAACCATAAGTTATATGAGTGAAATAAAACAACCAAGTTATTAAAGGAGTGAAAGAATAATTATATCAGAACGTAGATTTGGACAGCTATTATATTGGAGCCCTGAATTTTGTTCTGAACTGCCCACAAAAAGGCAAAAAGGAGAAGAGCGAATTATGGAGCTTTTACTGTCTTATAAAGGGAAACATGTTGGTTCTCTAAGTATAGTTTTTTCTCTTGTACTGCTGTCTAAATGGAATGTATTGCATTGGCCTTTATGTAAGGGATGTTGAAAAACCTAATGGATGGTTTCTTTGTTAGCAGTTTTACTACAGAAAAAGATCACGAATGGCCTTAAAGTCATGTTCTTTTCTTTGATTTTTATAAGCTGGAAATAAGGATTTTAATTAGATATGTAGAATTTTGTTATGATGTTAGACTGATATTCGCTTGGGAATTTATTTACTCATTTTGTTTTTCATGTGCTAAGCATCCGTTATGGATGTTTGTGAACACATTATTTTTTTCTTTTATCCTTTGATTATTTGTATCCATTCTTCTCTGATATAGATTATAATGGCTAAGAATTGGAATTTGTAAGAACTCTTGTTGAGTACCATTAGATTACTTGGTAGAGGGTCTGAACTGGTTCATTTTTATGTCTAATTTTCCTTCAAGTTGTCTTTCCTTTTGTTGATGAAACACATCACTAGCATAGCTCTGATATTTGCCAGGCAAGATTATTGTTAGTTTTTACTCATAGATGTATCTGGGTGGAATAGAGACAGAGGGTAAATTTTCTTGAGTTAATTTGAAAAGAGAAAGAGAAGATATATTTGAAAATGTGAGTACTTGAGCATTTTTTGTTTTTAATAAATTTACTTATTTATTTTGGCTGCTTTGGTTTTTGGTTTTTTTTTAACATTTTTATTGGAGTGTAATTGCTTTACAATGGTGTGTCAGTTTCTGCTTTATAACAAAGTGAATCAGTTATACATATACATATATCCCAATATCTCTTTCCTCTTGCGTCTCCCTCCCTCCCACCCTCCCTATCCCACCCTTCTAGCTGGTCACAAAGCACTGAGCTGATCTCCCTGTGCTATGCGACTGCTTCCCACTAGCTATCTATTTTACATTGGGTAGTGTATATATGTCCATACATACACTACCACTCTCTCACTTTGTCCCAGCTTACCCTTCCTCCTCCCCATGTCCTCAAGTCCATTCTCTAGTAGGTCTGTGTCGTTATCCCCGTCTTGCCCCTTGGTTCTTCATGACCTTTTTTATTTTTTTTTTAAGATTCCATATATATGTGTTAGCATACAGTATTTGTTTTTCTCTTTCTGACTTACTTTACTCTGTATGACAGACTCTAGGTCCATCCACCTCACTACAAATAACTCAGTTTCATTTATTTTTATGGCTGAGTGATATTCCATTGTATATATGTGCCACATCTTCTTTATCCATTCATCTGTCGATGGACACTTAGGTTGCTTCCAAGTCCTGGCTATTGTAAATAGAGCTGCAATGAACATTGTGGTACATGACTCTTTTTGAATTATGGTTTTCTCAGGGTATATGCCCAGTAGTGGGATTGCTGGGTCATATGGTAGTTCTATTTTTAGTTTTTTAAGGAACCTCCATACTGTTCTCCATAGTGGCTGTATCAATTTACATTCCCACCAACAGTGTATGAGGGTTCCCTTTTCTCCACACCCTCTCCAGCATTTATTGTTTGTAGATTTTTTGATGATGGCCATTCTGACCGGTGTGAGGTGATACCACATTGTAGTTTTGATTTGCATTTCTCTAATGATTAATGATGTTGAGCATTCTTTCATGTGTTTGTTGGCAGTCTTTATATCTTCTTTGGAGAAATGTCTATTTAGGTCTTCTGCCCATTTTTGGATTGGGTTGTTTGTTTTTTTGATATTGAGCTGCATGAGCTGCTTGTAAATTTTTCTACAGATTCAGTGAAATCCCTATCAAACTACTACTGGCATTTTTCATAGAACTAGAACAAAAAATTTCACAATTTGTATGGAAACACAAAAGACCCCGAATAGCCAAAGCAATCTTGAGAAAGAAAAACAGAGCTGGAGGAATCAGGCTCCCTGACTTTAGACTATACTACAAAGCTACAGTAATCAAGACAGTATGGTCCTGGCACAAAAACAGAAATATAGGTCAATGGAACAGGATAGAAAGTCCAGAGATAAACCCACACACATATGGTCACCTTATCTTTAATAAAGGAGGCAAGAATATACAATGAGAAAAGACAGCCTCTTCAATAAGTGGTGCTGGGAAAACTGGACAGCTACATGTAAAAGAATGAAATTAGAACACTCCCTAACACCATACACAAAAATAAACTCAAAATGGATTAAAGACCTAAATGTAAGGCCAGACACTATCAAACTCTTTGAGGAAAACATAAACAGAACACTCTATGACATAAATCACAGCAAGATCCTTTTTGACCCACCTCCTAGAGAAATGGAAATAAAAACAAAAATAAACAAATAGGACCTAATGAAACTTAAAAGCTTTTGCACAGCAAAGGAAACCATAAACAAGATGAAAAGACAACCCTCAGAATGGGAGAAAATATTTACTTGAGCATTTTTAGGTCATTGGTTTACATGCTGGTAATGAAATAAAATTAACTGAAATATGATTGTTTTAAAGCTCCTTAAAAATCTGGAGGAAAGGAAGGTAACCAAAACATGATAAGAGGCAATAAAGAGAATGCAAAAATGAGTTGGGTTCAATATTTTTTTTTTTCTCATGTAAAAAGATATTGCCTAGGAAAAAACAACCAAGAAAAGTACCTGGACATGTTTCTTGCAAGATTCCTACAGCCCAAGATGTGGAATTCTTTCAAACGTGCTAAATGCTCTTTAAAAATATTGTTTATAGAATTTATTTTACAAATTTGTTCCCCTGGTGTACAAAATGTGCCCTAAGTTATCTCTGAAAACTTAAATACATCTAATTTTTTATGGTCCATAGTTGAACTTGTGAGATTTTTGTTTTTTAAGTGTGACTGCAAAGTAAGGGGATGGATTTTCCTCCTGAGACTGTAAACTGGCTCTGTAGACAATTTCAAAAGGATAATTTATCAAAAGATTCTATCAGTATCATCAGAATCAGAGAACAGTTTTTTAAGGTCATTTCATTAAAGGCTAACAATCATTTGCATGTATTAAAAAAAAAGATATTGCCTAATATAGAGTGAACTTTGTGAGCTGGGGGCATGTAGTCACAATCACCACAAAGTAGAGGAAAAGGGTTGTTGGCAAGGATATTGAATAGGGTGGCTCCCTTTCGTGATCACAGGGGGTGCCCTTGATCAAAAGGAGGTGCTCAAGGGCTGAGGGCATGTTGGGGAAAATAAGGACAGAACAATCCTGTGTGAGCAGAGGGCAGAGTAGGTCTGGCAGGGTCCATTTGCAGGTTTGGGACCCTCACTAAGTACAGGACAATAAAAATTATAGCCAAGAAAGTCTCACTTGGGTGTATACTTTGTTATCTTCAAAGGCCTTCATGTCTACTAATTAATTTTAACCTTGTAAGAACCCTCCTCAATCCCTTTATCCCAGTTTTGCAGATGAAGAAAAAAAAAAAAGACCTTGGATAGATGATAAATTATTGAGAATCAGATAGATAAAAAACGCTGAAGATAGCAGTAGAATCCAGATTTTCTGAATCCCTATTGCCATTTCCATCTTCCTCTCTGCATTTTAACACTGGGTGTACATGTGTACATATATGATTGTGTGTCTGTGTATGTGTGTGTACGACGTGATCTGGCAGGGGATTTGTTAGCTAAGGTAGAACTGTGTGCTGTCACCGATAAGGATTCTGTGTATGAGGACAAATGATAAATTAAGATCACTTTGTCTGTCAGAAGCAGTCTTTGACCCTCATGATAATCAAATTTGATGTACTTTGGCATTCTGATGTACTTTGTAATTGAATGAGTAGAGTACTGAGGTTTTTTTCGATTTACTCTTTTTCGACGTCCCCAAAACATGAAGTAAAGTAGGATCTCCTCTGTCTGGGCTTGCAGAGCATAAGCCCACTTGATGGCGGGAGGATGGGCCAGATGGACTTCCGAGGTCCCTTTCATTTTACAGAATTCATTATTGTCTCATCTCCTATTGCTCCAAATGTCCTTTCATCATAAAGCTCATAGGCAAAGCACTACACAGGTGCATCCTTTATACAGCATCCCCTGGATTCTTTACAGCAGCAGGACTGCAGGTCCTTGAATCTGACATCCACAGCGTTTCTGTGACATTTTCTTTCATTGTCAGTTATGACCTCACATGAAATCCGGGCTTCTTGTTTTACTGGGATTTTGAACGTCTCTTCTGCCGTCTGAGCAGTTCCCAGAGAGCCTTTGTCTCAACCGGAGATAATATGCCTTTAAACAGCGTGAAACATAGCAAAGTAATTACTTTTGTTTTAAGGTCGTTATCTTGGCATAGAAAACATTGAAAAATAAGACTGGGTGGGAAACTATAGCCACTTCATGTCACAGTTTCAGCAAAACTAGACTGTTTGCATTTGTCACTTTTACTGAAAGAGTGTCTTTATAATGTGTGCGTGGGATTTGCTTTCAGCCTCATGGTAGGAGCCAACTCTATGGAGTGAAGTCCCTTGTTCTGAGCTTATTGGCTGGCCTTCCTGTAACCCTAGGCTCCAATAAGAAAACAACAAAGACAGGTTTTGTGTTCTGTGTTAGAGATGATTTAGATTATTCATAGGAATTTTTATACAGACACTAGTCATAGGAAACATATTCAGATCAATGAAAACATAAAGATGGCTTATTGGTTTCCTGTCACAAGATGCATGACAGGGAAGAGTTTCAGCACATGAAAAAACCCAGGGCAGTACTATTAGCAATGCGCTTTTATAGTTAGTGATTTCCCTAGTTTTCTCTGAAAAGTTGAAAAATTCTTATCAGACAGATTCAGATTTGCAATGCTTTCAGTCATAGTACTTGAAGATAAAAATCTTAGACAATTGGAATCATAAATCATAATTCTCTGTCGCTCAGTACTTTAGTGATAGTTAATAGTTGCAATATTTGTGAATGCTAACCTTTATTTTCTAGTTCCTACGTGCCAGACACGGTTCTACATATACTGATTCATCACCCTGTGTGGTCGTAGTATTATCATCCCCATGTATTATGATTTCCATTTTAACCCATAAGGATCCTGAAGCGTGGAGATGGTGAGCAGCTTACTTATTAGACCAAACAGATGAGGAAGAGGGCTGGGATTCAAACTCAGACATTCTGAGTTGGGAGTTTCTGCTCCCTGAGACAGTACAGCATATACCCTGGAACACTTTCTGAATCACTGAAGAAAATTACAGTCAAGGTAATTTTATTGTTAATAATGTAACACAGTCTATATTTTTGAATGACAATCTTTGTTGACTATTTAAATACATATATACAGTGGAATATTACTCAGCCATAAAAAGGAACCAAATTGGGTCATTTGTAGAGACGTGGCTGGATCTTCTCTCTGTCATACAGAGAGAAGTAAGTCAGAAAGAGAAAAACAAATATCGTATATTAATGCATATATGTGGAACCCAGAAAAATGGTACAGATGTACAGGTTTGCAAGGCAGAAATAGAGACACAGATGTAGAGAACAAACATATGGACACCAAGGGGGGAAAGTGGTGGGGGGGTGGTGGTGGGATGAATTGGGAGATTGGGAATGACATATATACACTAATATGTATAAAATAGATAACTAATAAGAACCTGCTGTATAAAAAATAAATAAAATAAAATTCAAAAATTCAAAAAAAAAAACCTGTTAGCCATCATATTTATTAATGAGAAATGCCTGTTTATCTGTCATATTGGATAAAAGTTGACTTTAGGTGTCTCAAATATCTTCAAAATAGGGCTGATGGACACATTTCTGTTACAGGAAGGTTGTTAGTCTTGTTCTATAAGAGCTACATTGTAAAGTTCTATGTACTCTTTCTCTTATCAACAGCAAAAATATTCTGCCAGTCAAATGGGTTTCCTTTCACTTGAGGTGCTGTAAACTGAATGTTTGTGTTTCCCCCAAAATCATACATTGAAGCCTAACCCCCAAGGTGATGGTATTTGGAGGTGAGGCTTTTGGGAGGTGATTAGGTCATGAGGGTAGATCCCTCATGGATAGGATTAATGAAAGCGGCTCCAGAGAGTTCCTTGCCCCTTCTGACATGGCTAGAAGATGGCTAGTTCCTTGCCCCTAGAAGATGGCTCTCTATGAACAAGGAAGTGGGCAGAAGAATTAGTACTAATGTGTTGATTGCAATATGCTTCTATTTCCATGTATCATTTAAGAATGTAATTTCAAAGTGAACTGACTATATGGAATTTGGAATTTCCAAGTTGAAAACAAGTCTTGTCTAAACTTTAATATTTTTTCTATTATTGCCCTTTGTTAAATGGTGGAATCTTTGGGTAAAATAAGATAGTGAGGCTCAGTTCTATTAGACATTTTGAGAACCTGGATTCAGAGAGGGAAGGAAGAAGAGAGGGAGGAAAAGACTAGGAGAGACAGCCACAGGTAATGTGTAGAAACTCTATACCTGAGTCTAGTTTAACATGAGAAAGAATTACTTTGTTCGGGTTCAGGAGTTGAATTCACTTGGGTCCTCGGAGGATGCAAATTGGGAAAGGTGAGCCCATGACTTGGGGCTATGACTCCTAAGAGGGAGACTGATAATGGTTTAAAATGCCTGTTACATAAAGGACAGGCCATTATCCTAACTGATTCCTTTTTCTAACAAACTTATTTATTGGGTTGTGTTTGTGTGTGTAGAGGAAAGAATACATTTACTGGCTTTATAATAATGATCACTGGAAACTGGTATTTGTGTTCAAGATATTCATTTTATGGCCATTTTTTTTTCTGGGGAAGCCTCTATTCCATAAAGTGGTTATGCACTGATTATTTGAGAATAAACAATGCTGATTTTATCCTTTCCTTGTCTTTTGAGCTCTGATGGTGTATTTTTCACTTCTCTGTGTGACCCAGTCACATTCTTTGGCGTTTTAATGATGACATTTAGAACAGAGAGGTCAGTGATAAAGCTGAGGATTTGGGACAGGGGAAGTTGGATGCTAGAGCTGATAAGGAAAGTTTCTGGGTATATGATGACAAGAAAACCACCCAGGGCATGGTGGAAGAGGGATAGACAGAAAAGACAAACAGAAAATAAAAATAAACTCAACTAAAAATGTTTCATTTGTGAGCATATTAGTTAACTGTGGCCTTAGTGACATGAACCTCCCATATACGACTGGGCTGTGGATATTCACTATAAAACTATAGTAAGATCAGAGATAGAACCCCAGCTTTCTCTCTCTGCCCTAGAAGAAGTTTGGGTGAACAGAGAGTAAATTTCATCATTGCATCAGCCAATTGGATCAACTTATTTCCCTTTTTGCTCTTTGCCACTAATAAATGAGTTGAATGAAACAGACAAACGTTATTTTGCTTCCTATAAAACTTTGAATTAGCTACAAGTGGGTGTGTGCTGATGACATGATGAGAGATGGTTTTCTCCCGTCCTCATGAGCAATCGCATTCTGCAAACTACAGCTTCTGTGGCACCAGAATACAGGGCACATTGTTCTATTTCCCAGTAATTGGCAGAGAACAATTAAAATTCAAAGAAAAGCTCAGTGGTAGAGGAAGGACATTGTGTCTCACAGACTGATGGCCCATAGCGCTCCCATTCTTCCCTGCACGATGGGGCCGTGGCCGTGCCCCCTGCTCTCCCTATGTGGCGAGAGGGTGAGCAGGGGGTGGTAAGTGACTTGTTCTTCCAGTACGTGGCTCTTGAGAATCCTAATAAGAATAGCTAACACTTAGTAGGCATGTCCTAGTGACGGCTCGAGAATCGTGATCTCAATTAATCTTTACCTAGTATGCCTTAGGACTAGACGCCACTATCCATTGCATTTTAATAGATAAAAGAAAGAGATGCTGAATAATTTGCTCAAGTCAGAGAAGAAATTAGTGTCGGGACTGAGTTTGACAACCCAGAACCCACTCTGGTCCGTGCATAGCCCCTGCCCTGTGGTTGCTGCTTGGCTATTGATTAATGAATGTCCAAAGGAGTAGAGTTCTCTGCACTTAGCCCGGCCATTTCACTCCCTGCCCCAGGCTGTCATGTTAGTCTTTCAGCAAGGCTCTAAATGTGACATTTCCCTGGTTACCCATGACTCCCAGTTAAAATCTCCCCTTCTGCGCTCAGTTCCAGCCAGACTTTCCTTCTTTCTGCCATGGAACATGCCCAGCTGTCTTCTGTCGCACAGGTAACTTACATGTGCTGATCTCTGCCTGCAGTCCTGCCCTCTTCACCTGGTTCACTTCTTCACCACCTTCCGATCTCAGCTGAAACTTCCTCATGAGATTCGCCTACAAAAACCCCTAATTGCATGCTCTCACAGTACCATACAACTTTTCTTTTACAAAAGTTAATACAGTTAGAATTCTACGTTGTCTCAGGCTGGTTTTGTTCATCGCTGGGTCCCCAAGATTTATCACAGTGAAAATATTGAAGTTAAAAATATTTAAGATGCTGTTCTCTTTCTACTTGCATCTTACCTGTTGTGAAGGTTTCTACTTCCTGTTTCCCCTTTCTGCACCACAGCCCTTATCTTTCTCCAACCATTTGTTGTGGAGGCATTTCAAAATAAATATCACCCAAATCAGAGGTCTTCAACACTTGATGAATATCAAAGTCATCTAGGGAGCTCTTAAAAATTTGATAGGTGTGCCCACTCCTGGTCAGTTACATCAGAATGCCAAACAGGTATGTGCATTTCCTAAATGTAGACAAGTTAAGTGCAGCAGGAGGTGAACTTGTGTGATTGAAGGGACTCTTGGCAAACTCCCATCAGTGATGGGAAGAAACCAAAATCTTTATGAGACACGAGGGTTTTTGCTTACTTGTGTTTTTAATGAAACCTTTTTGACTTTTGAATAATTTGATTTGCCTCTTCTTTTGCTCTAGGAAGATTTTTGCAAGCATTTTCAGTGAACTTGGCAGGAGGACTTTGTACTGTTGTCGATATGTATGTTTCAAATAATATATATAACTCTTCAAAGTTGCAAACCAACCTTCTTTTCCAGTTGGAGTAACTTTTTCAGTTGACTAAATAAGTTTTTCTGATTCAAGAAAAAAAAATACACAAATGCTAAAGAAAAAATTTTCATATTTGGTTCTCTCTGCAGTTCATATTCGACTATCTACTTAACCTTGGTCTGTCTGATTTCATTTACTGGTGGCAAAATGTGACTTGTAATTTTTTTTTTTTTTAGAAATAAAGATTTTAAATACTTCAAGTAATGTCAGAAAGTCTTCTAAAAGCTGTTCTTATTTCAATATAATAAATCATAAATGTATAAAGTGGATTTCCCTGGAAGTATGCATTTTAAAACTTAAGAGAGGGGTGCATGTTTGTAGAGACTAATGCATTAGAACTCTACTAGTGGAAATCACAATTAAAGATTTTGAATAGAATTTGGCTTGAGACAGGGTTTCTTAAGCATTTGAGTGAATGATTGAGTGGCTTTTAAGTGAGGGAAAAGCAATGGGTTTTGCCTGTAGACTTTTAATTTACCCATAAAAAATGTATTCCCAAGTGAGATATGTTACTGCCTCATGATTCTGCCACACCTAGAAAGTAGTTGATTCCTGCTTTGTCCTGTCCTTGAAGTAATAGTGAGCCACATGGCTTTCAGTAAAAATGCTGAGATCAGAGAGAGGAGAGTTCCTTTATTTGCTCTGAGTTTTCTGTAGACTTCAATGGGGAAAAAAAGCATTTTCCGCAACTATTGATTTCAAGCCTTTTCCTATCACTAATGTTCTAAAAAGGGCCTATTCTGCTAGGATATAATCCATAAAATTTGATGAAAAAAATTCCCATTGTAGAATAGAAGTTGACAAGTAGCAGAAAAAGAATTCATGGGGACAAGTGAAAACACAGACATTCATGGGAGACTCGGAACAGATATGGGATTTCTGTAATACTGTTGTTCTGAAAAGTCCTTCTGTGACTTTGGAGGCTGGAATTCAATTTATGTCTTTGCATTAGCTTTTAAGGAGGTGATATATAAAGATATATATACATATATTTATGTATGTATATTTGTGTGTGTGTGTATATATGTATATATTATATACATTTATATCTGCCACATACTTGGTGCTCAGTAAATCTTACTTGAATCTGAAGATGCAGCAATCTAAGGTGACCATACATCCTGGCTTGCCCTGGATGGATTTCAGTTTATATCTGTTATCATGGGTAATTATTCATAGTGCCCATCTCAAAAACATCTTGGTAAACTGATAATATATATGGTCGCTTTCCTTAGAAGCAATGTGTCCAACCTCTTGGGCCTGGTTAACTGAGGTGCAATCGATTGGACAAATCTTGAAATTTGAAAATGATCTTTGATTTGGGCTGAAATGTCATCCTCATGTCTGAGGTTGTCCTTAGATTCCCAATGGCTGAGAAGTGATAAATGAGTCTCTCTGTAACCAGCAGGCCTCCTCAGAGGTGGGTGAGGACCCGAGATATTTAGCAGCTCCATTAATGACCTGGAAGAGCTTGACAAGCAGCTTGCTAATGAAACCTGCAGATGACACTAAATTGTGTAGGTGTTGGAAGTAACAGCTGAAGCATGAATAAAAAAGGCTCCAAGCCCAGGCAGGGGATAGGACACAAATGTCCACTTAGGCTAACTTTGTAAAGCAGTTATGCATCTCTGGGATTCTCAGTTCCTTCTGTAAATATTAAATTAGTGATGTCTTTGAAAATGCTTGGCACAAACATGCAACTCAATATGAATCGGTTAAATCAGATTTTAAGAGCAGCATCGTAACACCCAAAGTCATTCTTTCTTCTACTATATCAAGAGTCCATCACTGTCCGGTAAATATATTGATGGGTGTCAAGGGATCCATGACCCCCGTGAGATAGTTTACCCAGTATTTGGTGTGAGCCTGTGATCACTGTGAGTACATGGCTGGGGGTTTTTCTGGGGAGAGTGTCTATAGCTTTCATCATGCATTCAACGGTGTTGACAATGAGAAGCACATTAAGAATCTCTGTACTGGTCTGTGAGTTTCCTTTAAGGTTTTTTTTTTTGTTTTTTTTTTTCCACTGCTCTGCCCACACACTGAACTTTCTGTACCTTCAACATGCCAAAATGGTTCTCTCAGCTCAGGGCCTGGGCAGTTGCTGTTACTTTGCCATCCCCCAGATATTTTCACAGCTATTAAAATTTCAGCTCTTTGGAAAGGTCTAATCTATTACCCCATCTTCAGGCACTCCCTATCACTATGCCTTCTTTTGTTATCCTCATAAGGCAAGAGTAGCTAAAGTATGACATTTTCTTGTTTATTATTTCTATTCACTTGTGTGCTGCCATCCAGTAAACTGCCAGCTCCTTGAGGACAGTGTCCTTGACTTTGTTGCTCACTGATCCATAATAGGTCCTCAGTGGTTATTTGTGGCAGGGAGGGAGGGAGGAAGGAAGGAAGGAAGGAAGTTGTTTTATATCACATAGAATCTGTCACATAGTGTATATTAAGTAGCTTAATGAATGAAGAACTGAAAGGATGTATGAATGAATAAGCACATCTTCCTGAGATGGTTGTAAGGATGTGGAGGGAAGGATGAGGCCTGAGCCGTGGAAAAATTCACCCTCCTCTTCTTTGGCACAATAGAGATTTTTTTTAGTCTCCAGCCTGCAAAACCTTTTACATTATCTAGTCCTTAAGTAGTTCTGGGTGGTGCTTTTGGTTCTGAAACGAAACTACCCAGTCATATTTCCTGTGTTGTAAGGATGGACTGATCTATTTCTTGGATACACACAGGAGCTTTGGTTCAACTGCTGACAAGGTGAAGTCCCGGCATATTGAATTCTATCCAGAATTCAGTTTTGAGGAGAGGTCCACTAAAAGCGTTTTGTGTCTACTTTCATTCAGTGGGACTGGAATTTTCCAGGAATAAAGGCTAAATGGGGTGGCATTTTTATCACTGGGGCTTCTGCTCTACAATCAAAATACATCCTTCAAAATCAGAAAGCAATGTCATAAATTCTCCTCCTCACAGGAATTAACCTCTTCTGATTGTGGAAAAGGAATTTTTTTCCTTTCGGCTGAAGCCTATCGTCCTGTTCTTATTTGATTGATTCATATCTCACATCTGATTTTCCCTGTCAGGTGTTTAAAAGTGACCATTTTCTCTGAAAGCCTGTCAGTCCTGGATACTAAGTTGCAGAATAAAAGAAATATGTGACCTTTATATGTAGGCATCAGCTATTAAGCCATATCTAGCAACATCTAAAATTCAGAAAGATTAACTAACAAATGTATTTGTTTTGGCTAAATCTCTCCCTTAGGCTAGTTTTTAAAAGTTAAGAATTTTGGTTGATGAGACCTCTTCCCACAGGAGCCTGTGCTAGTGGGCTCGGTTCCTTGAAACTCTTGGGAGAAGATGGTGAACTTGTGGAACAACAAACCCAATTTCATACACTAATATCCTTTATTAAATGGGCTTGAAGCCAGAATTTGAAACTGAAGCATATTGCATTTGTTTACTGTTAATTCTCTCTTCATACAAGCCGTTAGCCAGAGCTAGCATTCTAACAGCATCATGTATATGCCAAAAGTACTGGAAAATTCTTTTCCCCTAAAAATCCAGATTCATTTCTAGACTCTTGTAATTTTTACTGCATAATTAACAGTAATGTTTGACACTGTCATCCTCTTGACAGACTCTAACGTGGAACATCTGGTGTTATTTAGCCAAGAGCCTGGTTCTATTCTCCCAGTACAAAAGGGTTCTGATTAATTAATCATTGCCCAACCTGAATAATACATTAAAGATAAACTTCAATGCTTAGGAAAAAACAAAGGGGAAAGTTTTCTTATGTTATAGAAGATGGAGTTTCCTATGAATAGAAATGTAAAAATGAGTAAGTTTTAGCACTTACCCCAGGTCCTTAGCTGGAAGTGAAAGAGACAGAGTGTCTTCTTAGATGGCCATGGTTTGGGGTTCAACCAACAGAGCTACCACCTGCCCTGGGGTGTTTATCTCCTGCTCCTGTCTAGGCAGCCCCTCTTGACTTTAATGCCTTTGTCTCACACCTAATGCATTCTGTTGTCTATGTGCCAAGAAGAACTCAAGGAGAAGACAGTTCACTGAGAGCCTATGTGGTGAATTCTGCATGGACTTTATCTGTTTCATTCTCTATTGTGTATCCAGTGCCCATCGGAGCCGCTGACACCAGTAGACACTCAGTAGGTGTTTGTTCAGTTTACAAATGGGAATCCTTTTGCCGTGCCGACTAGGTTCCCAAGTTATCATTGCTCTCTTCTTACCAAAGGCTAGAAGTTGATGTAGTTTATCTTTCCATCTGTTTTTCTCTGTATGAATGTCGCTCTGTGACTCACAGACTTTATATCCAGAAATGTATAAAATGCCTAAAGTGTGTGATCTTCTTTGGGTTAAATAAGATAATAACCTGTTTATGATTTTTGCTGCTTTTTCTCTCTTTTTAAGAGTCCTTTACAAGGGTTTTTCAAACACGGAATCTCTGTTACTGGCTTTAAACATGGCCCTGCTGTGTGGCTTTGTCAAAATACCTCCTCCATAAAAGCCATCCTTTGGTTTGCTAGTTGTGTCCCTTCCGTGGCCTTTCATTTAGGCCTAATACAGATTATTTTCTATTACATCCCAAAAATTATCTCACCTACAATCTGAATGGGTGTGAAAAGTTGCACGTAACTAAACATATTTAGCTGTAAGACATTAGTTGAGATAGCTCAACTCTAAAGGTCAAGGGATGTTTTCCATCTTCACATGCCCCATAATGTATTTATTTATAAGTAGTTATCAGTTCAAACATATTTACTTTGCAAATACTATATCCAAGGCAAGGTCCTAGGCACTGGAGATACAGCAGTGAATAAAAGGGCAGGTTCCTGCATTCATGGAGTTTACATCCTAATTGGAAGACGAATTCACAAATTAATGTAGAGTATGCTATTTCAAGTGGTGTTAAGTGCTATGAAGAACAGTAAGGCAGAGTAAGTAGAAAGACAGTGAGGTGCTATTCTAAGCTTATTTGTGTTCTTTCGAAGGAGCTTACTGGGCATTACTCAGCACCAATTATATGCAGTGCTTTGTGCTAAAAGCCCATGCCCTGTAATGTACTTTCAGTCTAATGATGGAGATAGGAAATGCATAAAAATAGCTAAAACATAATGTTGAAAATAATCGAGCCAGTAAGAGAGGTACAGAATAGTATCAAGGAGCTTTGAAAAAGTGAAAGGGCCCACCTGAGTAGCAATACCTGTAAAGGCTTCTCAGAAGAGGGGTGTGGGAGATGGGCCCAGGTGAGGATGGGGCTCCATTCACAGGAACAACTTGAGCAAGGACATGACATTAGGAAAATACTGGCAATACACTGAAGTAACACATGGTCCATTTTGGCTAGAGTGCAGGGAGAGAGTCGGATACTATTGAGAGAGCAGTGTAAAGTTCCCTTGTCGCCAAATTTTGAAGGGCTTCAAATGCCAAAGTGAGAAATTTGAATATAAGAGCCATTTCAAAAAATATGTATTTACATGTTTCCTGATTATCAGAGTAATTCATTTTCATCATGTAAAACGCAGGCAATTCCTAATAATAAAATTTCAGGCAGAAAGGTGAGTTAAACAGAACTATGGTAACAAAATAATAACCCATCAGTGGTGTATAGACAATTTCTGAGTGGAAAGAGTTGCAGAATAATCATGTAAGTTTATTGACGTCACCAACAGTAGTTTTGTTTTTAACTACTTGTTCTGCTGACATCTGGGTTCTGTCTAAAATAAAATTGAATGCCAGATGGGCCTTTTCCAGAAACCTTATGAAATTCAAATACATAGCCACCGTCATGGTTAAGGGACCGTTTGAGAGACATCAAGTTTTCTTTGCTTACTGCTCTTGCTTGCACCCTTTACGCTAAATGGTTGTCCGGAGTGTTGTGCCTCAAAGGATGTTGATCCTAATTAAAGATTGAATTCTCTGGAAGGATTTTTAAATCCCAGCAACTAATACATGGATGTAGAAAGCCAAATGATCTCTTCCCTGGAATCAAAGTCCTTTCTCTTTTTCAGATTCTTTGCTAGAATAATAAATGTCTTCTTTCACACACTCTGATATGCAAGAGATGCATGTCAGTGCCCAATGTAAAGAGTTTTTAATCCTTTTGCATTTTCTTACCCTCTCTTTCTTGGCTGCATATTGACTTTTATGAGCTCTAGTCACTTTTCCTTTGGGGCCTCTTTCTCTATAAAAATATAGTACAGTTATATTTTCATGACTGCATTGGTATAAAAACAAATATTGACATATAATGTTATTTACTTAAACATTGTCTTTGAGCTAAAATTTATATTTTTTTCTTTTGATTTTAAAATAAATTAAAACATTGCTCTGGTCCCCTAAAACTGGTGTGAGCCTTAGGAACTCTGCATGATGTGCCTAAAGGGGACAGTGGTCCTTCTTCCTAGCTGTGGAGAACTGATAATAAGTTGAATTAAGAACCAGTATGCATGGTGGGGCCCAAAGTTGTCCATGCCCCATGAGACTCTGAAGATACGGACTTTAGGACAGATACTGGATACTTTGAAAATACCTCCCACTTGTACACTAGGAACATGGGGAAAGGTCAGATTCATTTTACTGACCTTTTCTTTCCCATCAGCAGTGGCAGCTGCAATCTTTTATTTGCAGTGAATTTAGGAAAAATAGGGGCCTCAGTACTTACGTGAGAACCACCAGAGTCAGTTAACAAGGTCCCTTTGAATGAATTTCAGTTTTCTAGGCCCCATTTAATGGAATCAGACATTTTGGATCAGAATCTCAACTGTTTGAGGCATATAAATCTCATGCACGCTTAAGCTCCTAGCCACTGTTCTACTAAACATCTATGTGGGTTTCTCTCCTCCAGTAGTTCTCCATTGCAGAATAAAGCCTGGCTCTTTAACCTGGCATTGACTGTCCTTCATAGTATGTTCCAACACCCCTCAGAGCCCGGTATCTCCTTCTCCAGCCCTGCTGAAGTACCAGAAGTTATTCAAATGTACACTCTTCTCTTTGGGCCTAAACTCCACTTCTTTCACAGGCTCTCAGTTTCATATTCATTCCTAAGGACTCATAGCAAATGCCATCCCCTCTCCAAAGTGCCTGTGGATCCTTTAGTATAAAATTGACCCCTCCTTTCTTTGTGCCCTACCCACATAGCTGATATACCACCTGGGGCACATTATTGCATTTCTTTAGTTGTGACTGTCAACTTGAAAAAAAAATACTATGTGAGAGCTGTGAGTTTCAGTTTTATCTGGGGACTTACTGAGGACTACAGCTCAGGAGACAGCTTCTCAGGTACTGTGAGGTTCCTCTGAGGAACTGTGTCAAAAGTAGAGGGAGAAGCAGGTATATATATATAATTTTGGCAAAGGGGTACGTGCAAATCAAGCATACATCTCAGAAGGTTGCTGCTAGTCACGAGGAACGGATACCTAATTGAATGGTTTTAGTGCTTTTCTAAGTCTGGGAAGATGCAAGAATCCGGGTTCATAAAAATTTCTCCTTAACATATCTGACTGTCTGAAGGCCTTTTCTGCCAGTTTTCCCAGAGCACGGAGTTCCTTATTCTCAGTCTTCGCCCTAAATTCTTTTCAGGGTATGCTGTAGGTCAACAATTGCAGTGACTAATGACTCAATTCTTGTAGAACTGGGTGGCAAGTGGCATTCCTTAGTTGGCATGACTTTTCCCCTACAAGTTAGAATGCTCATTTCTTAAAAGCAGGGCTAATTTCTCATTTGTTTGTTCATTTTACAAATTACAATGCTTGTTTCTTACAGGCAGAGTACTTTTCTTACTTAACTATATTTCCCTTTTGTGTACATGTGTATGTGTGTATGTATATTTGCTTGTTTATATATTTATTAATTCTTAAGGCTAAACACAGGCAAGGGAGAACGTGAACCTTTCAAATGGCAAAAATCAGTGTCTTTAAATATAAAACCCTCAGGATGAATAAAAACTTGTGACAGAAAAGACCTATTAAACTACCCATTACTAATACTAAGTCTTCCTCCCTGAGGACATGAATAAAGGCTTATTCCTTCTCCTTAGATATTTTCTAGCTCTTTGCCTGGATTAGATTTTAATGACCGAGGATCCGGAGGTCTCAATAGTTCCCTGGAAGTATTTTGTGGCTATCAAATTGACTTGTAGAATTTTTTTTTTTTTCTCCTGGGAAAGATTTCTACGCTTAATTGAATTCTCAATTTGAAGGGTGACAGAAGATGAAGAGGAATTCATTAGATGCCTGGGATCTTTGGAATAATATAATTTGGAACATCTAGCTCAAATACTTGAACAAATAAATTTTATGTTGGAATAGCCTCAGAATCTCCAACATGGAGTTCATGCCCATCAGAGCTGCACCAGTGTTAGTGGTCAATCATCACTTCCCCACTGGCAAAGTGGAAGTTGGAGCTAAATTGGGGACTTCCTATACACAGCATGAGAGCTCCAACCCTACTTTCTCATGCCAAGGGCAGATATTGCTGTTCTTTTGAAACACATTCACACTGTGCTAGGGTGGCCTCAAAAAACATTCCCTGAAACAAATTTGAGTTAGCATAAGAGAGAAAACTTATCTGCCAGCCTGGTTCTAGATGATCTCTATGGCTCTTTATAACTCTAGATGATACTCTTATTTGCTTAAGAGTTTGCTGTACTTTGGGGTTGATATCATGGTAAGTTTTGAAGACTATCATCTCTTCGCTTGAGATGCTCCATTTTAAGGTTAATGAATCTTTATTATGGACTCAGATTTGATACTGGAACAAAGAATTTAAATTTTAAAAAGCTTTACATATTCCCAAAGTACCCTAAGAGCTGTTCTTTTCTTCTTAGGAAAACCTAAAGTAGATAGGAAACGTATTATTCCCATTTGTGATGAAGAAATCGAGGTGGTAAATGTTTAATTGGTTTGTCTAGGGGAACACAGATATATCCTCTGAAATTCCTGTTTGAAACGTAGTGAGTGCCCCAGCCGAGCTGGCTCAGTCTTCTGAGGGCTGTGATCTCACTTTTCACTGCATGGTTGGATTTACATGCCAGCCTTTTACATAAAATTCTATTTGAATATAGGGCTAAAAATATTTTTAAAAAACATTGGTGGAGAGGAAGGAGAAATGAGCTGGAAGTTTGAGTGTATTTCATTTGCAAATAAAAAACACAAGTGGGACTCAAACTGACTCCACGACAGAGGGAAATGACTGCTCCTGGAACTATAATGTCAAGGGATAACCCTAGTTTCAAACCCCCTCAGATCCCAGGGCTTTGGTCATCAGAGATCTCCCTTCCCAGCTTTCATCTCCACACTTCTCTAAATGCATTTCATCCTTGGCCAGAATCTTTCAGAAGGTGTCAGAGATAACCAACAGTCGTGAAATGCTTAACAGCAGAAGGAGAGAGCCTCTTTCCCAATGGCATTAACCAGAGTCCTGGGACTGCCTCTCATTGCTTTCCGTAGGGCCATGTGCTTTCCTGGATAAATAACCACGTAGGAATATATGAGTAAAACATATTGTATTTTCATGGGTTCCCCCCCCCCCAAATACAAATTATATCATACTACACATCTGTTCTGAACTTGCATTTTTCCTCCCACCTAACAGCACATCTTAGAGATATTTTTGTGGGTATCGATACATGTAGATCAGTCTTTTCAACTGTTGCATGACATTACAATGAACAAATATAATATTGATTATTTAATAATTTTACCAATAATGAGCATTTAAATAATTTGAGTTATCTTTGTTACAGCAAATTTGACATTATATTAACAGCATTTTACATTATATTAACAGCATTTTACATGGGCTGCATATGAGATTATTTCTCTAGCATAGATACCAGGAGGTAGATCTGCTGGGTTAAAAGCTGTAAGCTTTGTTGATGAGTGCCAGTTGACTTCCAAAACGTTTCACCAGCCTCATGAGTTTTTCAGGTTGTTGCTGCTACTGCTGCTGCTGCTAGCAGCTCCTTACTGAATACTCACTCTTGGCCAGGTACCGTGCTAAGTGTTTTCTCTTACTACAGCCCTCATAGGGTTACCCTGTGAGGTACCTGCTAATATCATCATTAATTATTGTTTTACAGAAGAGTGTGTCAAGGCTTAGAGAATTCTAGTCACTGGTCTAAATTTAGAAAGGTGTTTGTCTTGTTTTGATAAACTAAAGATGAACTTTATATTCTAAAGTTAGAAGGTATATTACTTGGACTATCCCATGTGCTCAGGGAAGAAATTTATCCCTGAGTCTTGGGCCAAATACATTAAGGAGAAAATCCACAAACGTTCCATCCCTGTGTCCAGTGTATGTGATTTGGATTCCATACAGTATTTCTGCAGTTATTATCTGGCATTATTAAATGTGGAGTGAAACAAAGTCAATAAAACAAAATTGCTGCTGACTTTCTTACTGATCTGAGCATTAGCCACCCAGAGAAAATTAACATGGCAAGGAGAAAACTGGAAAAAAACCCAAAACGGACCATTAGATAAAGCAACACACACATGGCAGAGAGTAGGGCACGTTTCTCCGTGGAGTCATTGGCTGTTGTGCAACATGGTTCATGTGGTGATGACAGTGGCTTAGAATCCTTGCAACATGTAAGTGTTATCACTGTGGCTGGCTTCCTGGACTCAGGTGTTATTAAGAAGCCTTACTTTACTTACTCCTGTGAGGAAATGTGTTTATTTAACCTTCAGTTGTGGTGGTCAGACGTTTAGTTCTATTTAACGTAGATTGCACTGGTGGAAGATTGTCTGGTCTCTTTAAAAAATAGATCATCTGCTGAGCTCTTAGGAGGTGGTTAATTGGTAGCTGCTGAGTGGAAAAGGCACCCCATGCCTCCCAGCTGAACCCAGAGGAGAGCCGGAGAGGAAAAAAGGCCGCTTCCAATGGCTCTGGAAAGAATGGGCTGAGCTCAGTTATTCTGAGAACCAGGAAATAATCAGGCCAGATAAATTTAAGGTACTTTGGCTCATGCTAGAGAATTGTTGAATATCCTTGGCATATTTCAATTTTAGAAGTTTCTATAGAACAAACGAGAAAGCAGCGTTATATAGGGCCAGAATTTGCAGTCGGTTTATAAAGAGGTTTGATATACGTTTTATTCCATACTTTTTGGATTACATCCATCCATATGGCTTAGCTTAATCGTGTTTGATAGTTTATTTATGTTTTGCTCTTGTAAACGAGTCCTCTTTATTTTGCCATAAACTCTTGTGGCAATTGCTTTACCGTATTTTAACATTCTGGACCTAAAGTCTATCATGTTTTGACTTTGGTATTTTTTTCCTGCTGTGTTCAAAAGACGAGCCAATCGCTGCTGACCTGTTGGCAGGATTAGAAGGTAGAGTGTATAATATTGAATATTAAAGATCTTAACTGATTCAGCCAATGGGAGGCCAAGTCCCCTCCTGTAGATGGTGAATATTTAGAGTATATTAGTATCCACGTCATGCAAGTTTCTGTCCCATCTCTGTCTGAAGTATTAACGTTTACAGCCTTTGTTGCACTTGGAATGTGTATCATGCACTGGGCCATCTTAAATGTGTGTTATTTCATTTAATTCACGCCACCCCACCGGGAGGGTCTACATTCACCCTCATCCCCATTTTACCAGTTAAAAGCAAATAGGATTTAATCTGCTCACCTAGAACCACAGTTATCAAGCAGCTGATTCAGAGCTACACCTCCCGCCTGTCTGATTTCAGGCTTCATTATACTACCATGCTGAGTGCTTGCTTTCCCGTCTCTGCCGTTTTCTTTCCCCCCCACACACATGTCCTACAACTTCAGGAGAAGTTTCTTTTGCTTTTTTCTGCTTTATTTTTCCATTGAGAAAAGCTTACAAAGTCTCAATTTAGTACCTTTAACGAATCTTTTTTCCCTGTATAGCTTTGTTTGGCGACCCCCGGCCATAAATAAGTGGAGAAATGAACAAATAAAGTGTCCTTCCAACAAAGCACCTAGAAAGTGCCTTCTTTTAAAATTTTGTTTGGGACTTGGTTTCTCCTATTAGCCTTTCCAGCTGAAGCAGCTGGGACTAATGATCCTTTTCCGGTGTTTACCTCAAAGTGATGTCAAAAGAATTGGATGAGTCGTTTTGCAGGAATAACAATATAATACTCAATATTTTGAGGATTGCACCAAGTCTCCCCATGATTTTTGCCTGGAAATGATTTTATCTGAGAAAAACACTGGGTTTCCCTACTCCCACAGCTCATTTATAAAATATGCCAATAGTTATTGAAGCTTCTTTGGATCCAGAAGCCAGATAGAAATGCAAACAGATGATGGTTGTTTAATTCTTATCGAGCTGCCACCAGGGCTGGCTGCCTGTAGACCTCTCCCCTCTGTCTAGGAGCTTGGATACAGTGTATGCCCCGAAGTTAGTTCTGTAACTTGTGTCTCCATGGGAACATATTTCCATCACTGAATCTATTGGAAGGCCAAGTTCATTTCTTTGGTTCTAATTGAAAACATAAATGACCAGATAGAATACTAGCAAATATAGGACCTTCTTTATAAATGGAACCCTGAGCAATAAGGGAGGATGATGAGAGTACTACTTAAATATTTTAGAACTTGAGATTTTTTTCACCAAGAGATTTCCTTCGCCATAATGAGAGTTGGGTGGTCTGAGTCTAGATATCTTATCAGGGGCTATTCAGGAGATGAAGAAAAGGAGGAAGCATTACCTAAGGAGGTCCCTAAAGTCTTAGAGCTAAAGCTCTAATTCTAACCAGTTCTTACATCTGTAGTTCTCACTTGTGTTGAAATCACCACTGTGAACATTTCCTGTGGAACCAGCTCAGAGAGAAACAATGACTGTCTGGGCCAAGCTACCTAAATAGCTTTGATGAGGTCACCTACAGCCTTGCGGGACCAGAGAATTTAAGTTCCCTTATGTAAGTATCTGTAACTGCCTCCTCAACATATTATGTATGTGTGTATATGTGTGCCTGTACGTGTGAATGTGAAGTATGCTTCAGTGAGGCAATGGTTCCTCATTTCTACCTCTCAAATACTCCCTGTAATCGGTATCTAGAATGAAAGTACTTAAAATTTAGCTTTTTTTTTTTTTTTTTTTTACGCTAAAGTATCAAACACTTTCTCCTTCATACTGGCTAAACTAAACAAAGAAGATTGGCATCCAGGGCAGGCTATTAATGTCACTCTATCCCTAGCAGGTATAACATCATGGCACAGTACAAACACGGAGGCTTAGGAATCACGCTGTCCGGGTTCTAAGCCTGATTCTGCCATTTACAATAAATATGACTCTGAGATATAAAATGGGATAGTAATTATAATGTCGATTTCATAGGAAGTTTGTGAGGATTAAGTGAAGCCATCCAGGTATAGCACTTAGAGTGTCAGAATTTTAGAACTGTTAGCCCTCTAACAGTCAATTCGAAAACACATTGGAGGTTTAATGATCTTCAGATGTGAAATAACTTTTAATTGAGATGAGATTTACAATTGACAGGCAAAAACAATTTAGAGAAAAAGCCCAAATTATAGGTGACGTTTGCAATCAATGAATGAACCCTGAGCCTCATCTCTGGAAACCCTCATTGGCAGTGGAGCTCCAGATGATTAAATACTACATGTAGCGTCCTGATTAACTTTTTTTTTTTTTAATTTTATTTATTTCTTTATTTTTGGCTGTGTTGGGTCTTCGTTTCTGTGCGAGGGCTTTCTCTAGTTGCGGCAAGTGGGGGCCACTCTTCATCGCGGTGCGCGGGCCTCTCACTATCGCGGCGTCTCTTGTTGCGGAGCACAGGCTCCAGACGCACAGGCTCAGTAGTTGTGGCTCACGGGCCTAGTTGCCCCGCGGCATGTGGGATCTTCCCAGACCAGGGCTTGAACCTGGGTCCCCTGCATTGGCAGGCAGATTCTCAACCACTGCACCACCAGGGAATACCCCTGATTAACTTTTAATCTGCGGCTAATTATAAGTATGGTTTTCACTCCATTCTTCTACCAAAGCATGGTTCTGCTGGTATGGGGTTGGCTGAAGGGTGGGACTCTAGGCCACTGCATTAAGTTGAAGACTTGAAGATTTTTTTTTTAACTCACTGGGAAGAGACATTCTTAGTGGGAAGCAAAGCACCTGATACACTGTGCTCCTCCCCCCCCACCCCCAAGAAAGTAATCCTGCATAACGTTATGTGTGAAGATTTTTTTCTGGAAGAAGTCACTGAAGCAAGATGCCCTAAGACACCTTACAGTAACACTGGAGCAAAATCTACATCTCCACATCTACAAAGATGTAGGGATCCTGGAGATGAGCTGCAGCAGTGTCTTCCATCCCATGTGGAGATTGGTAATCAATATCCAAAGCTCTCTTTTTTAAATATTACAAATGTCCAATTGTAACTGTACGTATATTTGTGTTCTTCATTATACAGAAGAGCTAAATCTTTCAGCTTTGGGCTGATACTCCTCTTTTAACGTGATGAGTATCACATTGGTTATCTCAAAGGGTCAGGTTAGCATTTTTGTGTATTTCATTAATAAAAACAGGTAAATGGATAACTCACCATATATTTATTAAAAAGAAAAGCAAATAAAACATGGTGTTTATAGGGAAAAATTGTGAAAGGATTTCTGGTAGAAAAAAGGATAGGAGTCAATGTCCTAGTAACCCATCCCCATCAGAGAGACAGGTATTTCTTTCATTCTTCAGGTTCTAGATGGAGCTGGAGAGAGGCTCAGTTTTCTCTGTTGGAATTGTTAGTGTTGTTTGAAATTGAAGCATGAAGGACGGACAACTAGCAAGCTCACAAATGCCTTTTACCCACACTTCTTCAAGGAGCCTCCGGCCTCCTCACTTTTGGCTCTTTTCTGATACTGGGAGCATGGCCAACCGTATTGACTCAACATCCTTGCGCTCCCTCCCAACCCCCCCTCACCATTTCTGTTTATGAGATCTTGTTTACTACACAAGCTAATTAAGACTTAACCAGCGTGCTTCCAGATGTGACAAATAAGTGATCTTCCTGTTGCATTGGTGTGCCTGTCTCTGTCCTTCCCAAGCTGTCCTGTGGAAATCTCTTTCCAAATGTGTTTATGATGCTGATTAGTTTCCCCAACCAGCTACCAATGAACTAGGGGATTAACTGGCTTATAATTGTATCTCACGTCCCCCAAAGCATCAGGAGTGATTAATGGACCACATGCAGCTGCCTTCCCTAACTCTGTATTTCATTATCTGGGAGGGCCACCAGCTCCAGGCTCCCTTACTCCACATGACTGAAAAGTTTTCCTGGAAGCAGAAAACCCACTTGTACTGTAAACAACAGAACTTGGAAAATCAGGGAATGGGGGCGAAGATTTAAGAAAAGCAGCAAAAACTTAATAAACTTCAAGGAAGTTAAAACAAACAACCCGCTAAACTCTAGAAGCTTTCTTTGTACTGTTAATGGGAGTATTTAATCTTTCTCATCTGTAATTTTTTCTGTATGTAAAATGGATTCCCTACCTTATTGAATTGTTATGTGATCCTTTACTGATGAATTGAAGTAAGAGCTTAGCGTAGTTCTTGGCACACACAACTTAGTGTTTACTGTTACATGTCAGTGCTTTTATACAAGGTCTTCATCATCACCTGTTGGCTGTAGAGACCACACTTTGCACAGCCTGTGCTCTGCTCCAGTCGGGAATCAAACCATTGCCATTTTGTAGCTGTGAGACTGAGGCCCAGTAGGAAATAAGAATCAGGAAGGGTATAGTGCATGATAGTGGTTCTTGGAATCGTGCCTCCCTTTCCAAAGGAAGATGAGTTTGTTCTAGTGGCAGGTTGTGGGGTGGACAAGTGTGGTAGTGACTGGCAAAAAATCCTTCCAGTGGCCAAGTTTTGCTTCTAGATTGCTGGCTGCAGCAGTGGGTTTGAGGGTGCGATGCCGTCTGAAGTGTGCTGAGTGAGGAGGGGATGGGAGGGAGCTTAAGTGTGTTATTCCAGCCTCGTCTGATTGCCTCTGTCAGTGAACAGCTTCAGGTGACATCAGCTCCGTTGTCATTTTTCTTTGACATTAGACACTGTGGAGAGGCACCCAATTCACAAGACCCCTCTCTTCTGGAGACATCTCTGCATATCTGGGGCAATGAGGGGAGGTTGCCAGTAGGCTTGTTTATAGTGACTTACTTCAAACTTAATAGCTGATTGGAATATATTAGATTTCCCATCCCGGGGATGGAATTCAGACCGAGGGAAAGTAATCGTTTCTATAACTGTTGGAAACCCTGGTTGTTTTGAGGAGGACATGTTCCACCCAGCATTTGGACTCAGAAGCAGGAGAGGGGAAAAAAAATGCAGATAAGCAGACAGAAATCAAGAAAAGATACAGATCAGGAGTCCTCTTGGGATCTTCGTGGTTTTCACGCCTGATTTCAGCCCAAGGCTCTCAAGCCATGCCAGGCCCCTTGTGCATGTAGTAACTTTCCCTTTACTTTCTCTTTCTTGCTTAATCTAGTTACAGCTGGTGTCTGTCCATTGTTGCAACCACAAGAGTCCTTACTGTCAGACGTATGTCTGTGTGTCTTGTGTATATTTATGTATCTGCAGTGGAGCCCTGGGGAACAGATCCACAGAGAGCAGTTGAGGCTGTGCTCTTGGGTCTGTCAAAAGGTCACAGATGCTGCTGCCGAGTCCGATGGGCTCTCCTTTCTGCCGTTGGCACCACCAGATGGTGCATATGTCGGAGATTCTGAACATGATAGAATAACATATGGGGAACAGCAACATAGCAGAGTTGGTCCAGACTTCTGACACTGGAAAACAGAAACACAGGGTCCTCGTGCAGAAAATTGGGAAAGGGAACCAAGGGGAAGCAGAGAGGTGCCGAGTTTAGTGTGGAACACAAATATGCTTTCAAGTGTCAGAGGGAAGCCCAGAGAGGATGGCCTGTGAGCAGTTAAAAATAATGGCCAGAAAGCCAGGACTCAGTGAAGATTGGGTATCATTCACATTTTGAGGCTGTTAATGCAAAGTTCTTCTTTCCTACCAACGTCATGGAAACCTTCCCAAAAAGTCAGTCATTTTCCAAAAGAATGGAACTAAAGTCTTTCAGGGCAGTTTGCCAAATGATGTTACTCTGTGTCTCCAAACCCTAGACATTGATTCCTTAAATGACCGTGGACATGATCAATTGCTTTCAGATCGCTAATTTGATGAGTATTATGGGCCCTGGCTAGAAAAAAAAAACAACAAAAAAAACATTAGAAATGGAAAACAAATCTGGCAGGGGTTGGAAAGGATCACTGCAAAGTTACTTTTTAATGGAACCCAATGAGGTAACTTAGCCATAAATGAAAGAAGAAACTATTGACATGCCTAACAGTTCTCATGATCTCCAATTATTTCAAGGGTTAGGGAGAGAAGAGGTTGTTGTATCAATATTTTCACATAGAGGTGGGAAACGTCTGACTTTTGGTATGATTTCATCTTTCTAGACGTCTGCTTCAGGCTAGATGATAGTGCCTTCCAGGTGAGCTAAGCTAGCCCATTCAGACACTTGCCAGTTTCTGGGAAAAGAACAGTTTGAGAACTGTGAGCCCTAGTTTTCCCTCCCGTTGTTTCTCTAAGGGCAGCAATGAGAGTGCCAAGGTTCTGAGATTCAGGTGAATTGCACACATGTTCTTAGAAGACTCAGGACCCCCTGCGTATCCATGCTGTGTCACTTCTCACTCCTTGATGTCTCTCCTGTTCCCTTTGTGTGTTTGTGGTTTTGTGTCTTATTCCCTTAGTTCTTTTTTTTTTAAATTTATTTACTTAATTTATTTATTTTTGGCTGCGTTGGGTGTTCCTTGCTGTGCGCGGGCTTTCTCTGGTTGTGTAGAGCGGGGGCTACTCTTTGTTGCGGTGCACCGGCTTTCCATTGCGGTGGCTTCTCGTTGCAGAGCACGGGCTCTAGGCGCAGGGGCTTCAGTAGTTGTGGCTCGTGGGCTCCAGAGCGCAGGCTCAGTCGTTGTGATGCACGGGCTTAGTTGCTCCACGGCATGTGGGATCTTCCCAGACCAGGGCTCGAACCCATGTCGCCTGCATTGGCAGGTGGATTCTTAAACACTGTGCCGCCAGGGAAGCCCTTCGTTCTTTACCAGCTGATCTTTCTACTCTCTTGTATCATCTTTCCCCCTGTCCATTTCCCTTTCCCGATATTTTTGAAATCTTTTCCGTTTTAAACTCAGTATAATGCAAAAATGAATTTTGCTCTTAAAAAGATTGTTGTATTCATTGAGCAAAGGCTTGTTCCTGTTCAAAATCAAGTGAGTTTGGCCACGAATAAGCTTTTACTCCAGCCTTTCACTCCCTCCAAACAAACCAACAAAAACCCACTAGTGAAATTTGCTCTCTCACTTCTGTGAAATTAGATTTAAATGTGTCTTAGTAATATATGTCTACACCTGTTATATTTGTGATTTTCCTTTGCATAGCAGAGCTGTGGGTGTGGAAAACTTAGACATGTAAAGTAGGGCATAGATAACTTTTGAATTGTACAAATTTGGGTTTAGATGTGGTTCAATTACTTAGTAACAGCTGTATGGCCTCAAGCAAGATATTTAACCCCGTTTTCTTTTCTGTCACTTAGGGATCCATATAATGCCTCCTACCTCATGGTGTAGATAGGAGGATGAAGTACGATGTGATATTGGTAGAGTACTTAGCCCAGGTCTTTAAGCAGTCTCAATAAATGATTGCCATTATTATTAATGTTAGTATTAGAGTTGTCTGAAATCACCTGGTACTAAGTATTGAATGTGGGAACTGGCACTGGACCAACAAAAGAGATGTTCTTATTACTAAAAGAAGTAGCATAGAGTAAACCACTTTTGATGTCTTTAATTTTTTCAGGTGGGAAATGGTTAAAATAATTTCAGAATCTGTGAGTTCTTATATGACATGGCAATCTTCTCTGGACTTGAATAGCCCTCCAAAGCTCATCTTTGGCACCTCTACTTTCCTCTAGCCGCACTCCAAATGCACCTTCTATCTATCAGCTCTTTATTGCCCATGATGTTCCTTACTGCCTCAGAGATGTTCTCTCTGCCTTGAAGGCAGTTGACGTTTTAACACAGTTTCTGATACAAGAGTAAAGAGCCTACCTACCAACCTAGAACTTGGATAAGAGTGGGATAGAGACAAAATGAATTTGTACGTATGTGTATACATACAATTGTGTGTGCTTATATTTGATTAACGTCTATTCCACACCCTTAACTGTAGTGTCTGTGAAATCAGGGACCGAATTTCTTTACTTCCTCCCATATCTGGAATACCTAGTTCTGGCCTGAACAAAATAAGAGTTCAACGCATATTCATTGGGTTAACTGAATGCTCTGTTGAGAATTTAGGCAATATGCTTACAATGGAGGGGCTCTCCTTTCAACCTTGGGGTTGCGTAGGGAATGAGCAAGCTAACATTTACTGCGTATTGACTGCATACTGTGCTTTGCGGGAATTGCAGGAAGAGGGACATGAAGACTGATTTTTGCAGTAGAATGTTTGAACAAGTAGCTTATGGTCAGGAGGCTGTGAGTAAGTAGATTTAGTGGGACTTTTTCTGACTAATGTGTTCCCAAACCAGTGAACCCATGCTCTTGACTGATGGAAGGGAATATTAACCAGAATGCAAATGCTTTATAGTACTCGCCCAGTATTACAGAAAGATGCCAGTTTGCCAGTGAATGACCCAGACATCCTCTTATGAAAACTAACAGGAACTCAGCTTTGCCTTAGGGAATTGGCTTTTTTTGAGGTTTAGCTATTGATTGAAATCCTGTAGGAGAGCATCTAGCATAGTGTCTGTACAACCTGTGGGCTTCATATATATTAATCTTCCCATAAGAGCCAAGACTTCTTGATTTGTTATCTAGGAACTATGTGTGTTCATTTCCTAGAATCACAGATCGTTGAGCCAGAAAGACTTGAGATTATGTTGTCCAACTGATTCATTTAAATGATGAACCAAGAGAAGCCATGAGAGGTTAAGTGACTTGACTCAGGTCACACAGCTGCTTCTTTGGTTTAGAAGCAAACATTTGTAATCTGTTATGCCCTTGCACTGAAAAGAAGGAGAGATAGAAAATGAGAGTTGCTTGGAGATGAGAACCTTGGGGGTATACATAACTAGAGTTCACAATCCTGTTTCCCATAGTTGATTGGTTGGTTGCTTGTTCTCTATAATGGTGCTTAGTTGAGTTGTAAAGGGTTTCCTGAGGATTTAGTTAACATAGCCAACCACTCACACAAATGGGGTATTGCTACTCTCTCTCAAGAAAATGAATGAACAGTGTTACCTTCCACTTAATGAGCACCTGCTAAGTCCCAGGCAATATGTTAGAACCTTTACCCTCAGTATTTCAGTTGCATGTGGCCTCGTACAGTTTTACAGATAAGGAAACCGAGACTCCAAGGAAATGAACACATTGTCAAAATTACAGAAATAGGAAGCGGTGCAGTTGGGAGTCTTAACACAGATCTGTCTGAATAGGAACCATTTTCTGTTCCCTGTCTGCTAATTCTCATGAAGAAAGGATGGGGAATTCAACGTTTAAGAGTAGTCAGGTGAGAAATGTTTAGTGCTGCCTTCCGATGTAAAGTTGGCCCTCTGTATCTGTGGATATGGAGCCCATGGATACGGAGAGCCGACTGTAAGGGACTTGAGCATCCGAGGATTTTGTTACCCTCAGGAAGCCCTGGAACCAGTCCCCTGCGGGTACCGAGGGGTAACTGAATGTTAGCCTAAACCCTGAAAGTTCTTTTGAACTAGGTGAGTAGTTTTACCAGGTGAAAATACAGTGACCCTCGCTCTACCTGGCAGGAGTCAGTTGCTTTAGAAAGCACCTCCCTCCCCATCAATAACTGGTGAATTAGTTCAACTTGGGAGGGATAAAATTTTAAAAAGAAACAAATTCAACCCCAATGTCTTGTTTTCTTTGGAAAAGTAACCATTATTTCAGTCACCAAAACTCATTTATTTATTCTTTTGTTCACTTACCAACATAGTTTGAGAACTTCTTTTGTATTAGACACCAGGTGGAGAACAGAGGATTCAAATGAATAGGTCTCTGTTCTTTCCATCAAAGCGTTCACATTCTCACTGGGGCATGACAGGCGGGCCAACAAATAATTGTGATGCAGTGAGCTGGGTACCTTGACAGAAATCCTTTTGCCACCGAGCCAGCAGGTTGCGTTTGGGTCTCAGATAATTCTGTATATGAGGACCTGCCAGTGGAGTTGAGGATGGGTACCTTTCCCTGCAGCAGTGGGTGATTGAAACTTCTGTGGTGCCCTTGCTGCTCCTGCTAATAAATCAGGCTGGATCCACCTTGTGGCTTTCCGTGGCTGTCCTTGAGGAGAGGTGTCATACAGCTGCTCAGCGATGAGTGTAATGGTTTATGACTTCAGCACCTGAAGTCCTATCACACAGCAAGTTCCCTGGAGATGGTGATCATACAGAACGAATATTGCGTAGCTGGTGATAATGTCACGCTGCCATGCTGAGTTACACGGATTGCCTGATCCCTGCAGCTAAAAAACTCCTGGCTGATTAATCCTGATGCCATGTAAATAGAGTCGGTGTCAAGGAGATCGTAAGTGAGAAAATGGATGCACAGGTGGGGACACTAGTGAGGGGTAGAGAGCCACCACCACCCCTCTCATCCCTCAGCCACCACCACCCCTCTCATCCCACCACCCCTCTCATCCCTCAGCCACCACCACTCTCTCATCCCACCACCCCTCTCATCCCTCAGGCAACCCCTGACAACATCATTATCCAGGCGAGGGGAGGCGCATCACTCAGCCAGGTCCTGGAAGGCTTCCAAGTCTTCCTCCCCCAACCCCACCCCCAGCCCTATTTTAAACAGTTAATATTTTACAAATCATGTAACCAGGCTTTCTCTTGCTTGCCATGCCTCCAGGGAGGAGTAATGGGACCACGCCTGTATAAGAAAGCCTTAATTACCAACCAGATAAATTGGCGCATGAGTTATTCATACTGTTAAAGGACTCATTAGAGAGTTCCTCTACCAAATGTAAAATAGATAGCTAGTGGGAAGCCTCCGCATAGCACAGGGAGATCAGCTCCATGATTTGCGACCACCTAGAGGGGTGGGATAGGGAGGGTAGGAGGGAGACACAAGAGGGAGGAGATATGGAGATATATGTATATGTACAGCTGATTCACTTTGTTATAAAGCAGAAACTAACACACCATTGTAAAGCAATTATACGCCAATAAAGATGTTAAAAAAAAAAAGATGCTGTCACATTTGAGTTACAGAAATTTAATGGCTCATGTAAGCTAGGTTTCAGGTCTGCTGACACTTCAGTTGGTTTATACGCGAGACATGCATGTCCACCCACATCAATTATCTTGTGTTTGGTAACTTAACTGCCAGTGTGAAGGGTCATGGGGAGGTGTCACAGCACACTGGGCACTGGCTCCAGCTGTCATGCTTGTGCTTGTCTTTTCTCTTTTTTCCTGGTCCTTCCCTTCCCTTCCCTTCCCTTCCCTTCCCTTCCCTTCCCTTCCCTTCCCTTCCCTTCCCTTCCCTTCCCTTCCCTTCCCTTCCCTTCCCTTCCCTTCCCTTCCCTTCCCTTCCCTTCCCTTCCCTTCCCTTCCTTTCCCTTCCCTTCCCTTCCTTTCCCTTCCCTTCCCTTCCTTTCCCTTCCCTTCCCTGCCCTTTCCTTCCCTTCCCCCTTTCCCCTTCCCCCTTCCCCCTTCCCCCTTGCCCCTTGCCCCTTCCCCCTTCCAAATAAATCCATCACTCTGTTCACCTGAAGAAATTCATATTGGTAAAGATATTCAGATGAATAACATTTTTCTTCATCTCGTTAAACTTTTCAGAAACATTCCAGTATGTAAGTGAGGATAAACTCACTGGAAAGCCTGTAGAGATTTGGAGTCATGTACCCCTTACCACAAACGATGCTTGAGATTTCCTTCTAATGTGGGAGGTCACATTCCTGTGGATGGTGGATTTTTAGGTTGGCTCCCATGGGGTCCTGGATGGGAGAGAGGAGAGCTTTTATGTTGTACGGAGAGAAGCTGATAGCACTCTCAAGGCTGACATTCAGTTGACCTACTTCAGCCATTCCAGGGCTTATCTCTTCATGCAGGATTATTTCCGCAATCCCTTCACTGGCCCTCCCACTTCTAGGCTCTTGCTCTTGCTTACTGCTATTGTCAGATGCACCTTCCTGAGGGGCTGTTTTTATCCCATCAAAGACTTTCCTGGCTTCCTGCTGCCTGGAAGTAAGTTCCATCTCCTCGTTCTGACACCTAGGGTCCTCCAGAAATTAACCTGCCCCTGACTGAATTTATCTTCCTGAAATGTGTCATGGTTTTCAGATTCCCCTTGGAGTACCCTTGAGACACAGAAATTAACCATTTTGTTATATTCTATAATTGGTTTTGTTTGGGGTCTAGTTTCCAGTGTATCTGATTTTCTTCACCTTCTCTACATGCAAATATACTAAGCATTATAAAACTTAATACTATTACACCTCTCTCTCTCACCTTAACCCCCCAAATAGCTTCTCATAGTTTATTTCATCTTTAAGCTTCCACTGTAACTTCTGTAACCTAATTCAATAGAGGGGCGTTATCCTTGAAAGCTCCCGAAGGTTGCATGTCTCCCAAGTCTTAGCCACATATCTGGGGTCTGCTCGAGCCTCAAGAACTATTCATATCCATGCTGACATTTTTGGGGTTTGATCCCTTCTTTTTAGACAGACTTTGCCATGATGGTAGTTCTAAATCTCTGTGTTTTAACTAGAATTTTCAAGTAGTGTGTTACACATTTAGTTTTCTTTATAGCCTAACTATTCACAGAGGGTTTTTTTTTGTTTTTTTAAGTTTTAACATTTTTCAGTCTCTTTTTCTCCCTTGGCAAGCCATTTGTAACAATGCACCTCTTGCTTTTTTGGTTTCAGTTTTGTGACCCCTTATACAGCATCTGACAAAAGTCATTTGATGTAATTAATGTTATTAGTAACATACTGTGCTTTACATCAGGTAATTTTGTGGGCATTGTTCAGCTTCAAAACTCTTCAATACTGAGAAGACTAACCCTCAGCTCCAAGCAGGCTAGTTAAATCTCCACAGATTCTTCTAAAATAGAATATCCTTCTTCTTCCTTACCTATTCAAATCCTTCCAGAATATTTAATGATACTCAGGATTTATTATATTTTAAATGTGGTAAGTATCTTGCAGTTATTATTCTTTCTAAGAGACCATGTCTTTTAAAGATACACCCTGTGAAACAGTTACCAATGAAATGCTCTATGACGTAGTGGATTTCCTTCAAAATCATCCAAAATTCAGGTGAGAAAGTGGGCAGATGTACAAATAAAACAAGATGGACCATGCATTTGTCAACCTAAATAAAGAGATAGATGGAGGCAAGGTCACTTACCAGAAATTTAGTTTATTTAGGAAAAGCAGAGGAGTTACAATTCAGGAAACGCATGCTATAGCAAGCTACAGGCAAGTCCATGGAGGGTTTGGGGAGGCTGCACTCATAGGCCAGTGGTGCAAAGAATAGGGATTTCAGCTAGAGTCCAAGCAGTAAAGCCTCATTGGCTTGAGGATGGCAAGGGATTCCTGGTGGATATTCATTGGTCAGGAGATAATTCTTGGTCTTCTGTAAGGCGGGCATTTATGGAAATCAGTTTTAGAGTGAAATCCTTTCACAGTTGGTAATTGCTGAGACTGAGTGATAGTACTATGTGCTAATAAGCACTAGTATAATACTTACTACTACCTCTCAAACCTTAATGCACATCAGTCACTTGAAGATCTTGTTAAAATGCAGATTCTGATTAGAGAAATCTGGGGCTGGGCATGGAATCCTATACAGTTGGCCCTTCTCCATATCTGGGGATTTTACATCCTCAGGATTCAACTAACTAAGGATCAAAAATATTCGAAAAAAAAAAATTCTAGGAACTTCCAAATTGCAAAACTTGAATTTGGCATGTGCTGGCAATTACTTCCATAGCATTTACATTCTATTAGGTATTATAAGTAACCTAGAGATGGTTTAAAATATATGGAAGGAACTGCATAGGTTGTGTGCAAATACTACTCCATTTTATAAGGGACTTGAGAATCTGCAGATTTTGGTATCTGTAGGGGGAGGGGGGTCCTGGAACCAACCCCTGCCCATCCCCCCTAGATACCAAGGGACAACTGTATTTCTAAGAAACCTCCAGGTGACACTGATGTGGCTGATCCTCTGACCATACCTTTGAAAGCTTTGAGAAGCAAGGTATTATAATATTCTCTTTTCACTAGTAAATATTCAGTATTTTCCAAAACAACAACAAATTCCTTCTGTCCTTCTTTGCCTAACTCGGGTTCCATGGCCTCCTTCAGGTATTTTCCCCTAATTTCAAGACAAATTGATTTCTCCATGTTTTAAGCTTCACTAGACCTTCTGGTCTCTACAGTATATTGATATATAACCAAATACTATCTTGAATTGTTAGTTTAAATTTGTGTGTTATTATTTTTCTGAGACTACAAAAATTCTCATGTCACAAGCTCTGCCATATGTCTGTTGTATCCCCAGCATATTTTTATGTAGGGTTTGATTTGACTCAAGGGAAGAAAAAAAAAAAAAAGTCGTTATTGCCTAACTTCTGAAATGCTAAAATGAATTCAACCAATTAAAAACTCTAGAAAGATAGTTTGGGGACAGAGAGTGGCAAAAAATGAAAGAAAAGTTCTTGTTAGCCTGAGAGGGAGAGCCCTTGATCATTTCAGTTTGAAGTAAGAAGGTCAGCATTTCCTGGAAACTGTGGCACGGGGGTGAAAGAGCCCTGTACTGGCAATCAGGAGACCTGGGGGTCATCCTGACTGCAATAATGAGCTGTGAGGCTCCAGCTAATGGTAAAGCTCAGTAGATGGTGGCTGGAATTATATGCGTACAACTCACCGTAACACTCTAGGTAGTTATTATTACCTTTGTTTTCCCAAATGCATGTTTCCCTATGAACTGGACAGGCCGCTTAACCTCTCTGCCACATCAGGGTTCAAAATCAGACCTCTGACTCTGGAACCCAAGCCCTTCATTACTAGGGTCTCACTCTATTGAAAAGTATCTCAAGTGTGGTGTGCTGAACTCAAGGGAGGACCACCTGGAGTGTTTCTCTTCTTCTCTCCCCACCCCCTAAAACAAAACGTTAGGGGCAGGACCTAGAAATGGGCATTTTATGAAGTTATTCAGGTGGGTTTGGGCACCCTTAAGTCTGAACCACTGCTGTGTTGTTCTCACTGGTTGTTACACGCACACCTCGTATTAATCTAGACTGAAATTCTCTTGACTTTAGGCATGCCCTCTGGGTCTGTTCTCTATCTCTACGCTCTTTAATCACTATGAGGTTTATGAGATTTTGTATACAAAATATCAGGCATACAATAGGTAGTCAATAAATATCAGGACTTTTTTTTTTAAATTTTATTTATTTTTTTCAATTTTTGGCTGTGTTGGGTCTTCGTTGCTGCGCGCAGGCTTTCTCTAGTTGCGGCGAGCAGGGGCTACTCTTCGTTGCGGTGCGTGGGCTTCTCATTGCGGTGGCTTCTCTTGTGGAGCACGGGCTCTAGGCGCACAGGCTCAGCAGTTGTGGCTCTCGGGCTCTAGAGCACAGGCTCAGTAGTTGTGGCACACAGGCTCAGTTGCTCCGCGGCATGTGGGACCTTCCCGGACCAGGGCTCAAACCCGTGTCCCCTGCATTGGCAGGCAGATTCTTAACCACTGTGCCACCAGGGAAGCCCAGGACTTTCTTTTAAAAATTGTTTCACTTTCTTTTTTAAATGGAGAAAGAAGAAAGCTTAGTTACCCAAATGAAATTTCTGCATCTTGTATGTACGTAGTATGTGTGTAGAGGGAGTTGAGTGGGGAGAGGTAAGGCAGATTTGGTTGAGAATTTAATTCCCCAGAAAAAAATTATCTTTTGCACAGGAAGTTTAGTCATTACTGCCCTGTGTTATCCAAAATTTCATAAACTCTTCGCTAAATCAACCACCTAATCAAAAGTGTGAAATTTTTCATAGCTTCCAAAATCCATTAGAAAGGGCTGTTTCTAAATGTGTAGGGAAGAGAAACATGACACACAAATTGAGAACATTTGTTTTCCACACTGTCTGAGGGTTTAGGTACAAAAATAAGTCCTGGAACTTATTTTAATAAGAGTTCCCTTAAAGTGCCTTTTGAGGAACATTGATTCCGTCAGAGTTAATAGATGACATTAATCACAAAAACATTTAGGAATGCCAGATTTAAACGGGTTTCCTCACTGAAGAATTATTTTGGGTCTTTAATATGCTAACATCTATAGAGCAAAAGTTAAATTTCTCAAACATATGGATATCAGATATTTTCCCTCTCTCATCCCTTTTCTCTCCCCCAGGCATTGTAGAGAATAGATAATCCAGGGAAGATATCCAGGCATCAGTTTTGAACAAAATCATACAGGCCAAGTCATTTTGGGATTGTTTTCATTTCATACTACAGTTCATTTACTGCATGTAATTCTAACTAAAGGAGCTTTTTTTTTTTTTTTAAGCCCATTAGTGAAATCCTGAGATTAGAGGCTGTGTAGTTAGTTAGGGTAAAAGGTAATGTCATTTGTCCTATTCGTATCTCCTTTTAGTCATTCTTGTCTGGGCAGAGTGACTTGGATAATTTGAGGTAAAAGCACTCATCCCAAATTGACTTCGACTCAGTGGTCATCACTGTAGGGGACATCTCCCTAGGAAGAGGAAGCAGAATGGGCTTGGCTCATTGAATTTTAGGTCCATATTCTCAATGACTTCATTGCTTCTAAAAAGCCTTCTCGGATTTTCTGTAGTTTTCAGTCATTGCTTCTTCTTGGAACCCCAGAGTACTCACTGTTTGCAGCTCTTGTTCTGGCATTTACTTTACTTGTCAGACCAACAGATTCCTGTGTTGGAGCTGCCTCCCCAAGTAGATCATAAGTTACAAAAGGGCAGAGTTATGCCCCAATGGGCTCAGCACAGAGAACCACACGCAGTGCAAGTCTGACAGATACCTGCTGCTGGAATGGAATGCATAGCCCATCTGTACTTGCCCTTGGCATTTGAGAAATTCCAGGGTTATATTTTGATTGAATGGTACTCTCCCCACTTGAACTGTTAGGACTTTAAAAAGGGTTGGCTTCTAGAAGGAGCTTGCAGAGACTGAAGTATGTAGCACAGGGAAAGTAGAGTGAATGGGCTCCCTTTCCAGCAGACCCTGACCCCTTTGGTTCAGTCTGGAACTTTTCAATGTAATTGCCTTTTCTGATTTAGGCAACTGTGAAAAAGTCTCAATAATAACATTTTTTTTGTGTGGATCCCAAACTTATATTCCTATAATAACCAGTCTAGCGATAAAAATGGATGGGGGAGACGGTGGTGAGCCTGAGAATATATGGTCCAGTGACAGAGGAGCAGTTACTTCTAAACTTAGTTGTTGCCATCAGGAACTTAAGCCAAGGATTGTAAGATCTTCAAATGTTATAAATAATAATAATACAAATTTTTAAAAATAATAATCTGTAATCATTGTTCATCATGACAGATCTCCTGATTTTTAAAAAGTTTGTTTATGGAAAGAAAGTTTACAATCTAAATCTACATTCCAAATGTACAATTTACCCACTAGTCAGAGTTTACAGAACAATTTATAATTATCTCATTAAGTATTTACAATACCCTATGAGATGGGCAGGAATCCCCTTCACATATGTAAAACCTGAGGTTCAGATTAGTGAAGCCTATATTTTTTCTTTCAGTTTTTAAAATATATTTTCTTATAAAGTATAGCATATGCCCGTAAAAATGCACAAATCATGAATTCCCTGCTCAATGAATGATCACAAAGGGAATGTGCTTATAAGATCATCACCCCTTGAAGAGGCAGCACATTCCCAGCATCCTCGGGACCCCTGTCACATCCCTGCCTTTCTCTTCAAGGCTAACCACTCTTCTGAATTTTAACTCAATAAACTTGAGTGTGTTAGATTTTGCCTGTTTTTGTCCTTTGTGTAAATAGAATTATACATTCTGTATTATTTCACACCTGGTTTCTTTTGCTCAGAATTGTAATTCTGCAATTTATTTATGTTTGCTCTTTCATGCAGCAGTAGTTTGCTCATTTCACTGCTTTGTAATATTTCATTGTATAAATATTCCACCGTTAGTTGATCAGTTTCACTGTTTATGGACATACTCATTGTTCCTAGTTTTTGATTGCTACAAATAATGCTGAAATGAATATTCTTGCACTTTTAGCACCCAAACATATATATTTTTGTTGGATATATATATATAGAAGTGGAATTTCTGGGTTCTAGAGTAAGCACTATTTATTTTTAATAAACACTGCCGAAGAGTTTTCCAAAGTAATTAAACCAATAATCATATTCCCACCAGCAGTATAGGAGAGTTCCAGGGGCTCCACATTTCATCAACACAGTGTTTTCATGTCTTTCTAATTTTAACTATTCTAGTGGGTATGTCCAGCTATATCATTATGGCTTTCATTTGCATTTTCCCAAAGACTAATTAAGTTAAGCATTTCTTCAGTTGTTTATTGGCCACTTGCCTGTCCTCTTTTGTTAACTCCGTGTTCGTGTCCTCTCTTTTTTTTCTGTTAGATAATCTTTTCTTTTGATTGAGGGGTTCTTTATATATTCTAGACATGAGTCCTTTATCAGTTATATGTATTGCAAATATCTTTTCCCACTTGATGCCTTGTTTTTTCTGTCTATTAATTGTTTCTTTTCATGAGTAGAGCTTTCTCATTTTGAAATAGTCTATTTATCATTCCTTGCATTTCTGGTTAGTACTTTGTGTGTCCTGTTTAATAAATTCCCTTGTTTACCCTAAGGTCACAAAGATATTCTTTTGTATTATCTTCCAGAAATTTTATCGTGTTGCCTTTCACATTTAGATCTATGATTCACCTAGAATTGATTTCTGTGTGTGATACAAGTTAAGGGTCAGGATTTTTTTTCCCCCTATAGATATATCCAGTTGACCCGGCACCATTTATTGAAAAGACCATCTTTTCCCCACTGTTCTGCAGCACAACCTTGTTGTAAATCGTATGTCTATCTCTATGAACCTTTTTATGAATTATCTGTTCTTTCCAATGAATTTATCCTTTCATACTATCTTAATTATTGTAGATTTCTAGGAAATCCTAGTATCTGGTAGTGTAAGACCTCTCAGTTTTCCTTCCTATTTATGATACCCTTAGATCTTAGCCAACTTTGTTTCCATCCATATTAGTTTATAATCAACTGCTAATAGTATATTTTTGACTTAGGTATTTTTTAGTTCAAAGTTGCCCCCTTGAGATCTTTACAAATTTGTTACTTTCAATCAGAAATGATAGAAAGGAAACTCTCACTCCTAATTCATGCATATGCTCACAGGGAGATAATAGGGAAGATTTCATGCTAAACATACATCTTTATTAAGACCATAGTTCAGACAGCCAGGGAGCCCCGTGTTAAATGTTACTATATTATTTTAGTTATTATTTTGAAATTATTTCAAAGTCCATATATTATTTTCAAATACAGCATATTAGTTCTCAACATTTTGATTCCAGGAGAGCTGTCCTTGTCCAAGCCAGGGGTGCTTCTGCCTTCAACCCTTTGCACTGGCTGCACTCTAGGCCTAGAATGCCTTGCTTTCAGTTACTGGCATGCCCAACTCCCTGACCTTTCTCCAGACCATACTTAAACATCACCTTCTCAGTGAAACCTAATTCTGGTTAAAATTGTAACTTCTAATCCCCTTGCCCTGTTCTATTTTGTGTGTGTGTGATTACAGTAACTCTTTCACTTTCTAACATGCCATCTAATGCACTTCCTGATAAGGTTCCATTTAGTGTCTGTCTGTCTCAGCTCTCCAAAGCTGTCTTGGCTTTGTTGGCTAATATATCCCAAGGGAAAAATAGCACCCTGCATGTAGCACATGCTCAACAAATATTTGCAGAAGGAATTGAATGAATGAAAGGTTTCCTTCTTAAGCCTAGTGTGTCTCTACCTGTGATTATATGGGGCAGTCTGGTGATAGGGTGTGGCCTGGGGAAGTCAATCGGTGTGCCTGAGGGTCTGTGGGGCTTACTGAAAAGAACTCATTCTAATCCTAAGTGTGGCATTTCAATCCAATAATATGCGATTTTAGTGTTTCAGGGGAAGGGTGACTGTGACCACACTCTAACATTGGCTCTTCCCTCCTTTAGGAATTCATGTCTGCATCCTAGAGTGAGGGAAGATGCAGGTTAGAAATAAAACATGACTTATTTTTTTCTACAGAAATTCTGTAAAATAGAGGTTCTCAAACTTGAGTGTCCATCAGAATCATTTGGAGGGCTATTAAAACATAGACTGCTAGACTCTAACCCCAACATTAATTACTTTTTTAAAATTTTGGCATGGGGTCAGATAGTTTATATTTCTACCAAGTCCCTAGGTTATGCAGATGCTGGCGATCCAGGCCCCACACTTTGAGAACCATTGCTCTAAGATATCAGAAAGCAAGGGAGCTGGCTTCAGTAACCCCTTGCGTGTGACCTTAAGGAGGAAAGGAAACGTTTTGGTATGCCCCCGTCTCCCACTTTGCTATAGAAAACTTTCCAGACTTTGACACTTTGAAGCTCTTAACAGCTCTGAAATATCCACTAAAATGGACAGGGGTGCCTGTAAGAGGCTGGTGCCCTGGAGCACCAAGCAAAGGCCAAAGAAATGGTAGAAAAACATGGTGGATGTTCCATGATGGAAGCTGTTTCTTTTCCCCTCACTCCCTCGTTTTTTTTCTTTCCTCCCTCCTTCCTTCCCTTCAGTCCTCCTTTCCTTCCTTTCTTTTTTTAATGAGCGCATTTGAGCCACCTCCAAGTATGCCCAGATATAACTGAGTGGACCTTGTTCGTGGGGATCTAGAGATTCCGGATGAGCAGGAGTCAAGAGTTACAGGGGTTACCCATTTTACAGACCTTTCAGTCCTGATAAGCTTGTTAGAAACAAAATCTTCAGCAGCCTGGACCTACATCCTCGTAGCATAAGGAGGTCAGGCACACCGGCAGGAGGAGGCCTGGAGGGAGTTTATAGTGTCACTGCAGAGTCAGTGTTTCATTTCATCCTGTCTTCTAACCACTGGCCAGAGGTAGCGTACGAGCTGAGGTGATTCTGCATTCTAATGAATATCCCTAAAGAGCTCTTCACCTAGGCTTAATTACAGTGTGTAAATACGCAGACAGCCCATTATTGGGCTAGTGTGGAAGGGAGAGGATGGCCATGGAATAAAGTATAGGTGGGTAATGGCCTCTTATTAGCTCATCCACAGTAAGAGTGAGTCTCCTGCTGGCTATCTGTGATTCGAGGTTACCTCAGAACTAATTACCTTCCTCTTGGTGTCAGGTTCTATCTCAGTGCTCTGTGGAGTTCCTGGCTAGATCTGAAACCTTTTCATGCCATTTACTTTAACTTCTGCCAGGCTTCTTGTTGAATTTCAATGAGGCCTGGGCTCTGGGTTAAATGCCATCTAAGTTACCCAACTTTTCCTAGAGTTTTGATTCCTCGTGCTTCTCCGAACCTACTTAAGGCAGATGCAGTTTAGTTTTGTGAAGGGAACCTACCAGGTGCTACAGGGTAGTAACTAGACTTTGTTTTGTTCATTAATTCATCATTAATTAGCTATCTACTGTGTATCAGGTGCTCCTGTCAGGCCCTGGGGATACGGAAGTGGATGCTATTCTCCTGCTCTTCAGGAGCTCAGTCAAAGGAGGAAATTGGATACATTGACATAATGGCAGTGACATGAACAGGTATTAAGGGATTACAGAAGAGCAACAAGCAACTCAGCCCAGAAGTGGCAGGTGCAAGCTTATTAGTGGAGTTCATGACTTGAGATGCATCCTTACTATTTTGTAGGAGTTAGGGAAACGAGAGAGAGGAACATGCCAAATACAGGCAAAATGTTATAAATAAAAATATAAACATGATGAGTCATATGGTATCTGTGGGGAATTATAGTATTAAAGTGACAGAGGAGAAAGGATCACAGTGAGTTAACGGTCATTCTGTTAACAGTCATTCAGTTTTATGTGTATAATTATAGTATAAAGTAAAAATAGTAATAGAGTACTGGGATTTTGGAAGCAGGTTGCCTGGGTTCAAATTCTGATTTTTCCACCAGCTAGCTGTGTGACCCTGGGCAAGTAACTTAACCTCTCTGTGCAGGTTGCTTACCCTTTTTGTGTCTTAGTCATTGTATGTAAAGTAGGGATAATGATACTGTTTTTCTCATAGAGTTATTTTGAAAGCAAAATAAGTTAATACATGGAAAGTGGTTAGCATAGTAAGAGATAAGTAAATATTAGTAGCTATTATTATTATTTATTAATGTTACTGAACCAGACATGGCACTGGGTTGTGATGAAGGAAAATACAGCATTTATTTGCAGGGCACCAAGCAAGGAGAATGGGCAGCTCGTGCTCAAAACACCCAAACGCCCTGATGGCTTTCAGGGAAGGGTTTCTAAAGGCAACATTTGGGGTGAAGGTTGCAGTTCGTGGACTTTCTTCTGATTGGTTGGTGGTGAGATAACAGGGTGATGTTTTGGGAATCTTAACCATCAACCTTCTGGTTCCAGCCAGTCTGGGGTCTACCTATTTGTGCTCAGCATGTAGTCACCATCCTCTACCTGGGCAGGGGTCTTCATTTCTACAGAACAACTCAAAGGTATGCATCAGATTGTTATGTATATCCCTTGAGGAGGAACTAGAACTCTATTTTACCACTGAACTATTATTTAAGCTATCATTACTTTTCTTGCTTGACTGCTTTTCCTTTGTTTCTGCATTCCCTCACTTCCCTAATTAATAATTGATTGAGTCTGCTCTTAGGAGCTCAGGGAAGGTGCCTAGGAGGCTAAAGCCTTTTTCTACAAAAAAGAAATGGGGGACAGGGAGGGGCTTTTGTACCCAGGAGGGCCCTGTAGATCCTGCTCAGTTTTAATCCCCCCTTTATTTGATACTCCTCAATCCTGAGGGGAACAGGGATGGGACAAGAAAGGGAATAAAGTTTTGGATAAAGAGGTTAATCATAAACTCAGAAGAGGAACTTGGTTTTAGGGGGACTTGGTTTCATTATTATTAAATACTTATTATCAGTCATCTCCCAACAACCCTATGAGCTGTAAGTATCTCTGCTTGGATTTTTTTTTGCCCAAGCCTGTCCAACTGCAGGACTTTGGCTTTTAATCATTATACTACACTGCAGTTCCACAAATCTCTGTGGCATGCCTCATATGTTTAGCCAAAAAATCAGGAAGGGAGTGTGTGAGATGAAACTAGATTGAAACTCAAGGCTGTTCTTTGAGGCCAAACCACAACTTGGATATGGAAGGCAGGTGTGAAACTGAAGCCAAGCAAATGTCTCCATTTCAGTTTTAGACAAAGTCGCATAGGAACTCCTGAGCTCCAAACCCATTTCAGTAATGGGTCACTCTGCCTGTTTCCTGGACAAATTCACATGGCGGTCATGTCATCCTTGGACACTTGCTTCTGATGTTAAAAATTTCCACAAAAGAGGATGAAAGCATAAACATCTTTTATGATTTATTTTACCTTTTAGAAATGAGAATCTCGTTATCTGACACTGGTGATTGTAAAGATAGAATAGTGAAATCTCAAAGTTTGAACAGTTTCACCTTTTCAATCCAGTGTCTTCGAACCAAAAATACTCCAGGTGTGGTAAATTAACTGGTTCTCTGTGACACACACTGAAGGAGGCTGGAGAGAGAGACCTCTCATACAGGCAATGACTTTTAGTGTTTAGGGAAGTCAAAACTAAGTGGGAGTTACGTAGGGAGAAGTGGGAACATTCTGTTGGGTTCTCTGTAGTATTCTGTTGTATTGTCTAAAAAATCTCTAACACCTCCTTGCATCAGGTTTACAGGAGGTGGGCACCTATCAGGATCTCCAGAGAGCTGGAATTCTGCAATAGGTCGTGGATAGCTACAGGGTAAATCTTCTGGCTGTAAAGAATGAATGAGGGTCCAGGTAGCATCTAAAGGAGTGATCAGCGGGTGGCTTGCAGGACAGAAGCAAAGACACAGCTTTTGTCAGAGAGAGAGAGCAATTGTTTGAGGTTTGCATGGATTTCTATTGAGGAGACCAGGACGTGCTTTTCTCTCTTTTATGGGGGATGGTCTTGTTCCTTGTAATCTGCTCTTGGTTAGTTTGACCGCTTTATTTCCTCTCAGAGTTTCCAGTTAGCACATTCTTCCTGCAGGAGGTGGCATTTGAATAAGGAGTGAAAGTGGTTTGAGAAATATGAACTGGCACATTTTTCCCACTGTGGCTGATGCTCTGTGAAAGTGAGAGTGGAACAGACCCAAAAGGGGACTTCATTTCTTCCATGGCCAAAAGGTGGAGAGGTTGATCAAAGGAGCCGCTATTCATGGGGCACCCTTCAGCATGACTCGGTGATTAGGGCAGAAGTATGTTTTTCTTTCCTCCTGAGGTTCCTCTGCTCAGCCCAGCACATGGAAATTGCCCCTGTCAGTGTAGGCAGATCTTACAGTGTGTCCAGAATAATAAGGCTTGGCTCCAGATGGTCCAGATGACTTAGGCATTCTCTGGTGGGGCATGTGAAAAATCACTGTGTTCCTGTCTCTGTTGGGGATATCTGATTGGAAAGCTCCAATGTGAGAGAAGCTAAAATTATCTGCAGGATGTGTTCCATATAGTGGGGAAAAAAAACAGTGCAGCACAGCTCTGCCAATAGGTGCTGCCATTGCCCACGATGGGCATTAGAACGTTGAGCTCTGCCTTAGAAAAGAGATGCCAATGTATTTAGAGATGTGAACCCACCCCAAAGGACCACAGCCCTAAGGTGAACTTTGTTATTCCCTCCGTTCCTACTCAACTTTCTTGAGCTGGGCTGATTTCCCAAGTTTTGGGTTTGGTGGCTGAGGGAAGCACCTAATAGAAGCTGATGCCACAGTCCTTGACATCACAGAGCTGTGGATAAACACATCTGCAGGAGAGATGAGCTGAGTGATGAATGTTCCCCGACGCAGGATGTTTAACTGAATGGCAGTTTCTTTTCAAGAGCCATTCAGAGAAAACTGGAAAAGAAGAAAATCCTCTGCCTTGTTAGCAAGTAACTAGGCTTCAGATCAGTGGCGCACGATCAAGTGGGGCTGGAGCTTCCTTTCATACCCTGTCCTGCAGAGCAACTGTTTGAAAATGTTTCTGGCTCAGTAGGTTTTCAAACTGACTTATCCGAGAACCCATATTATAAATGAAACCTTTTGTGAAATCTCCTTCACTCCACCCTCCCCAAAAGGTTTAAACAGCATTTCATTGAACTAATTTATAAGTTCAGATTTCCATGTGCTTATCAAATCTCTAAGTTCAAACACGGACGTTATTTTGATGACCACACATTTGAAAATAGGTTGCGATGGCTGACTGTTTCTGATTTTAGCTATGTGTTTGGTGCCATGGTTGTTGATGCTAGTTTAGTTTTTCAGGAATGAGAATATACTGGCTCACACAGTTAAGTAGTAACCCATGGTAACAATTTTTTAACAACTTAAAGTTCAATCTCAAGTTTTCCTACCGGTCTTCTTTCCAAATTGAATCATTCCCATCATTTAATAATTATTTGCATTTTTCAATATGTGAAATCCCAATTTAAAGGAAGTTGAAAAACCGATTCCTCAGCGAGTTAAAAAACATTTTGGTTTGTTAGAAAATACTTTTGTATATATTATGAGATTGTGATATTTTTCAATTTTTTTTTAAATGTGTATATTTTGGTGTGTTTTTCAGTGACTCAATTAACATTTCAAAACAGGAAATCTTATTTTGCTTTGCATGCCAAGTGCAAACTTCAAATTTCCATTTCATTCCAGTCATGCTGTCCATAGTTGTAAACATTATGCCCTGGATTGCCAGATTGAGCGGGTTCTGCTTACTAAAAACTTCAAGATTCACAAGAATCTTGTTACAATTATATTCTATTTTAGAGGGAAACAAACAAAATGTAGTGATTTCTTGTCTCATTTAAAATATTCGTACTTGGACCTTGCATAGATCAGAATTGCTGAAGGGCTTCAGTGAAAAAATAAAAATTTTAACTCACTGCCCAAATAATTTTAAAATGTCTGATTTAGTGAACAGTATACAATGCATTATCCAATGCAGTTTTGATAGAAGATAGCATCTTAAAAAGTGGTGCTAGTCCAGAAAATATGCAAAGACTGCTTGAACCTATGTGGGGAATAACTTTTATAAGGGCCGTGACATTTTACAGTTTTTCCTGTTGTTTTTGCAACATCAATACAGACGTAAGTACACTTTTGCCATACTGGATCACATGTTAAAAAAACTTATCCAGATCCTTAAGGGTTTCTATTGTATAAATACAGAATAATTTAACCAAATAACAAATCCTCCTGAAAACTCCTTGAATGATCACAACTTACCAAAACAAGCAAAATGAGGAGAGCCACAGTAACCCTTTTAATGTACAGTTGCATTCTCATGATCCCACATAACCCAGACTTCAAGCAGATTCATCCAGTACGTGGAATTCACTTTCTTAGCTCCATCTCTGCACTGCATTATCAAATAATGTTTCTAATTGTACCATGACCTATTCATCAAACTACTTATTGCAATGTCAATGTCAGAGGCATTCATAAGCTTTTTGTCTATTGTGGGCACATCTCCCTTACACATGATGAAATAATTTATATTAAGCAATGCTGCTACTGAATTTTCATCAACATGTTTGAATTTTCTTTGTATACATTTCTTCCCTAACATTTACATGTTTGATTTTCCCTGAGAGCATCTGGGATGTATATTTTTATTTTGTATAAAAATGACCTTGTGACTTGGCTGGAACACTATTTTGCAAAACTGCACTATATAAATTACGTTGACTTGGACTTATGGCACCTTAAAAAGTGAAAGCAATGATAAGTGCTTATTGTGCTATGTTTTCGTGAGTGATTTTATGGAAAATATTGGGGACACTGCTATTTTAGGTATTATCGAAATTGCCATTGGCGCTAGTTGGAGAATCATATGATGTCAGTGTCGTATAAATTGCTGTCTCATTTTGAAGCTGATCCATGTCATCACAGTCATCCTAATTTTAAAAATCCATAAATGTGAAGATACATTTCGTAAATACTTAACCTGCAATTAAAAAAATGATATCAAAATTTGGATGGCATACAAAAATTGTATAATAGTTATTATGGCAAGACCTAAAACTTAAGTAAGCACTGAAATTCTATAAGAACGTGTCATGTATTCATCTGTTACTGCACATTTATCAAACAGTCATGACAAGGGCCCAAGCCTCGCATGGCGCTCAGCTGGGCGTGGCTCAGGCGTGCTGACAAGGGCCCAAGCCTCGCATGGCGCTCAGCTGGGCGTGGCTCAGGCTGAAATGGTATATTCACTGCTAGCAGACTCACATGAAATGGACAAGCACAGGTCTGATTTTTAAAATCTTTTTTAAAGACTCATGCAGAATGTTCCATTTATTTATTTCTGAGTTACCAACCACTCTAAAACATTACGACCTAAAACCCCAACGTTTATTTATTTTGGTCATGGACTGAAATTTAGGCAGGGTTTGGCAGTGGCATTGCCATGCAGTGTCAACTGGTGAGGCTTTCTTGGAGCTGGAGGTTGCATTTTCAAGGTGGCTCATTCATGTGACTGGCAAGATGGTGCTGGCTGTTGAGTGGGAGCTCAGCCAGGGCTGTCAGCCAGGGGTCTTCCTGATTCTCCACCTGGGCTTCTCTATAGGCTTTCTTGGGCTTCCTCACAGCATGGAGGCTGGGCTTCAAGAGAGAATGTTTTAAGAGACAGGAAGTGGAAGCTGAAAATTTGTTAAGGCCTGGTCTGGAAGATGGCACAGTATCACTTCTGCTATATTCTATTGTCGAAGCATTGAAAGAGCCTGCACAGATTCCCAGGAATGAGACAAAGACCCTCTTTCTTCTTGGGAGTGGTGTCAAGGAATTTGTGACCATATTTAATCACAGAGTTACCACCTTGATAGCCAATGACTATTCACAAGGAATTTCAAATAATTACACAGGGATTGCTGTTGAAGTTGTAGACTGAGGGTAACACCAGAAAATGACTTAAACTGGAAGAAAAATGAACACTCTGATTGTCTCTGGAGTGTTCATATTTGCTGTAGAACACATTTGAGTACATAACTTTGGTTTTTTTAAAATTATAACCATTAAAATAATGAATATAGTTTTAAAAGGAATGAGAGTATTAGAAGAATTTAGAGTTCTATGGAACATAATTTGAAACTTACTTTATTTATGCACTCTTCTTTCAAAGCCCAATGTCTTTTCTTTCCTCAAAGATATACTTTGGGGTTCCTACAGGTCCCCCTCCTGGGTTTCTTTAATTTCTTCATTATATTATACAGTGTGTTCCTGTGCTACCTGTTCTTTTATTGCTCTGATTTAATATATCATCATTTATTCATTTACTTAACAAATGTTTATTGATACTTACTATGTGCTAATCACAGGGCAAGCTGGGATACAGAGACACAAGGACATAGGTTGGAGTTTTCTTTCTCTTTCCCCCCACTATTCTATTATCAGGACCTAGAGCAGGGCCTATATAATATGTTGTCAGTTGGTATGTGTGAGTGAAGGAATGAAAGTTCCTGGTCTTCAATGAACTGAACCCCTAATACGAGAGACAAAAGTAAATCAATTAAAACTTGCTGTGATATGTATTGTAATAGATATGTAGGGTATTATGGACATATAAAAAGGGGCTTCAAGATTACACATCGCAGCCAAAACCAAATTGCCACAAAATCAAGAATAGACAATTGATAATTTTTAATCATAATAGTATACCAGTGGAATATTTATTGACTCTAAGTAATTCTAGTTCAGATGGTTATCATTAGGCATCAACAGATGGGTAAAAAGGAGAACTATAGCTTCCTTTAATTTTGATGCCAGAAGATATCTCAAGGTCTTATGCCTATTTTTGCTATTCATCTTTATTTTTATGATCCCACCTCATTAAAAGAAAATTTCCCCGTGATTACAACAGTGAAATATTCTTATTGTAGAAACTAGGTAAAGTACCAAAAAGTACAAAAAGGAAAATGAAATTGCCTATAATTCCACCGAGAGAGAGCTATGTTAACATATATATAATTATATGTTTATGTATGTGGATCATATGTATATTTTTATGGAGAAAACAGAAAGTGCAATTTTGGGATCATAAGATCATAATGCTTATGCAGTTTTTAAAATTCCTATGTATTCCAGTTAAATTCTGTATCCTTTATTTTATGAAATACTTTTCAAAAAATTATAATTTCTGCTATCTATATCATTCTATTGTATAAAATTTCTGTAATTTAATCAACCTCTATTTTGAAAGTTTACAAGGTGTTCAGCTACTTTTTCTATTACAAATAATGCTGTCATGAACTTTCTTATGCACGTATCTTTGACCATGTCTCAGTTATTTGTTTAGAATTGTTTGCTGTATCTGTGTTTTTTGGTAATGGCCATGCACATTCCAGGACTCTTTCTTTGTGCAGGTGTATTCTTTTTTAGAAATTTGCATTAAAGTATCTGTGTAGGTAGTTATTTGATTGGTTGGCAACTGGAGAAAGTTTCTTCAGGACCAGGTGACTTGTTGTTTTTGTTTTGTTAGGTTAGTGCTTTGGCTGTCTTTAGAAACTCACTTTCACACACACACACACACACACACACACACAAACATACACACACACTGGCATACATATGGAGATTTATCTATCTTTTTCTTTTACAAACATTTCCACTACGATGGAGGTGACATGCTCCACATTTTTACAGATATTCAGCTCACAACCCAAAGTATGGGCCTGTAGAAGAGAAGTCCAAGGGGGGGCTTCTCAGAGGAGCAGGGATTTGAACTAAGTCGGGAAGAATAACTAGGAACTAACCAAAGAAGGGAACTGAAGAATTGTTGTAGAAACCTGTTCAGCAATCCAAACTTGTGTGTGGGGAGTTAGGACACACAGTGACAATAGGATTCTCTGCTTTAAAAAATGGATATGCCCTGGATTGCTTTTTATTTGTTAATTTATTTTTTGGAGGAAGTTTAAGAAACTGTTAACTTTTACTTTTTGTGCAGTGCTCTATAAAATGCACTTTTGATGGTATCACCAGATAAGTCATTCAGTGGCACTTTTTTTTTTTGAGTATGTAGACATTAAAGTTTATTCATACAGTAAAACACACTATGGGGATTATTACGGTGAAATACTTCTGTATGTATTTATAATGGACAGTTATTGGAAAATTATACATTAAAATTAGAAAATAGAAGACATAATTAAATCACATTGATTTTTTTGACAATTATAATTGTATATATTTAAAATGTAAAATGTGGATGACTTGATATCCATATACATTATGGAATGATTGCCAAGATCAAGATAATTAACATATCCATCACCTCATAGTTAACTCTGTGTGTTTGTGTGTGTGTGTGTGGTGAGAATGCTTAAGATCTACTCTGAGCAACTTTCAAGTATACAAAATTGAATTATTATAGTCACGTGGATTGCTTTTTAATGGTGAAGTTCTATAGTCATAATATCTCCCTTCTTTTCCTCCCTCCTTCTCTCATTTCTTCCTTCCTTCCTCCCAAATATTTAGGGCTGTATTAATTATATAATGAGAGCACAGTGGTCCTGAGTGGGAGACAGGATCTACCCTGGGACACGGGCTCCATCCCACACAGCTGCCCTCACAGCAGGCCAAAGACTCCTTCCAGAATTACACAGATCCTGCAGATAATGTCATCGCCATGAGGATTGCGGTGCAGTGTGCTGGCACATTTTTACGCCTAGAATTTTAGATCTGGAAGAGATACCAGGAAAGTATCAGACCTATTATCCTCCCTTAGGCATTTATCTGAACGATTAATATGCTTGTTTTATGAGACAGCTAAAGCAGGAAGTGAGTTTTCAAGATAGATGTAGATATATAATTATAGATATATACTTTATACCTAAACATATAAACTTATAGGTTCTAATATTGTTACTCCATTGGAAGAATGCAAGGTGCAAATTATTTATGCAGCTGGGCACCTTTTGTAGAACAACTTTTTATCATTAGGAATGGGCCTGAGTGCTACAACCCTAAGCTGACTTTTGTCAGAATGTCGGTCCCCTCAGGGAGTCTCGGTAACAGCCCCCAGACTGACTGAGGCATGTCAGCAAATAGTGGGACAAAGGCATGGGGCACCTTTACACTTTTGTGTAAAAATAACCCATGTTATTTCTTCTAGGATTTAAACTCAGAGGTAAGTTACGAAGAGACATAACTCTTCATAGTGGCACCTCGTGGTTGAGCTCTCGGTAGACACAAATGAGGTTCTCTGTGCTGAAGGCAGCCTGGATTTGCTAGACGTGATTATCTTAGTTCATTTGTAGGCAAGTCCAACATCCATACAATTCACGTGAGGTAGCACATTCCGGAAAGTTATGCACTGTTTTCTTAAATTCTCCCAGGTTTTTGCAGCTGTAGAAATGAGGACTCATTAGCCACAGTTTCTGCTTCAGCATGTGCTATGTGGGCTGGAAGAAGTTGCACACAACGAGAGAGACAGGGCATCTAACAGCCCCCAAAAGTGACTGTTTCTTGAGGCTTCCTAAATTAGTCCTCAGGTAGGAGCTTTCCCAGGGCCTGGTTCTGACAGAATAATTAAAGGAGAATAGGAAGATTCACTCACTCCATAATTATTTTTAGTCTCCATATAGTCTGACCTTACAAATTCAGAATTATTGAGAGAGATATTAGTTTGGCTTAATGAGAAGCATGAAAAAATGTAACATTTTAAATTGAAGCCGGGCTTTATTACTTGGGGCCATATTCAAAATCACAAACTAATAGCTTAACACCTTTTGTGGTGACGCTCGTGGGCCTGCTTTAGTGATGAGATGAAGATGATTTTTAATTCACTTAGGGCCATTCTTTTCCCTGATTCAGCATACAAAGCTGTGTTCATTTACTATGTAACACTTTTTTCTTGTTTAATTTATATATTCTTGGAATTTTTTTTTTCAAAATCATGAAAGTGACACATCACCAAAGGAAAATTAATTCTATGAGGGAAAAGAGTTAATAAATTCCTTCCCTTCCAACTCAGATCTCAGGTATAACCACTAATAACAGTTTGGCATGAATCCTTGTGGAGCCAAGTTTAACTGCCTTGGCCAGAGCACACAGGAGATACTCAGTGAATCGTTGTTAAACTGACTTGAAGCAATCTCCTGTTTCTAAACAGCCTAATTCTATCACTAACAGTGTCCCACTACTTTTCATTCCTGTTACCCCAACTGCAGCTTGAACCTCCACAGCTTTACTTTTTTAAATAAATTTATTTATTTATTTTTGGCTGTGTTGGGTCTTCGTTTCTGTGCGAGGGCTTTCTCTAGTTGCGGCAAGTGGGGGCAACTCTTCATCGCGGTGCGCGGGCCTCTCACTATCGCGGCCTCTCTTGTTGCGGGGCACAGGCTCCAGACGCACAGGCTCAGTAGTTGTGGCTCACGGGCCTAGTTGCTCTGCGGCATGTGGGATTCTCCCAGACCAGGGCTCGAACCCGTGTCCCCTGCATTGGCAGGCAGATTCTCAACCCCTGCGCCACCAGGGAAGCCCCACAGCTTTCCTTTTAACTCGACCTCTGAACTGTCCTCTCCTGGGCTTCCCAATGACAGATTTGTCCCCATTCTGTTCTTCGTATGACAGTGGAGTAATGGGTCTGAAGTGTGCCTTGTGCTGGCTTTCCCTGACCAAGAACCCTCCGACCACACTTCTCAATGAATAAAGAAAGCAGTGCAATTACAGTGTCTAACATAACCACAGTTTTCGTGTAGTTTTCTACCTTACATCTTAAATTCCAGACAACTAGACTTTTGACATTTCTTGTCTACACCTTGCTCCTTCCTGCATCTCTGTTTACGTTCATGCTGATCCTTAGCCTGGGATTCAATTAAATATTAATTTTAAGGAACTACTATGTTTAAGACATTGTAGAGATAAGTAAGAGAGTCTTACCATCCTTTAATTTAATATGGAAGATGTTGAGATAATTATACAAGAAGCTCTAATAAAATAATCTTTCCCCTACCTCCCACTCTTTGTGTCCATACCAGTAACATCTTCTTCTAATATTCTCTCAAAATAATCACTGACATCTTTCTTTGCTACTGTCTCTGAAATTGGCATTGATCCTTCTCCCCAGTCCATGTTCCTACACTTCATATTCTGCCTCATATTATAATTATTTGTGTCTATAGCTTGTTTCCCCCACTAGACTGTAAGCTCCTTGAGGACAGGGACTGTACCATTCATTCACGGGCCCTTTGAAGCAAGCAACGTACTGAGAATAATGTGTTAAAATATGAGTATTATTTATTAATTTGTATTGTTCAATGTTGCCTGTACCATCTAATTCAAACACTTACTTAGAATAAGCCAGGTGTTAGCTTGAGGCTTACTGAAATTCAAGTTTCAGGTAAAATTGACTTTATAGTTAGTGACCTACCCAAGGTTTCTGTCAGTTCTTGGGAGCGGGGGATGGAGTACCTTCTCAGGACCACTTGACATCCAGTTCCTGGGTGAGCATCACACACTGTGAAATACAAATCATTCTCTGGTTGCTATAGTAACAACTTTTGAAAAAGCCACTCATTTCCGATCTTTGTTAGTTTTGTAGATTTAATTGAAGATTTGGCAGGGAGTGGGGAGAAAAGGAGTGACACAGGAGCACAGGTTTCTACCATGACTCTGGTTGGATTTTTCTCTCTTTCCTCTCTACCACCCCTCTCTCTTCCTCACCTGCTCCTTTCTAGTTTGTTCCAGAAACTCCAAACTTTCTCTCCCGTGGCCCAGCAGGCATGTACTGAGGCATTTTTAAAAAGGGAAACAAATAGGACAAAACAAAACAAATAGGAAGAAGCAAAACAAAACACGCAAAAATAAAAACCCAAGGTCCAGATCTATTTCCAAAGACAGTTTTTCTCCTGAGAGGAATTCTGGTGGCAATTTTTAAGATAATACAATTTTCCCTCTCTTGTTACACTTGAGAAATTCATCTTCATCATGCATAAGTAAAATTCCAATCTCAGCCCTTGGTTGAATTTGTAAGGCCTGAATTAAGCAGGTGTAATCTTGAGGCTACTGCCTTATCTGGAAATGAGAATGGCTCAGGAGTCCCTGAAGCTAAGTTATTGTTTGAAAGAACTGAGCTTCTGCTGGTACAAATGGCAACAGTTTGTCTTCGAAGTCAACTCGAAGTGATTTCTCTTCTGACAAAGTGAAGAGATGGGAGAATAAATATGAACCCTGAATTCTGGAATCCTGTTTGTGCTGTGTAATTTAAGGCCAGGGACTAAGCCCGTTTTCTTAAATGAAACAAACGGTGCTATAAATGGTAATAAAAATAGTGCATCTTCACTGTTTTATGTGACTCTGATAAGCTCCTGTTAATGAAGCAGGACACAGCAGATGCAGAACAATCAGAGTCAAAGACAGGAGATAAGATTTCATATAAAAAACAGGCTCGAGGGGCTTCCCTGGTGGCGCAGTGGTTGAGAATCTGCCTGCCAATGCGGGGGACGCGGGTTCGAGCCCTGGTCTGGGAAGATCCCACATGCCGCGGAGCAGCTGGGCCCGTGAGCCACACTTGCTGAGCCTGCGCGTCTGGAGCCTGTGCTCCGCAACAAGAGAGGCCGCGATAGTGAGAGGCCCGCGCACTGCGATGAGGAGTGGCCCCCGCTTGCTGCAACTAGAGAAAGCCCTCGCACGGAAACGAGGACCCAACACAGCCATAAATAAATAAACCCAAAGGTTTTAAAAAAAAAAAAAAAAAAAAAAAAAAAAAAAACAAAAAAAAAAACAGGCTCGAGTGTCTGGAGATCTGTTCTTAGAAAAGAAAAATGATCTTTGTCTGTTTGTGTGTATGTGGTGTTGTGTGTGTGTTTGACAGTATATGTGTATGATGTGTGTGTGTGTGTTTGTCAGGGGATGTGTATATGCTGGGATGTGTGTATGTTTGATGGGATGTGTGTATACATGCATATTTAGTGGTCTGAAGGTGCTGGGCATTACGTTTGGGTTTCCATTAAACCTGACTAGTGTAAATCTATGGCTGCGGTTTGACTCAGGCTTTTAGGTAGGTGTTTGAGGAACTGCCTTTATTTAGCCAAATGTAATACTTTAAAATTTTTGTTGCTAGTTATTTCTTAAGATTTTACTTTGGGTCATTCTTTGCCAACCTCAGATCTCAAGAATTACTCAGCACCAAAGTGCTATAGTCAGTGACAAATGGGAGAACTGAAAAATAGTACAGGGAGCTGCTTTTTAATTGCTCGTTTATTGTCTTTACCATCTGATTCTACTCTAGAGGCTGTTAGCTTTACTAACCACAGAAATTAATTTTTGCAAAGTCCAAAACTGTAGGAGCTCAATGTATCGGAGGGGTTATTTTTAGAAGAGATAAGCCCTTCCGTTCGTTGTTTAAATGGTATGTGTATGTGGAGGGAGAGGGAGTTTGGAAACATTTAGTGCTAATGAATAATTCAATTTGATTTACTGGAGAAATGAAAGGGGATGGCATTCTGCCCTTCTCTTAATATAAAAAAGATAATGGCCGCTTCACTTTAATGGTATATCAGAAAGTATCTAATACAGCTTATTTTTATTCCAGGTCAAATCATCAGCCTTTAAAAGTAGTTTAAGACTGGCTGTCAGATTAAAGTACACTCTTAAAAAGAAAAGGAGTCTGGGATGAAATTGTGCTCATTACTCCTTTACCACACCCCTACCTAGGTCTCCTTATAAAAAACAAAATGTGTTTGGTTTTTTTTTTCAGTTTTGTTTCTGCTGTATATTAAAGAAAATTTTTTTATTGAAGTATAGTTGATTTACAATATTGTGTAAGTTTCAGGTGTACAGCACATTGATTCAGTTATACACACACACACACATACACATATATATTCTTTTTCAGATTATTTTCCCTTATAGGTTATTATAGTCTCCTGTGCTATATAGTTGGTCTTTCTTGGTTATCAAAATGTGTTTCTTAATTGAACATTAAAGACATGAAAATAGCCAGAGGTTGGGAATCCTGATGACAAGAAAGGCAACACAAATGACCCCGGTAGCTTGGGAACCCCAGCAGCTTTATTCGTGCTGTTATGCTGACACTACAGAGGCGTGGGTTTTCAGCAGCTACTCTTCTTCCTGTAGTTGTTATTTGGCACATAAAGTTCTATACCCCTTGACTCAGGCACATTTTAATAGGAGACTAATAAGTCACATAAAGGCAATGGATATGACCATATACATGTCTATTAGAAGGTGCTTATCAGATTTTGGGGCCTGACATCATCAATACCAGGAGGTCTTACAGTTTAGGCTTTTTTTTTTTCTTCTATTTGCAAAGTGGCTCATCCGTTGCATTCAGTTGAAGTCTTCTAAATTAAAAGCAGACAGTGAAGTTATCTGCTGAAGCCCTGAGAAACAGCCAGAATAAATGGTCTCCAATGCAAAGTCTGTCCTTTCTCCTCTTGCCACCCATGCAGCTGTGGCGTCTTCAGGGGAAGGGGGGTCTTGGGAGGCAGTGGAGAAAGAGTGCTGTTTAGTGTGATGCAGACAGGTAGTTCACCAAACAAAAGCATGGTTTTGAATTTACTGATAGTTATTTTTTACTGCAAAAATGGTCAAATCATATTCTCACACTTTAAACCACATCATATATGCAGACTTTTAGGAAAAGCTTTTCAGAGAGCAGCACACATTTCTCTGACTTTTGATGCCCTTTGGGAGGTTTCCTGAATAAGGGAAATCTCTCTGTCTTGGTTATAGTTTTTCTTCAGATGACTTGGAACATGCCCCCTATTTGCGTGAGTATAAAGTGCTTGGAAATGACATGAAGTGGGATAGTTATTTTGTTGCGGGCTGAGTTGGGGGATATTGTTCTGTCGCAGTATGTCCACAATAGGATAGTCTAGCTGTGGTCAAAGAGAAAAACAGTGGGTCAGATTCAGAGACTTTGTGCCAGCAGTGAGGTTCTAGGAGCCTGGCGAAGCTGCAGGCATGGGAAAATGAGTCAGAAATTCAGAAGCAGTGACCATCAGGAGAAGCATTGGGAAGGAGAGTTGGGGGTGGGCACACAGTGAGCGGCTCAGGATGAAAACTGAGACCAAGGTGAAGGCTGAGTTCACCAGCCATCTATAACACACCTGCTGTGTACCAGGCACTGTGCTGAGGATAAAGATAAGTAATGTGTAGTTCTTGCTCTCATGGTAGTAAACATGACTGGGAACGAGAATATCAGAGGACGATTTTATGTGGTTCCTGCTTTGTGGTCACAACACTACCTGACAACTTAAAGGCAGCTTTAAAAAGAAAAAAAAAGGATGTAAAAATAATCTTATGTATTCCTCTTCCTCTTTCCTTTTCCCTAAATGAAGATCCAAAAACAAAAAAAAAAGCAATGGAACTGGAGTTCCATATGCTTATTTTGTGATTTTTAAGCATATTTCCTTTCATTTTTAGAAAACATGACAGATATTCCTTTATAACTGCCCTGTGGGCACGGGGCAAGGTTCCCTGAGTGGTAGAGACAATGAGTTTAAGTTACTTACAAACTGGACTTTGTCATTTCCCCAAAGAATATCCACACTAATCACATTATGTAGGTGACACACTCTGGTCAAATCTGCCAGAATGGTCACCACGTTGCCTGTCTGCTACTATATCATTGAGACGCCTCATTTGCAAATGGAAAAATTGCAGATCTGAAAACAATATGCTTCTGATTTCTTTGTACAAGGAGAGGTGGGTGGGGGAGGGGAGTAGTGCCTGAGAGAAGTCATGCTTGTTACGTTAATGTGGAATTCAAACTGATTTCTAAGGATCCTGGGTTTCCAGTTTTAGCTCAAATATTTTCCTATTGTAGGGGAAAAAAATCTGTGCCTCAGTGGAAAACTATACATTGTCTTTAGCACATGCTTCTGGTAGCTCTCTGATTCTGATTTTGTGAGAGCTAGTTTATAAGTCTCTAAATTGTATGTAGATAAATGATAACAATGCAAAATAATTTTTGTTTACGGACAAATTCTGTCCTGGCCTGTAGAGTCTCCACCAACTCTCCCAAGCCTCTGAAGGTAGTTTTGCCTCCTTTTGCATGTTCATTTCAACACTCTTAATCTATATAAATTTGTGCTATTTTGGACTTCTTCTTTGACTGGTTAGAACATCTTCCAGGTTCTCTCATTATGAGTAAAGAAAAAAACAAAAAAATATATATATATACACACACACACATATATATATATGTTTTACTGGTTGACTCACTTGGGCCTTATATGTAAATTGTGTAAATCGTGTTGTGAAAATTCTAGTGTTTATATTCAAATTCAAGCTTAAGTCATGTTAAACATATTTTTCTAAGGGTGGTGAAAAAAAAGCCCAAATAAATGCCATTGTTATTTAAAAAAAAAACCCGGGTTCTTTTTATATCTATATGAGAGTCCTGATTTTACCACTTTTTGAAAATTACCTTTCAGTGCTGTATTATTATCGTTGTTGCTACTGTTGTGACTATTACTGTTGCTACAACTACTGCTTGTACCATGACTGATATTTTGGGGACAATGTTTTAGTGCCCAACTTCCCATGTAGCCCTAACTTTGGAAGAAAAGAGCAGTATAATGCTCCAGAAAAGCAGCACCTTTATTAACTTTTATTTAACTTTTAGTAACTTTTATTGACCTACCTCACCTGGCAAAGTGAAGCTAAAAATTCCCCATGCCCACACAGACTTTCCCCCCACCCCTTCCCCATTTACAGGATAACCTGGTATTAGCTTCATCTGTAGTAATCCTCACCAGAATTTAGCAGAAAATATACAACTTGATGAATGGATCCCATTATTTTTCCCTGCCCACCCAGACAGATGTGTAACTTCAAGATTCAGTATGTTTGTTTCAAATTTCTAATTCATTCCTAAAGCTGTTCTTTTTTTTCTCTTTTATTCTAATCTCACTTTTTAACCCCTAATATCCACATGTGTTTTATCCTTCCGTTCATTTATTACTAGTAGTCTTTCTATTGACAAGGTTTCCATTTGATTTTTATGGGATAGACTGGTAAGGTTTACTTTGCCTTCTTTGCACAAAGGGTAGAAAGGAGGCCAAACATACTTTGGTGCCTGCCCCTAGGGTATGTGTCAATGCTTGGCCAGGTTGCTATCAATGAGTTATTGCCTCTTCATCTTACCCTTCTCCTCAAAAATATTCAGCACCATTTCAGAGTGTTACATCCTGAGTTCTTAAACCTTCACCAGTATTTTCACACTCAACTAATGCTAAATAGCACGTTTGCCAGCAAGATTTGAATTTAAGAACTATTACTTTTACTTCAGGCCAAAAACAGCTCAGTGGCATATACTTCTGTCCAAAATAGTTTTAATCAGCTGTTAAAATCGAAATCATCATTTAAATTGATAGCATTTTCAAGAATAATGGCTTAGAATCCTTTCCGAAAGTGTCTGTTGACTTAAATATGGGTCATATGGGTCAATTGCTATAATTGTATCTTTACAATCTTTATCTGATATTTATGCAATATAATCCTATTTTTTAATTCCCTGATTACTTAGAACTGAATTATATGCTGAATAGTAACATACTAGTAGAGAAACAGATACCTGATTATATTCTTTTTCTCTGGCTCCTAGTTTTAAGACATTCAGCTTATTTCCTAAGGATTTTGTCATGCTGTGGTCATTTTACATAAAGAGCTGACCTCAGAAGAATCAATTCTGTAGGTAGGAGAATTTCAGCATCACGCAGGTTCCCTGAGCTCATTAGAGTTTTGATGAGCCTATGCTAATAGCAAAGTGGATTTATTTTTCTTATCAGGATCATGAATTAAGAATATGTTTGTTCCCGATTTTCCCTTTCATATATCTATTTCTCCTCCTTCATGTCACATCCTTGGATGACTGAAACTTACTTGGTTGATTATTAACTTCCAAAAGAGTAGTTTTTTTCTCATATATACATTCAAATAAAGTGCTGGTGGTTTCAACCATGAGCACTGGGGCATGACACCATGTCAGATTGGCAGTGATATTTGTTACAGAATGAACAAAAATATCTATCTTTTTAGCTTTAAGAAATTATTTGTTTGAAAGGGAACTCCTGGGCACTCCTCTAGAATCAAACATTCTAATTCAACGTTCAGCCTCCATCATGTCCCCTATGTCCTTGATAGTCAAATCTATTATTTCTTTGAGCTTTAATTTTCTCATCTGTGAAAGAGAAATGATAAATAGTAACAGGGATGCTTTGAGGGTTATATTGAGTGCAGTTCGCATTCAAGTATAATCAAAACTACCAGTACAGCTTCATATAAAGTTGGTTTCACAAACTGAAGCAAGAGAGCAGTCTGCTGTCAGAGCACAGGCACGAAGACCATCTGAAAAGAGATGCACAGGAAGTTTCCAGCTCCACTTGGGGAACTGAAGAGGCTCTTATGACCTTGACCCTGGAAATAGTATCTAGACCTGACATGAAAGCCCTATAAGAAATTAGCTGGATCTTAGAATTGACAAGAAATCCTAGTATTGGGGTCTGCAATATACATCATGAAACCACTTTATAGTTTTCCCATTGTGGAAGAAGCTATAGGAAGTGCATGATATGTTTCACCCTATTATAATCCATTGCTATTAAGTCCAAAATCGGCCTCTATTTTCCTGGCTTGAACCTATACAGAAGAGCACTCCAGTTTCTCATTGTCATGACTAGGAGAGGAGGTCTGAGTACCGTAAATGTTGGGGACGCATCTATAAAGCCAGGGGCTCCTTTGTCAATGCCAGTGCTTTTAAGCCCATGCGGACTCTAGCTCTCAAGAGATGTACTAAGAAGCAAATTACAGACAAGCATCCAACAGCCTATCCATTGTGATCCTGTGTTGATTGCTTAGGCCTCACCTTTTTATTTCCTGTACCTCTCTTCACTCTAAGTTATTGAGACAGTATTCACACTGAGTCACATAGTATAACATGGGCTATTTAATTGCATAAACTATTTCATCTCTTTCAGATCTGTCACTGGTAGAAGTGGAGGTAAAAAGACTGAAAAGAGTAATTTACTTTTACCATCAGAATCAGATTCTAAATGTAGAAATTAATGAGATGTTTGCATAGTTTTAAAATGAAGCTACAAGAGGAAAATGCAAAAATGATTTTATACCGCCTCAACTTCATGCTTTTTCTTCCTCTTCTTCTTCCTCTTCTTATCTCTCTTCTTTTTCTCCTTCCGTTCCCTTTCTCCCTATGTAGGCTTTCCTTTTCCCCCTTCTAGTGTTTTCTGTAACATACCTTGGAGTTAAAATCCAGCTCTGCTGAAGGGGTAATCGTTTACTCGAAGACAGATAATTATTAGTGATGTTCAAGGCTGAAAATCAAGTATTCATCTTTCTCTGGTTCTCTTTGTTCCAAAGGCATAACTACTTTTGTCAGTACAGCTGGCAGGCATAAGTTGAAGACTCAAACATAGAAGATCTGTTCAGAAAAAATCAAATTCCAAGTTAGAATTGCCCACTACAATTAAGATTTGTGTACTTTCAAACGTTTCAGCCCAGCTCACCAATTAAATCTGGCTCAACATGTGTTCTCCTTCTTTTAGGTTTTTGTTCCGTATATTTGAGGAATGGAAAAGCCAGGATGAGGGTGTCATCTCCCATCCAGCTTGTCAAACACATCACTGTGGGGAGAATTATTGAGCTATTTAACTTCTGCAACCAGGACACAGGGAAGCTAAAATAACACTCTCACTTCTGGACCACATGCTGAGTAGGCATTGGTTTGGGTGGAAAGCTCTCTTGTATCCCAAGGGCCTTACATGTCAAATATAAAGTGTAAGTCAAAGGCAGTGGAACATAAAATTCTGTGCTGTGCCTGGTATTTGACAAATGACTGAACATAAGCATAAGTCAGATTAGTTAGGCTCATAGAATACTGAACAGGTGAAAAAGTAACAGCTTTCATTTTGACATGATGTAGAATAACTGTGCTCCAGTGATCAGTGGCTACGGATGAGTCTTCCTCTAAGCAAACCTATTTTGTCAATGATTACAACTATGAAAAGCACAAAAGATCATCATTCATTTCGCAAGAGGATAATCTGCCTCGATTAAAAGAAGTATCTATAAATCTCTTTAAATTATAAACTCTTTGAATGGAATTACAATCTTTTTTGCATTTTCTGTTGGTCGTGTTTGTTTGTCTATTTTATTTTAGGAATCAATTTGCTCAGTGTCTTAAAAGTAGACCTTTTGCATTAGCTCTATGTGTGCGTGCAAAATGAAGAGGATATAGGTAGAAATAGAAAGTGGAAGATGAAGGCTTAGGTGCTCTCCAAGCTTCTTAAATCCTGTTATTCTTAATTGCAACCATTTGTTCCCCATTTGCCTTTGTGGTCTGTGCAGTCATACACCATGACATCAGTAGCAGCATTCTTTCAGATGAAAGAATAATTTAAAACATGCAGTAGACTTCCAAAGCTGTGTGGACTGTGAGAAGAACTTGAGTTTTCAGAGTAGGATGAAAGTTTGGTTCATTCAGACCTGGACTGGATAAGATACGTTCGTTTGAAGGGATCTAAAGAGACTATCTGCTCTTCCTAGTTGCCTCTGAGCAGATGATCTTAAAAAGAAAGCTATATACTATTTCAGAGGCATCTTCATTACAAGACTATTTTTTGCAATGTGACCGTTTCTGTACCTGTTCAATAAATGACCTTTAATATTAACAGCAACATGGATGGAGCTGAATTAACATAGTATGTGCACATAAAGAGAAATTCTGCGTTAGAATGGACAGTGTCGATGAAGGCATACCCAGGACCAATTGCTTCAACTTGGAAGTCCAAGTAAAGAGGCTTGGAGAGGCTCTGCTGGGGAAATCGCATTATGGGTCAGATTTATAAAGTGTCAGCAATGTCCTGTTGAATGCAGACAAGGAATAGACCAGGCTTGCAGATGGATGGTAAAGAAAAGGAGTGAGAGAGAGTTAACTCCCCCATACATCAAGGTTACTGCTTACTATTAGTGAACTTGACAGAATGGGGATACTAAAGGGGTAACCCCATTCTGAAGGGGTGGGGGGTGGGAGTTTAGGGAAGGCACTTGCAATATTCTAACATCATTTAAGTTAGAGGAAAAAAGCCCCTCCTAGGGACATTTGATCCTTGTCTCGTCAGTACAAGATTGTGTTTTATAGAATAGTCTCCTCTACTTTTCTTAGTATACTCTAGGTTTACATGATGGGACTTTTGGCTGTTTCCCCTGGGAGGTTATTACAAAGTCTAAAGATATTATTTCTCTGTTACAATTGTGTTAAAAAGGCACATTTTGAGACCTGATTTTATTTACTGTAGAGCATTGCATGCATTTATACTGCTATATGAATGCTAAATATTAATGACTTTTTTTTTGTTTGTTTTACTCATACCCAAGCATCAGTTAGTGTATAATTCTGGAAAAGCAGTAAAACGCTTCCTAGGAAATGCCCTACTTTACTTTTAAAAGGCTGCCCTCTTGCAGAGAATTCTAAATAAATAAATAAATAAATAAATAAACGATCATCTACCCATTTTTCAACCCAGTGGCTCCCTAGAAATGGTGAGTTTCTCTCTAGAAGTAGACAGAATTTCTTGGATACTGAGAAATCGAGCTGAGGGACTGGCATATTCTCAGCCCTCTAGCTCCAGGTTTTACTAAGCAGCCTCGCCTTAGCCAGCGACAAGCAGAGAGAATGTATTTTTCATCCACCACCTGTGTCAGCTGAGATATGGACGCTGCCCTTCCGCTGGTACCTCTCTGAGAAAACAGTAATTTTAAACCCACCTCTATTTTAGATCTTGGGAGTTAGTAAATAGATCCCTTTGCCCTGTGTGAATGTGGGCATGGTGTAACTCACATTTTATAGAATAAAGGTGCTCTTCAAAGTTGACGTGTGAGGTAGAGTTCACTTCTGTCTTTCCTATTGCTTCTTTTGACGACTTAATTGGACTCGTTACAGGAAGTGCACCAGGCATGGGAAGAAAGGGCAGATTGATGGCTCCCCATATTCTTCTGTAGTACAGTGAAAGGAAAGGAGGGTGAGTCTGGTGAAGTGGCCTTACTCCAACAGTGTCAGTATATTTCTGTTTTTATCACTTTTTGTTAAAGTTGGTACTGAAGGAATCCACCTTGGACAAAATCAGAAAAGAATGAAAAGCATCCTAGAACGTCAGTAAAAAAAAAAGTGATTTTGTAGTAATAATAATCATCATCATCCAAAGCTTGTTTAGAGTTAAAAAGAGGATTCAGCACTTGTAAAAGACAGAGTTTTTTGTTTGTTTATTTTTAAGAAGGAGCCCTTAGGATGATAGAGGAATAGCTTGTATTGGACTAATCCTTCTGTAGGTAATAATTATAAACTTTGAAGGAAAAGAAAAACTACTTCATTGGAGAGGGAGACAAGAGCAGAAACAGAAGGGGATTTAACTCATGAAAGAAAGGAAAGGGACTGAGATCTATGTTTATACAGTTTTCCCTTGAGGGTCCTCCCCCATCCATATGGCACAGGATGGCTGGACCTCAAACAGAGGGTCAGTGGATGGAATTTGGGCCTTTCAGAGAGACGAGTGATTGTGTAGATATCTCAGAAATGAAGAAACCACAGAGATGGGAGCCTCAAAATCTGTATGAAATATCGTTGATTCCTGAATTCCGAGTAGCCAGCAGATGGGAACAGCATGAAGACTCTAAAAAGGGGTGAAAAAGGGTTTCAGCTGCTGTTTACTGCAAGGGAAACAGAGATTAGAGTTTGAATTGTGCTCAGCTAAGAGGCTTAGTAAATACCTTGAGCCTTCCATTAAGACACAGAAGGGACACACCTTAGGAATAAAGACTAATGTACCAGACTAAAGAATTTTCCAGAAGGCTAAGTGAAAATCCAAACTGTCTCATCCTGCTGAAATGTTAAGCTGAGCTTCCACAAGCTCCAGGTGATCAGCCAGTCATTCTTAAAACAATCTATTAGGAGAGAAAAAAAAATCTTCATAAGCAGCTAACAAAATCCACTTCCCTGCCACACGTCATCCACACTGTTCAGTGGACAGTAAATGATTACTAGTCATGCAAAGAAAGGGGAAAGTGTCATCTGTGGTCAAGGGAAAAAGTAGTCAAAGCAAACCAACCTGAGGATGGCCCAGATGTTAGAGTTAACATCAAGGACTTAAAGGAAAAGATGGTCATACTGAGAGAATAGATGAAGATCTTAGAAGAGAAATGGCAACTATCAAAAAAAGAGCCAAATGGAAGTTCTAGAAGTGAAAAAATACTGTATGAAATGAAGATACTTACTGGGTAAGGAGATTGGACAGAGTGTAAGGAAAGATGAATAAATAAACTGTAAGATAGGTTGATAGAAATTATCCAATCTGAAGAACAAAGAGAAAAAAAACTCCACCTCCAGAAATATATATGTATATAATAAAAAATTCCCCAATTTGATTAAAAAATATCGAAGCAGCTCAGCAAATACCAAATAAGGTAGATACAAGGAAGCCACACTTAGCCATCTCATAGCCAAGTCAAGCTGCTGAAAACCACTATTCATGTTTGAAAATTCATTTTAGACAAGGCTGTTATCTAATATGGAGTTGATTCTTAAGAAAGGTTTAATTGTTACCTCATGATCACCAGTAGAGCATAAGGATGTGGAAGGAATATGCTGGATCTATGAGCAAAGAGACCAGGGTTTGAATTCTGACTCTGATGCTGAATGACTGAACCCTTGGAGAAAGGGGCATTCTGTGTCACACTTCATTGTAAGGTTGCTGGTAAGCAGAGCTGCCCCATAGAGCTGTTGTGAAGCTTGACTGAGATTATAGTATATGCACAGACTTAACGGAATGCCACATAAGACACGCTCTGTAAATGCTCACTTCTTTTCTTTCTTCTTTCTAGGCATTTGGAGTGTCTTTGAATATAAATGGTTCTGGTTCTGCTATGTGGTCTAAGACATAAGGGTGTATTTATGAGAAAGAAAAATCCACTTTCTAATTCTAAGTCAAAGGTCTGGTAATTTCAACCTGATTTTTAAAATATTTCATGTTTCCACTTGTAAGACTTTGGAAGACATGCATGGAAAACAGAACTCTGAAATTTTGCATATTTTTAAGCAACTCAGTGAGAAGGTAGTTCATGTTTGCTAGTGTTTTCATTGTATTTATGTGTCTGTGAGGTTTCAGGATTAAAAGCATCTCTGAAATATGTTCATAAGTATGTGCTTATAAAGATAAAAGTCACTTCCATATCTTTTAGTACTGCATGAACAATGGTCAGAATGGTAATTCTTATTATTAAGAATAGTGATCACTATTTCATTTCTGAAAAATTAAGTTGGTTTAGCTATACCTACAGCTTTGCAGGGAAATCTGAGAAATACTTGTGACATTGGTTAGGCAATTTACATGTTAGTAAATAAGCATGTATCACTGGAAATATTTCCAAGTTGGTTTAAATGATAAACTAATCGCTCTCACTTATAAATTAGCAGTCTCTTCTATTGAAAGCTCACCTTTTGATTATTGAAATAATACTTCAATGGGACTTCTTAGTTTTATGATTCTCTTTTATAATTGATTAAAATACATAAGCCTGTTTAAATATGTGGTCCCTTATTACACTCCAGTTCCTCTGTTATATAAAGTGCATTGGTAATTTCCATTAACCCAGAAACTGGTAAAAGTCATTAGATCTTGCATTAAAATTTCTTAACAATTGGCCTTTAAAAAACTTTGTCAGTTTTCTTATTAACTTTTACCCTACGTATAAACACTAAGAGGTGACCTTTACAAATTGCCATTAGGGCCCTAGACAAGTTGGAGGTCACAAGAATTATGTCATTGGTTCCCCTACTGGACAATTCATCACAACTTCTACTGTTCGGTGATTTTGCTCTTGCTGCTGTTTTGCATTAAGTTCTTCAATTCAGAATTTTGTGGTAAAGGCAGAGATGGCAGTGCACATTGTAGAGACTTAAAGAAATGTTTATCAGCAGTTATTACTTATAAGAATGGCTACTAATATGGGCACAGTCTGGTTTCAAAGACCATGGGCGTAGGGGAACTCTAGTAGTGATAAAAAGGCAAATAAGTCCTTGGAAAGCAGGGCACACTTTTTACTTGAATGGCTGACTGCATTCAATTATTATGTCACAGAAAAAAAGCAATGCTGTTTTTGGTGGGGGTCCCCATTGGCTTATAGAAAAAGAAGCACTAATTACTTACTTTAATTTACTATAGATTTTCTATAGTAAATAGATATACAAATTTCTATGTACTATAGATTTTTGGAATTCTATACACTGGGTTGTCTCCTGCCTATGTGATAGATTATATAAGAAAATAACATCAGAATGCGACTGTATATATAATTATTCTGATTAGTGAGGCAATACACTGTATATTATTGCCAAAATAAATATTTAAAAGCTAACACTAGTTTGAATGTCCTTTTTTTTTTAGCACCTTTGGTATTTTATTCATTTGACCAACAGTTATAAATACCCCTGTGCCAGGAAGCTAAGCACTGGTGATATAAGATGAATATAATAAGGTCTCTGATATCTAAGAGCTCTCCATAGTCTGTTTTCAGGACTAACAAAATGTTCTTTATTTGGTTTTTTCCTGTCCTTAAAAAAATAAACACTGTGGTAAACAACATATTAATGGGTGAATTTTAACCAAACTATGGTAATATTCCAATAATATTAAAATGCATTAAAATGTGGTTCCAGTAAACTTACAACCAGCAAGCCAGACCTTTGTATTTTCTAGAATATTTAACTGCCCTGGTTTTACCTTTTACCTGTGATATTGATTCCTTTCTGGAACTGAGAGCAAAAGAAACAGAAGGCAACAGAGATCTTGTCTTAATAGCTGAGTGCCTTGAAAAGATATTTTTCTTAACTGTTGAGTTCAGATAGATTTCTGGAAATGGTAATAGCTTAATAGAAGTGTGCCCACCCTCCCCCCACCTTAAAATCCAAATTAGTTTTCTTATCTTTGAAACTGGGCACAGTTCTCTGTTTATATTTCCACATTCCTCGGACTAACATACTGTGAAAGCCTAGCTGTCTTGGTTAATGGATATACGGTATATTGAAAAAGCATGATCCTTATCTTGGAAGGCAGAAGCACAACTTTGTTAACAATCCTCCTTATCAATATTTATTTAGCTCTAGTTATGTGTATTCCCCCTGTGTTTAATATATATTAAGATGTACTAATCTGTATTCATATTATTCTTATTAGTCAGTACAGTGAGAATTATAGGCATTAAGTTGTGGTTGAGTCTAAAGATTGTATTTTCTTTGATCAGATTTCAGTAATGGCCTTTCTTGTGGTTAAAGAATCCAATTCAGTCTCTTACACACAATCTAATCCAAGACTATGTCCTAACTCTTTTAATTATACCCGACCACTTCCAGGTACCAAAATCCTTACATAAATAATTACCATGGTTTGGCTAATGTATTGATGTCTGATTCTTGGTGACCTGGGATCTGGAACTCTACAACAATGATGGAAGCCTATAGGTTTGATTGGGTTTTGGGGTCAGAAACTCAGGAACACTCAGTGAATGTTTGGTGCTTATAGGCTTTTCTGAGCTTCTCACAGGAGATCCCTGAGAGTTTCACAGCCTAGGGAACACAGAAGAATCAAATAGCTGGGGGCGCATTTTCAGGGAAGGAGGTGATGGGAAGAACAAACAAACAACAAAGCAAATAGTCTGTTAAATGCCCCCTGGTACCGTGATGAGGAGCCCTGTCCCACCTGTCTTCTCTTTGGATAACTGGTTATTTTTCTGAGCACTGCCATGTTTTATGTGCCTCAGCCTGAAGTAGGAGACAGGGAAAAACATTCTCAAAGATGAAAAAGCAGTTATTCTTTTGAATCCTCTGTGATTATAAGTACCTAGGAGAAGTGATTACATCATCTGCCTCTATCCTCCATCTGATCTGAAAGCACATTGGTTGTAGGAGAAAGATCAGCTGCACCTCTATAACCAAAGTTCTTTACCCAGAGTTAAATAAATGAGCTTCTGAAGGTTGCCCAGAATTTTGTTTACAGCCATTGTTCATGAGAAGTGGTATGTGTAGTGAAGTGTCCATAGCTGTCATCAGATACTTGGAGAAGTTTATAACCTCCCCCAAAACCCAGGTGCAACAAGTTCAGCACTTACAATCTCACTAGAATTTAATTATTTTCCCAGAAAAAGCATTTGGGCAGACTCCTGGCAGTGCACAATTACAGCAAATGCATTCTTTCAAACAGGCTGGAACTCCTTTAGCTTCCGGTATGTGGTGCATTTCAGCAACTTTTGACTCCTCTATTTATTTATTTGTTTGCTTGTTGGGGGGGGGCGGTGCAGGAATGGGTGTTAAGCCTCATGGATACAGACAACATAAACATATTTCCTGCATTATTAGATACCTGGAAAATAATCTTTATGAATCGCTCCTATCTGAACTGTGGTCTTGATTGGTTCAAATGCCTTGAAACTTGTTAAGGAATTAGCTATGGTGTACCACCCTGTTTTTTTTTCCTTCCTCATAAACAAATGAAACCTTTAGTTCAAAGTTCAAGGAATCATGCTTCAATGAAATAAATTAAAGCTCTTAATTATTTAAGAATGAGTGTTGAAGGAAAAGAATGAAGAATTGATGACCTATTAACAGTCATTAATTCTCTACCTAGAGTTATTGACAGCATGTGACACTATAACCTTACAAATTGCAATCTATAAACAGCTTAGCAAATTGTAATGCAAATGACCTTTGCATTACAATTGGTCTCACAAAGCCTTCAGCTTATGACAAACAGCTGCCACCAGCATATTTTCTTATAGGCTGCAGAAAAGAGGGGATATATATAATCGGAGAACTGGGCGCTATTTAGACAGAGCTCAGCGAGGCCGCTTACAGGCAGACGTGATGGATGGTGAGTGACAGCAAACGTCTCAGCCAGGGTGAAAGTATTAGAAGTTTGCCTGTCATTGATTTACAGTCACCAAATAGAAAGAACTAATTAGATGAAGTTGGTTGACTTAGCACTTTTTTTCCTCCACTTTTGAAACAGACAGGGACTTAGAATTCACAAACAGGAGAAAATCGCTCCAGGGTATTTTTGCCAGTCTTTCTACCTATGCTTGTTCCCCAGGATAGGAGGCAAGTCACCAAGCTTTGATTTGAGATATGGCTTGGTTTTTACTCTATGTCACAAATGGTAGAATAAATATTTAGAATTCCTTTACATGGCTTTGGCAGAAATGTAAGTTGCAGACACATTATTATATGTTTGTTCTAATATGCTACATTTGGGTGAAACACCTGGAAATGGTCCAGCATATTGGCCCATCATTAAATCTGACTTGTTCTTTTTTCTTTTTCTTCTTCGTTCAGTGCATACCTTTGTTAGGTTTTTCCAAACATCCCCATTGCATTTGTGTTAGAACACTCTCAGAGTATTTGAAATCACACTGGCGTCATGAGAAATGAGTTCTATTACTGGTTCTGCCACCAACTGACTGTTTGGACTTGGGCAATTCATGTAACTTCTCTGGGCTTCAGTTTCTTATAATGATAATAATCAAGGTATCTAATATTTGAGGGGCTACTGTGTGCCAGTGCTTTACATGCAATATTTCAGTTAATCCTCATAATAATCCTATGAGGTAGGCGCTAACATTATTCCACACCTCATGATGGGGAAACTTACAGAAGTTAAGTTACCACTCAGGAAGGTGACAGCTAGGACACAAGCCTGGTGGTCTGATTCCAAGGCCCACACACTGAAATCAGGGCTCACAAACTCAGAAGCCCACTAGGACCACAGAAGGGCAGTCTGTAAGCTATGGCATGGTTTTTGCTCCAGCGGTTGGAGAGCCCATATCCTGTAAGCAGAAGTTAATGCCCCATCCTTCCAGCTAATTTTGCTGTGTGGGAATGTCACCTTAGTATTGACGGATCTTCTAACTTTTTTTTTTGTTCAAGAGAAGCAAGAATTCCAGCTTGGTGTTTAAACTGATTTTGAAATGCTGGCGACCGATTGTCGTTGTTTTGAAAACATATTGAAGACCAATATTGTGTAGGAGGACAAACAAAACATGATTTGGGGCTACTGTGGTTTAACAGTCATCTGCTGATCTGTGATTTAAGCGTCACCCACCCTGCTATATTATAAAATGACAGATTTGGACTAAATAATCTTAAGTTCTCCCCAGCACCAAAATTCTCTAGAATTCTTTGATTACCTCAAGTTTCTGGTTTCCAAATGTGCATGTTTTCAAATTGCTTTCTTCCAGCCTTTTTAGGAGAGTTTTTTTACATCTAACAAAGAAGACCCCGTCCTGTTAATGATGCTTCTATTCTTCTCATCCTCAGTTTTTCAAAACCTTAACAAGTTATCTTAGATTCTTCCTCATTTTCCCTATAGTATCCAGTTGTTGGTTCCTTTTTCTTTTTTCCCCTGTAATCTCTCTTCCTTTTGTTCTTTTCTTTCCATTTGTACTCTGCCACCCTGGTACAAGCCTCCAAAATTTTACACCAGTACATTTAAATAGACTCTTAAACGTTGTCTTAACGTTCAGCCACTTGTTACGCTAATCCAGGAGTTGGCAAACTACAGCCTGAGGGTCAGATTTGGCCCATGGCCTGCTTTTGTAAATACAGGGCTTTGGAACCCAGCCTACCAGCCTGTAGTCATAGTGTCTATGGCTGCTTTCATGATCCAGCTGTGGAACTGAGTAGTTGCAACAAATATTTTGTCGTCCACAAGCCTGAAATATTTACTCTCTTGTGCTTTAAGAAAAAGCTTGATGATACCTGCTAATCCATTTCTTACATAGCTGTCAGATTCAAGTCTAACTTTGTATCTTCAGTATTGTGTATATCACCTCTGTGTTCAAAATCTTTACTTGCTGTCCTATTTCACCACATACACACAGCAAACTTCTCAAGATTTCTCAGCCTGGCATTAGAGATGGTTCAGAAATGACCCTAGTCTATCTTTCCAGCCATATTTTTAAACATCACAGCGATCTCTGATTAGGCTGGTTTAAATGATGAACCACAAACACACCATACTCACCCTAATTCTGAACTTTTGAGAGTGTGCTACGACCCAATGTGCAGTATAATTTGCCCATCATTCTTTGAACTATGATTTCAGTGGGCATTTATGATTATAATTAAGCTAATTATTATTGAGAACCTACTATGTATCAAGATGGCAGTAGGCTTGCACAATAAATAATTTCATTTGTCCTGAATTGACGTTATGTTTTTAAACATACATGTCTGTACATCAAGTAGTTACTCATTGACCATGTACTGGGGGTTCTTTTATGTCAGGCCCTATCCTAGCACAAGAAATTATATTTAAAAATTTTTAACAACTAGATCACAATCTAATGAAAGAGACAGGTATACAAATAATAAAAATTATGTGCTTAGCCATAGTAGAAACATACAATACTAAAGAAGCACAGATGAAGCAACAACCTCTATCTAGAGAGGTGGGGATGGCTTCATGGAGGGAAATGGCATTGGAGCTGGGCATTGGGAATTGAGGAAGCCCCAGAGACCTGAATATTTATGGTGGTTCAAAGAATAGCAAGGAGGTCAGTGTTGTAGCAGATTGCAAGGAGAAGTGGCAACAGATAAAACTAGAAAAGAGATGTGTGCTGTACAGAACGGTCCTTGGATGTCTTGTTGAAGAATAAGGAGTTAATCCTTTTGAGACAAGGGAACCCTGAGTGTTTCTGAACAGGAGAGGACAGTCAGATTCTACCTAGATTGTAAATTCCTGGGTGGCAGAAATTACATTTAACATGTCTCTTTGTCTCCTATGGATTCTACCAACCCTGCCTTGAACATAATGAACATTCAATAGAGAGTTGTCCATTGATTAATTTCTTCCAGAGTGAAGTGTTTCTGGCTGACTGGTAGCCAGCAACATTTCGAGTTATCTCTGAGCTTGATAAAATGCTGACACCTAGTTGTTTGTTTGTTTTTTTTTTAAGCAGCAAATATCATTAAGGTGATGAGAAGCATCAAATTCATGACATTTCCCTGCCTGTCACCTTCACTCTAGTAGCCGGAAGTGTTGTTTGCAGTGTTCAGCAAATTTTTGGCAAAGTTGAAACTATCCAAAAGAAGTTGCAAGTTCATTCTTTCTTAAACCACGTAAGGTAGGGATGGGAAATACTGGTTCTCTAAAATCCTTGAGGATGACATGCTTTTAAATACTATTATTTAAGCCAGAGAGAAATGAGATAATTCAGAAGCTTTCGATGCCATTGATAGAATGGAAGGATTTTGCTCTTCCTACAGTTGTATAAACACCAAGCCCTCAGCCTTCTGTGCTATAAGTGACAGAAATGATCATCCTGTACTAATTGTCACAAGTTGCCAGGAGTAATGGAGGTCTGCAGGCATGGCAGCTTAGAATGTCAGACCTCAGGTTTTTTTGTTTGTTTGTTTGTTTGTTTGTTTTTTTAACATCTTTATTGGAGTATAATTGCTTTACAATAGTGTGTTCGTTTCTGCTTTATAACAAAGTGAATCAGTTATACATATACATATGTTCCCATATCTCTTCCCTCTTGCATCTCCCTCCCTCCCACCCTCCCCATCCCACCCCTCTAGGTGGTCACAAAGCACCGAGCTGATCTCCCTGTGCTATGCGGCTGCTTCCCACTAGCTATCTATTTTACATTTGGTAGTGTATATATGTCCATGCCACTCTCTCACCCTGTCACATCTTACCCCTCCCCCTCCCCATATCCTCAAGTCCATTCTCTAGTAGGTCTGTGTCTTTATTCCCATCTTGCCACTAGGTTCTTCATGACCTTTTTTTTTTTTTTCCTTAGATTCCATATATATGTGTTAGCATACTGTATTTGTTTTTCTCTTTCTGACTTACTTCACTCTGTATGACAGACTCTAACTCCATCCACCTCACTACAAATACCTCCATTTCGTTTCTTTTTATGGCTGAGTAATATTCCATTGTATATATGTGCCACATCTTCTTTATCCATTCATCCGATGATGGACACTTAGGATGCTTCCATGTCCTGACTATTGTAAATACAGCTGCAATGAACATTTTGGTACATGACTTTTTTTGAATTATGGTTTTCTCAGGGTATATGCCCAGTAGTGGGATTGCTGGGTCATATGGTAGTTCTATTTGTAGTTTTTTAAGGAACCTCCATACTGTTCTCCATAGTGGCTGTATCAATTTACATTCCCACCAACAGTGCAAGAGTGTTCCCTTTTCTCCACACCCTCTCCAGCATTTATTGTTTGTAGATATTTTGATGATGGCCATTCTGACCAGTGTGAGATGATATCTCATTGTAGTTTTGATTTGCATTTCTCTAATGATTAACGATGTTGAACATTCTTTCATGTGTCTGTTGGCAATCTGTATATCTTCTTTGGAGAAATGTCTATTTAGGTCTTCTGCCCATTTTTGGATTGGGTTGTTTGTTTTTTTGTTATTGAGCTGCATGAGCTGCTTGTAAATCTTGGAGATTAATCCTTTGTCAGTTGCTTCATTTGCAAATATTTTCTCCCATTCTGAGGGTTGTCTTTTGGTCTTGTTTATGGTTTCCTTTGCTGTGCAAAAGCTTTTAAGTTTCATTAGGTCCCGTTTGTTTATTTGTGTTTTTATTTCCATTTCTCTAGGAGGTGGGTCATAAAGGATCTTGCTGTGATTTATGTCATAGAGTGTTCTGCCTATGTTTTCCTCTAAGAGTTTGATAGTGTCTGGCCTTACATTTAGGTCTTTAATCCATTTTGAGTTTATTTTTGTGTATGGTGTTAGGGAGTGTTCTAATTTCATACTTTTACATGTACCTGTCCAGTTTTCCCAACAGCACTTATTTTTTTTTTTAAACATCTTTATTGAAGTATAATTGCCTTACAATGGTGTGTTAGCTTCTGCTTTATAACAAAGTGAATCAGTTATACATATACAATATGTTCCCATATCTCTTCCCTCTTGCATCTCCCTCCCTCCCACCCTCCCCATCCCACCCCTCTAGGTGGTCACAAAGCACTGAGCTGATCTCCCTGTGCTATCCAACACCACTTATTGAAGAGGCTGTCTTTTCTCCACTGTATATGCTTGCCTCCTTTATCAAAGATAAGGTGACCATATGTGTGTGAGTTTATCTCTGGGCTTTCTATCCTGTTCCATTGATCTATGTTTCTGTTTTTGTGCCAGTACCAAACTGTCTTGATTACTGTAGCTTTGTAATATAGTCTGAAGTCAGGGAGCCTAATTCCTCCAGCTCCATTTTTCGTTCTCAAGATTGCTTTTGCTATTCGGGGTCTTTTGTGTTTCCATACAAATTGTGAAATTTTTTGTTCTGGTTCTGTGAAAAATGCCAGTGGTAGTTTGATAGGGATTGCATTGAATCTGTAGATTGCTTTGGGTAGTAGAATCATTTTCACAATGTTGATTCTTCCAATCCAAGAACATGGTATATCTCTCCATCTATTTGTATCATCTTTAATTTCTTTCATCAGTGTCCTATAATTTTCTGCATACAGGTCTTTTGTCTCCTTAGGTAGATTTATCCCTAGATATTTTATTCTTTTTGTTGCAATGGTAAACGGGAGTGTTTCCTTAATTTCACTTTCAGATTTTTCATCATTAGTGTATAGGAATGCAAGAGGTTTTTGTGCATTAATTTTGTATCCTGCTACTTTACCAAATTCATTGATTAGCTCTAGTAGTTTTCTGGTAGCATCTTTAGGATTCTCTGTGTATAGTATCATGTCATCTGCAAACAGTGACAGCTTTACTTCTTCTTTTCCGATTTGGATTCCTTTTATTTCTTTTTCTTCTCTGATTGCTGTGGCTAACACTTCCAAAACTATGTTGAATAATAGTGGGGAGAGTAGACCTCAGGTTTTATGATACTGACTTTTAAGAAAGAAAAAAAGACATTTCAAAATTTGTAATCTGAGATAGTTTAGCCCTGTTACGTTTAGTTTGCCGGGAAAAACTAGGAATATGATTTCATTCTGAGAACTTCATAAAGCTGGGACTATAGAGCAGTTCCACCTCTGGTTTGGCTGTGAGAAGAGTAGCAGGGTCATTCTGTCATTGACCTGAACCAGTTTCCCTTGCTGTGTTAGATCTGGTGATCAGCAAGGCTGGTAAAGAGTAGCACCAGCATCTTTGCCGTGCTGGCTGAAACTGCTTTCAGTTTCTGATCCCTGGAGCCAACTCACTAGGAGCCACAGTGTCTAGGGCCCACAGAGGCCATCCTGCATCCCTGCTGACCCCCCCTGAAGCCTGTTCTCCTGCCTCCCTCCTCTCTTTTCCTTCTCCACCCTCACTCTCTACCCAACGTCAACATACACCTTTCCACCCAAATATCCCATGAGCTTCACACTTGCTGCCCTCTGGTCCCTTGCAGACTTCTGTAGTGAATGTTCTTCCCCTTTCTCTAGGCCCCTTGGCTAAACCAAGGTCTGGATACACTGACACCACCTCTATGAAATCTTTCCAGATTCCCATCCTCCTACTAGGCAAGTCCTCATAGCATTTTGTATGATACTTATCACATTGTATAAAGTGGTCTGAAGCCCATAGGATAGTGATCAACTCAAGGGCATAGCACTCACTGTTTTCTTTCAATAGTGTATCCAAGATGCTTAGCTGTGCTTGGCGCATAGTCATTGCAATAATAAAATAGTAATAATATAACACATATTGTATTTATTTGTATTTGTGTTGTATTTATTTATATATACAATGCAAATAAATACAATGCGTATAATACAGTAAATACAGTGATAAGATAGTAATAGCTATGATACAATCCTAAATTACACTGTATTAGTTATAACATCAGATGCATTAGCTCAAGTAGGTGCTCATTTAAACCTTGTGAATACGGAAGAGGGTATCTTTCCTGAAACTCACTCAAACCTAGCCTCCTCCGGATCCAGACAAAATCCCTTTGTGCAGGAATATCACCTTTATCTGTATCATGCCTGCCTCCCGCCAAACACTGCCATTCAATAATTCTGGCACGTGGTACCTTTTCCTCACGACAGAGTGCTGAGCAATGATTTATTGCTTGAATACACATTGCTTTCATGAAAGTGATTTGTTTAAAACAACAGTAAAGCACTAAATAAATTATTCATTCCATGCTAATTCTTCACTTTTATGTGCTGTAGTAAACGTCAAAATAAGCAGCCTGTCGGGCATTTTATTTTTGCCACATTAATCTTGGACAGTTTAAAGGGAAAAAAAAAATAGGAAATCTAAAGAAGAGGTTCCATTTTCAAGAAAATAGATTTCTTTTTTTCCCCTACCACCTCATGCAGCAGCCAGGGAGAGAGCTCTGGCTGAGGCGTCTCCTTCCACCAGTGGCTCTGAGTCACTTGCTGAACTGGTCCCAGTGACCCCCTCGCGTTCCTGTTGCCCCCTGGGAACAGTGCTGCTCCTTTTCTCTGCCGAGAGCCGTTCGCAGTGGCCCAGTCACAAGGCAAGGAATCAGCGTCTTTCCTGGGAGATTTGCATTTCCTAGGGCACACTGGGTGTTGGGTTTCTAAATTTCACTGTGTGTCTTGATTTAGGATTAAAGGATTAAAAAATAAGGGAAGCAACAGTGACTTACTTAACCATTTTTGCAACTGATTTCCCATGGGGAATAGAGATATCATTTGTTCCTAGCCTTTCTTATCCTTCTTGACTGAAACCTCATTTCCTGCGTCGGAGTGAGGGACATTTGAGTGACTCAGTTTATGGAGTCCTTCATCAGCAGAGTAGCAGATGGATGGTCTTGTTGGAGATTTGGGGGAAGTCATTCTCCTCTTTTCTGGACATGAGGACTCCATGTTTTATACCTGCTGGTGGGTAAGGAGAGCTGTGGTCCTCTGGCCTGTGGCATCCACAGAGGTCTCCGTGAGTGAGACGTAAAGATGACCCCTATGCTCAGGATGGTGGAAGAGTGAACTCAGCCCATCCCTCAAGGCCCTGGCTCCAGATCAGAAGCCAAGAAGACTGAGGCTAGATTGAGTCCTAGCCCATCACATCTCCTATGTGAGAAGAACTAAAACCATCTCCCTACGATTGTAAAGTGAGTTAAATGACACACTGTGTGTAAAGCACCTGGCTTGCTGTAAGAGCTTGGAAATGTCCCATTTACTTCTAGCTAGAGATTGCTCCTTTTAGTTTACAAAGCATTCAGTTCTGACCTGGAGGCGCTGTGAGTCTCTCCCCAGCTGTAATGTATAATGTGGGTGGGTATCTTTTCCCTCTTTTTGCATCCTGGATAGCACTTAGAAGAACAAATATACATTGTGGTCAGTGTCCAGAAAAACAGTTGTATAAATGATACATATATATCTATAGATAAAGATATATAGAGATAAGGTGAGATAAAATAAGATAGATAGGATAGATAAGACAGGAAGGCAGACAGACTGAGCTTAGCCTCAGGTTGATTGAAAGCAAGAAGTATAATCTTTGAAACTCTTTCAAGTTCTTTCTTTCCCTCTCTTTAAAAGAGTTCTTTTTTTCTCCTCAGGTAAAGCACCTGAGCCCTGGTCTCAGTTTATTTGGGTTTAAATCCCAGCTTTCCTAGCTGATGGTAGGCAAATTCCTTAAACTCTCTAATCTGCCATCTGAAAATAGACCAAAAAAAAAAAAAAAAAAAAAAAGAAAAAAAGGAAGAAGCAGCAGCATTGGTTTCATAAGATAGTTAAAAATGTATATGGATTATATTATTCAAAATGCTTAGCAGACTGACAAAAAAATTTTTTAAGTACTCAATAAAGTAAACTGGTGATAATAATTCAGTTAGAAAAGGGAATTCTAATTTTATTTATCCTGTTTAATAGGAAAAAGGAAAAAAGTTAAACTAATTGGCTAAAATCACATGAGGAATTAAAATTGGCTCTATAACCAGAATCAAGTCTTCTCAACTTCTAACTTTAGGTCTCCACCCTGCCACCCACACAGACTTTATTTGGCTTTGTCCCCACTGTACAGATGAGGCAGTTTTGAGGGGGCCATAGGAATTTATTGAAAGAGCTGGCATTCAGACTTTGAATGACTTACACCTATCCAGGGCTGTCCATTCCTAGATAGGAGAAACTCACAGAATGGGAAGTGGGCCTCTGCAGTGTCCTGGCCAACCTTCAGGTGTCTCACAGGTCTATGCATGAAAGCTAACACTTTTGCTTGAAAGGACAGAAAAATCAATAAACCTTTGGATTGGATCACAGACATGTTTTACAACTACTCAGCCCTCCCAAAAGAGATACACAGCATTGAATTATCTGTAGGTTTAATCCTTTAATCAGCCAGGACTTCTAAGAGGAAATCCAAAGTGTTTGGAATGTCATTCTTAAAATTGGAATTTCATTAAGTGGCAGTGCTCTTGTGTTGCAATTACTCAGGTTTTTTGAGCCCACTGTGTTCCAGATGCTTGCTACAATAATTGCTCATGTAACTGGAACATGCTGTTTATGCCTGGAAAAGTCCATCACCAATATAACTACAGTCAGTCAGTCACACCATCAACAGATATTGAAGTTCTTTAGGTCAGCAGGAGAACACTGTGTCTGAGTTCACGGAGGCATTGGTAGGACATTGATCTGAATATGAATGTAGGAGCCATATCATACTTGACCTTGTAGGTCATACGAAATTTAAACTTTAAGTTCAGTGGGAGGCCACAGAAAGGCTTTAAAGAGTGGGAAAAGATGACCAGATTGCCTTTTTTTAAAAAATAAATTTATTTATTTATTTTTGGCTGTGTTGGGTCTTCGTTTCTGTGCGAGGGCTTTCTCCAGTTGTGGCAAGTGGGGGCCACTCTTCATCGCGGTGCGCGGGCCTCTCACTGTTGCGGCCTCTCTTGTTGCGGAGCACAGGCTCCAGACGCGCAGGCTCAGTAGTTGTGGCTCACGGGACTAGTTGCTCCGTGGCATGTGGGATCTTCCCAGACCAGGGCTCGAACCCGTGTCCCCTGCATTGGCAGGCGGATTCTTAACCGCTGCACCACCAGGGAAGCCCCAGATTGCTATTTTTAGAAAGATTATAATGGTAGCAGCACAGAGGGTGGCTTGAGGGAAGCAAGATGAGATGGTGGCAGAGATGTCAGAGGCATTGCACTAGGCCAGACCAGGTTGATGTGAGGTTAGATGGGAGAGGTTTATAGGACTTAGTGATTGATTCGGTTTGGGGAGAAAAGAGAGGAATGGCATCAAGGAAGACTCAGAGCTCAAGCAATGGCAATAGCACTTACTAAGCCTGGTGACATTGAAGATCAAGGTATTGGGCGTTGAATGATATTATACTGGGAAGAGATCTTACAAGCGTGTAGCATAACCGTGGAGGAAACTGAAGCCCAAAGAGGCACGTTGGCTTCCTCAGTGTCACAGTGTGTTAGCAGCAGAGCTCAGACTTAAGTCTGTGTCTCCTGATTCATAGCCCAAGACTGCTGAAATGGATAGCTCCACTGAAAAGTTTTAATGAGCATCTAATGTGGAATCCTACTTCACTGTGGATTTACAGTGAAGTTAATGAAGCTTAAGATTCAGAGCCTTCGTGGGCATGGGCTCCTGTGAGTGCTAAGAGTTTTGGGGAGTTGTAGATTGTCCCAGGTGGACAGGGGAAGCTAGGTTGCAATCAGAAAACATTTCTATTTCCTCATTTCTGCCAAACTGCCTAAAGGTGTCTCAGAAGAAAAGTACGCAAATCTTTAAGGCACTGGTAATTCGTTGTGATCTAATTTGTCATTCTAATAAATTTTGACTGTTACATCTCATTTTATTAATAATTTTGTATTATTTTTCTTAATGTGAGGCCCGCAAATTGTATGGCTTTCATTCTCACAAGACTTGGGTCTATGCCTGGTCCTACCAACTTCTGTTACCTCTTTAACTCTCCGGGCTCAGAACTGGCCCAATCCAGTCCTTCCTCCTGTACCTGGGAACTCCTGCTTCATACCCCAAATCAGCATATGGTTTAAGATTGTTCTTTACTCTCAAAGCTCCTTATTCAAAAACTGATTCTTCTAAAAGTGTAACCTACACCATTTGTCAAATGAGGTGGTTGAAGTTAGATAATCTTTCCAGTCCCTTCCAATTTTGTCCTAAGTTTCCTTTCAAAGAGTGGCAAAATGCTAACTTTTTTTTATAACCACCCACCATCCATCTAGATGCAATTGTAGAGGATTAGAATTAGAATCATGTAGAAGCATTTTGGTTCCATGACTAAATGACAAGGAACATATAAAAATCACTTAACTTCTATAGGGTTTTTCCTCCAACACAAACCTTTATTATTTATTATTATATTTGACTTGGGATTTCAAGATGTTATTTGAATTTCACTTTTAAGCCAGCTGTTTTTAAGCTTTGAATTTTCTTTTAGGCAAATTGTGTCTCACCACACTTTAGCACTCAGACAAGGCAAATATTAATAAAAGATCTGCTCCTAGAGATGTCAGTGGTTATCGTTTATTTATTTCTCTTCTTTCTGGTCCACATTAAGACTTTCCCAGAGTAAAGGAAAATATTTGAACTTAGCTTATTTGAACTATCTCTAGTGTTTCAGTGTGTTATTCTTGTTGCTTTTGTTAGTTGCACTGGTTGGTAAATGAGAAGAGAAAATGAAAAAAATAGAAAGCTTACATTCTTTTCATATTTTATTCTAGTGTCTTACTGAGGTTCATGTTCTGATGCCTGGATCACCATAATATGCATATCTTTATTTATTAGCTTTCTGTGTGTTCTGTTAACCTTGAAAACTAATATTTTTTAAAAATTGACTTAACCTCTTTAGACCCATGAACAACTGCATAAAGCCCAAGATGGAGAAGTGGAAAGGGAAAGTCTTGCTTCATTTCTTTCTTTCGAAGCTAAATATAAGGAAACATATGAACAGAAGGGCCCCTCATCATTAACATGCTGTTTGCTGTTTAATGGTATGTTCACCTTGTGTGTGGGCTCTTGCATAGGAAGAGTCTTAATACTTAGATAGCGTCTATACTTCAGACAGTGACTTGAGAGCTTGCAGATCTATTTCTCAGATCAGTGCCTCAAAGAAGTTGAAAGGAAGGGAATTTCTCCATTATTCACATCCCCTCTCTCTCCCTCCTACCAAACTCAGTTTTGTACCCCTTTTACTTCAGCATATGGAAGGTTTCCTCTGTTTTGTTTTCTAGATTTCCAGAGAGAAGATATTGCAAGAAATATTTTTTTTATTGTTTTGCAGCTCTGAATTAACAATTCTCTGCATTATTTGTGTTTCTTTCAGTAAGTACCAGGTGACCTAATTTGAAGAGGGACTACCTCAAAGGAGGATGGTTGGGATATCATGTCCATTCCCTTTGAAGCACTAGGAGGGGAATGAGGAGAACGTGGTGTAGAGTTTGTTTCTTTAATTATGAAATGATGGACTTGCAGAGGACATTTCCAATAGGTTGCTTGCATTGTAGCACTCCAGACCACCCACTGAGCTGCTAGCCTCTCTCCCCCCCATGCTCTAGCCTCACTTGCTTTCATGTCTTGAAGCTTTGGCTTTGGATCTCCAGTTCTTTTTAATATTTCTATTTTACTATTGTTTTAATATTTTCTATTTCCCTATATAGCAAGGTTTTGTCTTGAATATGCATTTTCCTCATATTTTGTGCAATCATTTTATCTTGATACTCTTCTGGGATGACATTGGTTCTGATATCTTGCTCTTTTCTAGAAAAAAATATATCATTTAGTTTAGCATCTCCCTACTTCCTCTGCTGTAACACAGAAGATTGAAATGGAGTATAATTTAGGGCAGAGTAATTTAATTAAAGGAAGAAGCGTATGAAATGGTCAACATTATCCACTAGATATGGATCTATGTTTGGAAAATTATCCTCTTTTTTATTATTCAAAAAAGAAGAGGAGGAGGAGAAGGAAAGAAAAAATATAGGAATGAAGTGTCATCGGTCAGTCTGTTTGGCTTGGCATTGTAAGAGAAATAGATTTTGGAGAGAGTACTTTTTATTTTTTTCTGAGTTGGTAGCATCCCTCACCTTGGGGAATTGAAGAGCAAGTTGATGATGAAAGGTTCTATATTCAAGATTTGCATCCAAAAGCAACTTAGGTCTGGTGGGTTTGACAAGCTTGGATTTGTTTGCTAAATGTAATGACTTGACTCTAGGGTTAGAGCGTAATAGCTTTTAATTTAAAGCATTTCTTTACTTGTTACTAAGAAGAAAGAACTTGACTTTCAGCAGACAGGTGGCAAGAGATGTGCGTTGCTTCCAGTGAGAGCTACAGTTTTCCTCATGTGCAAACTCCTGGGACAGTGTCCCACAGCTCCTGGGCCAGCCTTATATATTAGCTGCAAATGACCTCTACAGGGAAACAGACTCAGAGGAAGGGCATAGCAAATTTTACTAAAAAACGTTCCACTTCCATAAAGGCTCTTCTATATGCTGCAATTTGCCCTGTGTCTAGTGTTGATTAGGTTATCTGCATGCCCTGTTTGTGTCTCCATCTCTGTTGACTGTCTTGTCTTTTAAGTTCCCCGGGGTGGGGGGCGTCCAGTGGCTGTTTAACTCAACACCATTTCAGTGTCATGCAGAGGATATCATATGAATAAACATTACATTAAATTATGTGAGGGCTTCTACAAAACATGAAGGTCATTTGGGGATTAAGGACTTACCAGAGGCAAAAATCTACTAACTGCTTTCTAGCTGGCCCTGTACCCCAAATTCATCCCTCTCTTTCTACTGGTTTTTCATTTCAACTTGTGTTTGTATGTGCTGCATTACTTCCGTCTGATGGCTTCAAGTTCACGTGTGGTTGTGAGTGTGTGCCTGCGTCATATCAACCTTTCAGCTTCCCTCTGGGGCTTCTTAATCTAGTTTAGCAATTATTGATTTCTCTGCCCTTTGATAACTCAAATGGAGCACAATTATACATTCACGTAAATCTCCTGAAAATGTTGATATAATAAAACAGTCTGTTGAAATTTGCAGTTAAATGTGTGCACATTCATTGTCAGGAACTCCTAATCCCGGGACAGCCAAATTCTGTTGTGAGTTAAGTAGAAGGATCAACTCCCCAAAAAAGGATTTCACCAGGGTTCAACAATTTAAAAAAAAAAAAAAAAAATTAAAAATGTCATTGATCTGAGGTCAGTAAAAATGTAAAACTCAAATTTGTCCATTATAAGGAAAAAATATTCCAGGAATTTCTGGAAGAAGGCAGAACAAGGGATGAGTTTGTGATCAGTACCTTGTCTGATAGGTAACAGGACTTCAGTACCATTGAACTGAATGTAAAGTGAGGATCCTTCAGTGGTTCTGCCTTCCCTCTAGGAACAATCATACCCATATTAAGCAGTATACCATGGGGAGAGTTAAGCACAGTGAATAAGAGTCTGTATCTAATGTGAGTTAAACTTGTCCCCCACTTACTAGCTGAGTACTTTAAGTTACTTAGCTTTGATTTTCTCATCGGGGAAAAAAAAAATCATGTAAGTACTTGAAATGCCCTTAATAATGAAATTTGTCTGGCATACAAAGTAGGTATCCACGAAATGCTAGATGTTATTAATAATAACAACTGCTTACATTTGCACAGTATTTTAACATTTGCAGAGAGTTTTCCCACTTCCTACTGTGTTTGCTTCCCAAAACTCTACAAGATAAAAAAAAAAGATAACATTATCTTCTCATTTTACTGATATTTATTTATTTATTTAAATAAGAGAAGTCAATTCCGTATTTAAGTGCTTTATTCAAGGTGAAGCAGTGGCAGATACTACTAACTGTAGTGGCCACTCCCCACTTTTTCTTTGCTGGCGGAGCCCACCTCGTTTTCTCAGTTTTTATTGCACATGCTATGAGGGCATGTGGCTGAATCCTGGTCACTGAAACTGCAGAGATTTTGTCGGTAGGGCTTTTGGGAAAGGATTTCCTTTCTAATTTAAAACAAAACAAAAGCATATGTATACACTAGAGGCTCTTTTTTTCTTTGCTGGAAGTAGCTGCGTCTGCACATGCTGCAAAGAAGTGTCACAGCCTCCTTGCAAACACGAGGGCAGGTAGCACCCTGTGTTGACATTGTCAGAAAGGGTATATGTTTATCCCTTGGGTCCTTGATGACATTGTTAGGCTAACTTAGTCGTGGAACCCCATCAACTCTGACCTCTTGTTACATGAGATAACACATCTTTTATTGTTTGAGTCATTTTTAATACTCCGTTTCTCATGCTAAAGACATACTAACAGATATGGTGGCTAAACCGAGAGTCAAAATCTGGTCTCCTGCTGATTGCAAAGCCTTTGTTCTTTTCAGCAAAGCACACTGCCATCCTAATATTAAGGCTCTTCATAGTAGAGCCAAATGTATCTCTCTATTCTGATATTTGTGTGTTCCTGCTGTTGCCGAAAACCCAGCCTCTGTTCACTGGTGCCAAACAGAAACGCAGAGACAGCTTTGGAGGAGCAGAAGAGAGTAGCTCTATTGCTTTGCCAGGCAAAGGGGGCCACAGCAGGGTAACGCCCTCAAGACTGTGCCCCTCTTCCTGGGAAATAAGAAGGGGTCTTATAGTTTCAGGGTGGAAAATAAGGCTCTAGATAAGGATCAGGGCTGATGTTGTCTTGCATTCCTCTTTTCTCCTGGAGACATTGAGATCATTAGGGCTGGCGTCAGGTGGTTCCGGAACAGGTTCCAGTAGCCCTCGAGGTTATCGTTCCGTGACCTTCTTTCTGGAATGAAGAATGCTCACAAAGGAAAGGAATGTTAGGGAGTATTGTCTTGGAGAAGTAAACATCAGGTGCATAGTACAACTTTAACTAGGGGGCAATCATTTTCAGAGTTCAATTAAGCAAGAAAGAGAGGAGGAAAAAACATCTGTAGGAGACCGGTTGAATGGGTGGAAAGAATAAGGGCTGAATAAGGGCTAACATAATGGGGATGCCTCGACTAGTTTGTACTACAGCACTGCCCATAATCTAAGCTTGAGCTCAATCTGGGGACTTGCTCTCTTTGCTGCCCTGTGAGCGTTCACATCTCTGGATGCCTATCCTCATGCTGCCTTCCCTTAGAGGATCATCTCTATAGCCTCTCAAGTCCATCAGAGTCACACACATCCTTCGGGATTTATCTTGAATGCCTCCTTTGTAAGAAGCTCTTGCTGAGGATATTTTTCTTTCTTGCTGTCTAAAAGATATAAACACTTTTCTCCTGCTACCTACCTTTTTCTTCCTTATTTTGTAACCATCTTTGTACAGCTCTGCCTCACCACTAGACTGTGAGTTTCCAGGAACTGGTACTGAGTCTCATTCTCCCTTTGTGTCCTGATAGCACATATTTTTTATTCCTGCTTCTTAAGAAGGCATAATAAATGTTTATTGAATTAAATGTGTGGAATTTTAGAGCTGAAAGTTCTTTCTTCTTAACAAAGCTCCCATTTTCTGGGAATTACAGAAGGTTCTTATCCTTGGATTCATGACCCCCGTAGGATTCAGGAGATCAGTGAAATCATTAACATTATATTCATTGTTTTATGCTCATAACTTTTATTAGATCAGATTCTTAAAGAATTCATGGCTCCTTAAAAGAATGAGAACCTCTGTTTAAGTTGGAAAGTTGAATAAAGGCTTTCTGAACCAAAGACACAATCTGGAACATGCGTATTATAGGGAAACCACTGTTGTGAGTTTTCTTCTCTTCCCTAAAACTGGAGTGCAAAGAAAACAACCAAAAACAAAACAACTTTCTGGCTGTTGAATACCCCTCTTCTATCTTATCCAACTCTTTGATCCCCATGAAAGATTGTTCCACATCTCTTCAGGGCCCTTATTACTCTCTGTCTCCATATTCACTTCCATCCACGTCTTTAAAAACATCCCACCTAATGTCTCTGGCAAGCTGGTGCAGTGAGCGGAGAGGGGACACTCAAGACTGGGGAGTGAGGGGACACCAGGGCCTTCAGGAAGCTGGTGGGGGAAGGATGTGGGTAGCCAGCTGCAGCCCCTGAACCTAACATCTTCTGTGTGGTTATGCTAATGCTCATGCAAGCTTGACCATGGCCCACTTCAGGAGAGAGGGGCTATGAGCGTTGGCAGGACTGAGTTCTGTGGAGCCACCCCGAGCTTTACAAGGATGGAACCACCTGCCCACGCTCCCCCTGAATCGCTAATGACTGAGAGCATTACGAAAGAAAATGTCGTTTTATAGACTGGGACCCATGTCACCCTCTTCATTATTCAGAATTTGGAGCTATAGACCCTTAGGAATGAAAAGACTTTAGGATCTTGTAGCCAAAGTGCTCACTGTCAAGAAGCCCAGGGCCACACTTTTGTTTCCCCTGAGATTAGATTCTACCTCCACATTTGGACACAGAGTGAGAAAAAAAAGAATGAAAATCCTTAATAATTGAAAAATGAGGAGACATGTCCTACTTTTCTAAGATTTCCCTGAGATGAAGGAGAGATGAGTTGAAGGCCAGTGGCCAGGCCAGATGTCCCAGTGGAACTCAGATCTCCCTGAATGTCCACTAGTTCTCCCAGAGCTACTGGAAATTCATAGTTTAAGAAGAATAGGAAGCTTGCTCTGCAAACTCCTCCTTCAGAAAAGATTTTCATTAGTCCGCTGCTACCAACCAGGTTGCTACTCATAAGCAAAGTCATTAGGAGAGGCCACTCCAGGGAGAATATGCACATTCCTTCTTAGGGGATGAAGGAAGGGGAACTGCATTGATTCCCCACCCCACCTTCCATCCTCCTTCCTCTGGGGTGCATGCTTTAAGTTAGCAAAGGATGAAAACACTATGTTCTTTCCTTAGGAAAATAAATGGAGGATTCCTGTGCTACTACTTGGGAAGGATAGAGTAAATTTTGGTTTGTTGCAGTCTAGTAATCAATTTAGAGACATTTTTAAAGGTATACTGTGTAGAATCAGGTTTCTAGGAAGGTGTTTTAGGCGTTCCTTAAATGTTTGGAGTTTCATTTCTAAATTATATTTTTATGTTAAAAAAACCACCTGCTGTCACATTCTAAGGTGTAACCTGTCTCAAGACTTGGCATAATGGAGACTTCTGAAATGTTAACTTAGCCTGCTGCCTGCTGTGTTCATTCATTCTAATCCAGACCCAGATATAAGGCTTGCCCTGTCATTTTGATACTCATTTTTACTGGTTTTTGCTATTTTACACTAAAATGACTGTTAGTCATCCATGTACAGTCTCCCCTCCGTAGCCATAGGTTCTGCATCCCTGAATTCAATCATCCACTGATCAAAAATATTTGGAAAAAAATCTAGAATTTTCCAAAAAACAAATCTTGAATTTGCCACGCGGTGATGCCTAGTTACATAGCACTTACATTGTGTTAGGTATTGTAAATAATTTAGAGATGATTTAAAGTATATGAGAGGATGTTCATAGTTTATATGCAAACACTCTGCCATTTTGTATAAGGGACTTGAGCATCCATGGATTTTGGTATCCACAGGGGATCCTGGAACCAATCCCCCGTGGATACCAAGGACAGCTGTACTAGTGTCTCTGTCTCTATGCTTTTGCTGTGTAACTGAGAGAAGAAAGAAGTTGGGGTTAGCAGAGGGGAGGAGTGAATTGACATCTTCCTTTCCCAGGGTCCATTGTGATTTTCTTCTCCCAACTTTGTTGAGGAATACATGGCAAATCCAATTGAATGTATTTAGAGTGCACAATGAGATGCTTGAATATAAATATACATTGTGTAATGATTGCTAAGATCAAGATCTCTCTCTCTCTCTCTCTTCTTTGGTGAGAATGCTTAAGATCTACTCTCAGAAAGTTTTGAATATATAATATTGTACTATTAACTATAGTCACCATGCCGTATAATAGATCCTCAGAACTTATAACTGAAGGTTTGTGCCCTTTGACCTACATCTCATTTCCCCCCTCCTTGCAGCCCCTAACCACCACCATTCTATTCTGTTTCTATGAGATCATTTTTTGATTGTTTTAGATTCTGCATATAAATGATACAGTATTTGTATTTCTTTATCTGGCTTATTTCGCCAACAAAATGCCCTCCAGGTTCATCTGTGTTGGCACAAATGGCAGGATTTCCTTTTTTATGGCTGAATAATATTCCATTGTGTGGGCTACTATACTACATTTTCCTTTTTTAAAAATTTATTTTATTGAAGGATAGTTGATTTACAATGTGTTAATTTCTACTGTACAGCAAAGTGATTCAGTTATATATATATATATTCAGTTATATATATATATATATACACACACACATACTGTATTTCTTTTTGATACTCTTTTGACCCTTATGGTTTATCACAGGATATTGAATGTAGTTCCCTGTACTATGCAGTAGGACCTTATTTATCCATTCTATATATAATAGTTTTCATCTACTACTCCTAAACTCCCAATCCATCTCTCCTTACCCCTGCCTCCCCCTTGGCAGCCACAAGTCTGTTCTCTATGTCTGTGAGTCTGTTTCTGTTTCATAGATAAGTTCATTTGTGTCATATTTTAGATTCCGGTTATAAGTGATATCATAGGGTATTTGTCTTTCTGACTTACTTCACTTAGTATGATAATCTCTAGGCCATCCATGTTGCATCCATGTTGCAAATGGCATTAGGAATACTACATTTTCTTTATGTGATGGTTTCTTAATACCTGTATACAGAGGGGCGGGTGAGAGGCTGGAATTGGTGGAATTATTCAGTGGGAGCTTTGGGAGACTCTGGAAAAAGAGGTAATAGTTTGTTGAGCTCATTGCTGGGGAGGAAGCCACAAAGGAAGCTTCATTCCCTTGAAGACCCTCATTTATCCCTGCACAGAGCCTGGCACAGTTTCTGGTGCCTTCCCATCCTCCAAGGAATGAGTGATTTGAAAACAGCAGCTTGGTGGATAGGCTTCAGCATCCTCTTTATAAGTATGGAGAAAATGAAGTTCCTCCTCTCCCCCGCACCGCCCCCCCCAGAAGCTTTATGAGCAGTGGATATGGCAGGAAGGAGCCCCAGCAAAAGAACAGGTCTGATGACTTGTGGTGACAGCAGCTCCTAGACTGGTTGGGGGATCCTTAGACATGGCACTGTGGAAAGTCCCAGAAATAAGTGGGCACTGAGGTACTGACACAGTGTAGGTAGAGGTTGTCTAGTCATAGATATTTAGATTATAGCTATTTAAAGAAAGTATCCTAAGATTTAAAGAGGAACCTAAAAAAGGTATTACCATATGGTCACCACTTATTGTTTTGAATCAGGGATATTTTGGTACTATATCATGAGAACAAGATATAGGAAGAAAACAAGATGTTCACAGATATTCCATTTTGTGCAAATGCATTTATCAAAACAGCCTTATTCTCATTGATTGGATGTACAATTAAACGCTGTACACTTGGACTCGGAATTAAATCTATACGTGAAAGTTGTTTACCAAATGAATAAAAGTAAATGACGATTTATATATTTTTTAAGTACTTATAACATTTCACTTGATCAATAAGTTCCAGTGATTTTTTGTTTGTTTATTTGAAAAATACACAAAAATGGTAGACAGTCGAGCCAGACTAGGCAGACAATTGCGTTTACCTCTTTTTCTCATCTAATGGTGGTAGTTTTGGCTGTGGCCCTTTAACAGATGCTAATTCTGTAAAACAGTATTGCTAATTAACCAGAGCAGAAAAACAAACAAACAAACACAACAAATCCGAGCTAATATAATGACATGTCACCATCCAGGAGTAAGGTGGTAAATAATGCATATAGACAGGAAAGGGAAAAAAAAGAGGGGAAAAGAGATTTCAAATAATCGATTGAAAACATAACTAAAGGTCAGCAGTTCTCCCTCCTTTCTTGCCCTCTTTCTGAAAACAGAAAGATTAGATTGATTCAAGCAGATATGCTTTGAAATGCCATAAATGACACCTCATCTGGTGCAGTATTGACAAACTGCCTGAGCGTATCACTGGCATTTTCGTTTTACCAGCCCAGCAAGAAGAGTCAGGGAGTGGATTTTTACCTCCCTGCCCTCCTGCCTGTGAACTGCTTAAACACTTTCTGTGTGTGTGTGAGGGGTTCCACACCATTACATGCTGGGTTAAAAAGGTTCCTTCTCTGGGGCTCCAGTGAATTCCCTCGTCAGATGGATGGGAGAGGCAGTTTGTGACCCGCTGAACTTCATTATTTAGTTTACTGCCGTCTTGTATCAGGAGAGCAACTACCTAGAAGTGCTTTATGCCCACACACCCGTTTTCTTGGTGGGGGATTTATAGGCCTATTCGGCAAAATCATATCGAGGTAGAGCAGCGACATCACTCTGTGTCTTCAAACAAACAGCCACCCCGCTGCCGCTGATCAGCATTCCCGGGATGGCGGTGATTGAAATTTAGCACTTCAAGCGACTTAATTGGCACACGGATCTGTTAAGCATATGCCCCCACCGCAGGCCTGCCATCTGACGGGCCCATAGGGTGCCCAGAGCCTCACACATGCTTACGTTTTGCTAAAGAAGTTAAGTTTTGAACAGGTCCTTGAAGGAGGCCTGTGCGGCGGTTAAGGAGATGGGTAGCCTTAGAGCACAGGTCCTCAGATTTCTGCCTATCTTGGGGTGACCGTGGTCCTTCATTCCCTTGAACTTGGAGCAAACCTAAGGTCATGGGGTTCCAGTTTGCTTGCTGTGAAAGAAGTGATCAGAATGTGCTCATCGAAGCTGTGCCTTCCGTAAAGCGAGCCCTGTGCTAGCAGAGTAGAACTTGGAAGGATTCAGCACTTCTTGGCATCTTGCTGCCTTGGAATTCAAGGTTAGACTGTTCTGTGCTCACTGTGGCTAGAACTGATCCCTTGGCCTTCAGAGAAAATCCAGGAAATTGATGTCAACATTTTTCTGCTGAGTTGGAAACAGCAGGACTGGGCTGAATGTTCTAGGTTACGAGTATGAGGAGAGAAATATGACCCTGAACAGAAAACAAAGCAGAGCTATTAGGTTCTTTTCATTATGTAAGGAGAGCAAATAAGGGCTGAGACCATCCATGGTTAGAAATACACTGCTCTGTTGTATCTTCCCAAGTGGCACTCCTGTGCTTCACTTAAGGCGGCGGAGCCAGGTCATGAGTTTCAGCGGATCCCAGACCACCAGGCCTCATCTGTATGTATGTTCCCTTTTGGCATCAGGCAAAATCCTGGGCTCCTAGTAAATGGTTCATAGGTGTTGAATTCTAAAAGAATGAGCCAAATCGTTTGGCTTCCTCTGAGTGAGGTTGAAAAGAGCAACAAGTTAAAATCAGGGAAGGTTTGCCGAGAAGTGAATGAAGCTTAAGTTTCAAAGTCCCTTAATTGCATAGCCCCCTTCCCAGGGTGTGGAGATTGGAACTCATAATTATATATCTTGTTTCTTATGAAGGGCTCCCTAAATTCTGTAAGCTTCAGGACCCCATAAGACAGAGATCTGTGCCTGTTCAAATGCTGTTGCTTAGTGCTTGTTGCTCCGGTCCAGTGGCTTTCCCAGAAATTGCGAGATCAGAAGAAATAAAGCCAAACCCGCAGAGAAGAAAGAGAAGGAACTAGCATTTAAGAACCCCATGCTAATGGAAGCATAATTTGCATTTATGACCTAATTTAACCCCTCACAGCCACCCTTTTTTAAAAATTATTATTTATTTTAGGCCGTGTTGGGTCCTTCGTTTCTGTGTGAGGGCTTTCTCCAGTTGCGGGGCGCGGGGGCCACTCTTCATCGCGGTGCGCGGGCCTCTCACTGTCGCGGCCTCTGTTGTTGCGGAGCACAGGCTCCAGACGCGCAGGCTCAGTAGTTGTGGCTCACGGGCCTAGTTGCTCCGCGGCATGCGGGATCTTTCCTAGACCAGGGCTTGAACCCGTGTCCCCTGCATCGGCAGGCAGATTCTCAACCACTGTGCCACCAGGGAAGCCCCACCCTTTTTGAGAGATAGCATGTTGAGGTTCAGAGAGGCTGAGTTACCTGCCCGTCTGGTACAGTGAGGAGGGCTGGGACCTGTGTCACTGACCTTCCTCTCTCCCAGCCGTCTGCTTGGTGGCTGCCTTGCAGGGCACGTATCTGACAGCTCTGCTAGCTTTCCTGCAAGTGTTAAGCCCACCAGGATAAGAGATGCCTGGATGGGCAGGTAAGTCTTGCTGCCGGGTGAGAGGGAGAAGGTTAGGGAGGGCATCAGGCTTGAGCTGTTTAAGGGAAGGCACAGGCAAACCCTTCCCCAGTCTGTGTAAGCGGATGCTGCCACAACTCATTCAATTATGTGAAGTGCCCATTAAAGGAATTGTAAGCCCTCCCTTGGGCCATTTCAGTTCTATGAGATTGTCATTGTTTGAAACTAACCGTGATTTCTTCTTTTGCCTTCAGGTGATTCTCATTTTGACAAAGCTCTATGACTATAACCTGGGGAGCATCACGGAGAGCTCGCTTTGGAGGTAGGGAAGCTGAGCTAATAATTACTGTGTTACTTAAACATGATGTCCTGGGCAGGCTGCTCACCCCCACCCCCGCTTCCTGGTGGGAAGGTTTCTGCTTCCTTGTTCTCTCTCTTCCTCTGTTTGCTCTCCGTTTCCCTTAGCCATGGGCTGGGGTTCATTTCCAGGAAGGCTGGACCCTTCCTTTTTATAGACCTCTTCTTTTGGTCACAGATCCTTTTGCTAAACTGCTTATTAGGTTGTCTTTATGCATTTTGGTTCCCATAGTTCTCACTGATCTGTGAGCTTATGGGGGCAGAAACGAAAGAATAAGGATATCTTTGCAGAGGGGATCAATGTAGCCTCTAGGTCTACAGAAACCAGGCAGGCTACCAGGGCAACATTCTTTCACAGCTTCCCTTCTGTGGTTCTGCAGCACAAAGGGGCACACACACACTTATACGCTTGCCTTTATTTCTGGGATTCACACTACTGCGTCACACATACAGAGTGGGCAATTAGTACTTTTTCAAATGAATGAACAAATCCTTTGAGGGCAGACTAACTTATTGGACTTAGCACGAAAGAAGGTCCTCAAATGCCCAGGCAGTTATTCTCTCCTTTTTCCTTGGAAACTATACATTCTGTTGTTCTGTTTTGTTTCTTAAAAAGATACTGATTTATCCCACTCCCGATTGGCTCTTCTCCACCAGCCTGTGTCGTGGGCCCGTGCCCGAACCAATCCCTGAGGTCCAGGAGAGCACCTCCTCTAATTGGTCAGGCCTGGATCACATGATGATCCCTGACCTGGGAGAGGATGGAGACAAACTCCGGAGATGGTATTCACACACGTACAGGCACACACACACAGACTAAGTGAGAGTCGTTATACAGAAAGGTGGGAGTGGTCTGTGGGCAGACCAAAGCTAGTGAGTGTCGACCACATAAGATCAGCGGGGGGTTCCATTACCTGTCAGTTCACATGACCGGGAGAGGCTGCCTCTTGGCTTTCAGTGTCAGTGCTGAGGTCTAGGGAGAAAGACTGCAGTCACCCTGTTTGTGTCAGGTGTCCCCCCCTGGTGCAGTCAACAGTGGCTTGGGAGGGAAAGTTGATTTACATGGAAGCAATTTGGTTTCAGGGCCTGCTTCTTATTGGGGATTGCAGTGGTCACAAGAGGAGGCTCATGGATTGGATAGACACCCCAAAGGAATCTACCAGGCCTCACAAGAAGATTGTTCATTAAATTTCATTTTCACCTGATGTCTGTTTTCCATTAGGCTTGACACTGTGTACAAGAAGCCCCAAATAAATTGTCCTGTGCTTTAGGAGAACCCTAGTAGACCAAAGAAAAGGCTAGATTCTGTTCTTTTGTTTGTTGTCAGGCATTTCAATTATTGAGCTCTTTCCCCAAGTAGGAGGTCAATTATGCAGAGTTTCTGTCCCAAGGAAATTTATGTAACTGATTTCAAGTGTGGGAAGTTTGGTAGGAGCCTTAAAAAGTACAGTTCTTTAATACATTAAGGGCCTGACTCCTGCTGTATTGTTTAAATTCAGTACCTATTCGTCAGCATCTCTGAGTAAGCTTATGCCTCCTTGGAAAATTTCTCTAATGTATGTGCATAAATGAAAGTAAAAGCCAGCTTTTACTGTGTAGTGCATCTGCCATGTAAAGTGTTGTCGGCATATTAGAAAATTAAAAGACGTGCAGTTTTGTCTCAGTGGGACAGAGGCAGAGCAGCCGTAACTCCCCACCTGAGTAGTCCTGGGAAGGGCATATTGGAAGGATGTGAGGAACAGCTTGTCCTGGATTGCTGAAGCTCACGCTCAGCGTGCTTCTTTCTCTCTGATGGGGCACTATTACTGATGCCTCAGTCTAGGAAGAATATTCTTTTCTTATCTTAAGGGAGGGGCTTAGTGAAATAAAAACGGCATCACGTTCCAGTAGTACCAGACCTCCCTTCTGAGGGAGCAAACTCCATGGGCTTAAGCCTGGGAAAATGTGGCAAGAATGACCTGCTGACTTTTCCATCTTAGAATCAGTTTCACTGGAACATATATACATATGTATACATATACACACACACACGTATATACACATAATATACACATATGTACAAGTAATATGTGTGTGTATATACCCATTTATATTTACTTTTCTAACATACCCACAATAGTCATTTGCCATATATGTCATGTTCTACATGTCATATGTGGCAAATGATTCCTGGGGGTGTTCTATGTTATTACAACTGCCCGTTTTAATACTTTGATGGAAGAGTACATGTCTGAAAAGACAATTTAGAAAAGAAGTAAGGAGAAAAGGGAATATTTAGAATACTTCACAATTGCTTTTCAGGGCTGCATTTTTTGAGTGGCTCATGGTGCCCATATTTGGTCTTTAGGGAACATTTTGGGGGTGTTAACGTAGAGGTGGAGAGGGACAGGCCTGGATGGGTCAAGGATGGGGACCAGGAAGAAAGGTCCTTATGGTTCCACGTCATCTTGAAGGAGAGTAGACTGCTAAGTGTTGACTCATTTTCTCCTGTACCAGCTTGTACAATCTTCTCAGAAAACCTGCCTATGCCAACCGTCAGGGGTTTCTTAGGGGCACAGGCCAGGGTTTAGAGATACTCAGGGCACTCAGCACTGAATGCAGGACTTAGCATATAGATAATGCTCAGTAAGTATCTGGTTTTGAACAGACCAGTGAATACTACAGTTTTGTCTCTACTGCATGGTCACTAACCTATAACTCTCTTTCTCACTCATTTATTCAACAAAGATGAATTGATTAACTCCTCTAGGCCTTACATTGCTCTTATCTAGGGAAGGAAAGTTGGGTGAGTACATAGATCCGTAGCATGTAGGTTCTGCCTTCCAGGACTTCATTGTTTAGAGAGACAAAGATCTTTGGACAGTTAAAATGAGAGAGAACTGTACTTGCCTGTAACCTACCTTATGTAATTGTATTGAATAAGATACTTACGCAGCACCCAGAGCTGCCAGATCCCAGGAGATGTTAAATCTAAATAGACACACTGTCATACAACTGTTAAGTGTTATAATAAAGATATAAGTGTTGCTTCTTTGCTTTGCTCATGTGTATATTCTCTCTTCTCAACTAGACTTTATGTCCTTAAACCCAACACCTTGCTGGTTTCATGGTAACGGCAGTAATGCTGTTGCTCATGAAAATCATGACAACAGTAACAAAAATTAGCTTTGATCGAGCACTCCCGATGTGTCAGGCACGATGCTCAGTGCTTGACGTGCATTATTGCATCCTCCCAATACATTTTTAGTGTTCCAAGGTCACACAACTTGTCAGTAATAGCCCACACACTTACAGGCATGCTAGTTATAAACTTCAGTCATTTCACTGCTTATTGATCATCCAGAGTCCCATCTGTCTTCTGGGGGATCTTGCTGTACATAAGTAAACAACATTTTAATCATATATATATGTATACATGTATGTATGTGTATGTATATGATTGTTACATACATATATGTATATTAAAAATAGGGTTTTCAAAGTGCTATGACATTTCGAGCAGCATTTGTCCTATTCTAGAAAAATACTGGGCAACAGGGAAATGGCTTCTTGTCCAACAAATAGATATATGCGCTTTTTGATTGAGCCCATATTCTTTACAACTTTTACCAGCTGAAGAGTCCAAAGGGGGCAAGTGGCAAACGTCCCTGGGGTCTTAGAACAGGAGAGAGGCCAAGAAGCAGCTGACCTTGCAGTGATGTTCTAGGGCTTTCAACCTCACTGAATCCACAAAGCCTGGCTGACAGAGCGAGATGCCGCTATACCAAATTAATGAGCTTTGGCTCCCATTTGGCCTTGTCATTGATTACACCTTAATCCTGGAGCAAGTTGTTGATTTTGTTTTGTTTTGTGTTGTCGTTCACTCAGGGAGTCAAACTGAGAGGAAAGGGGGATGATCTGACACAGAACAATTAACTACACCTCAACATCTTCTCTACCTTCCAGTGGATTAAGCTGTGAGATTTGGTAGAGCTGGTGATTTTACCATACTGAAGCAAGATAAGCCTAAAGGTTGAGATAAATAAAATGTCAAAATCTAGATACAGTATCTCTGAGAAGAAATATATTAACCTTTTTTCCCCCTGTGCCAGGGTAATCAGCATTCTGCTAAGAGAGGCTTAGCTGGTGAGGAAGCCCTAGGCAATTCTGGAAGGACTGAAGGTGTACTCTCTTAAAGGGACACACAACCTGCAGTGTGTCTATCGTAGAGCTTGCCTGGCCTGGCTGACTTCTCAAACTCCCTAGTATCCTATTTTCTGATCCACATGAAACACAAGCTTCCGAACACATCTCCACAATTACGTACTTCTCAAGCTGCAGTACCTGCTTTTGTGGGATGAAGAAGCATATAGTTAAAGCGGAGAGAATGGGTTAGGCCATTTGATTCTGCGCTGGGAGCCAGCCCTGTTTCCTTGTCACGGGAGTCACTTTGCTTCTTCTTGGGTGTTACACACAGCGATTACCAAGAGAAGCTTCCCAGTAGAGTCTTTGTGGAGAGCATGGCTGTAGAGTGCCTTGAAGCAGCATCTGTGTGGGGTTGGCTTCAGCCAGTACTTTCTGGAGAGCTCAAGGGGTTCAGGCTGACAGAAGCTGACCTGAAGATGGTGACTTTCTGCCAACCCTGTGGGTGATTCCCATTAGCTGGAAGCCTCTCCCTTTCTACTCCTCATCCAGGGGAAAAGCATAGAGCGTCTTGGATAGATTATTAGTCTCAGCTTTGAAGGATGTTGTGCTACGCAATCCAGCTTTCAGTCAGCCACAAATACAAGAATAGAGAAGGGGGGTAGTCACCCTAAAAGAGAAAAAGAATAAAGCTAGAGTGTGAAATTTCCCTGCAGGAGGGCTCTTTGTGTTACACAGATCCAGTGATGCTATTCATTCATCCCCGTGTTTGCAGATGTTTAGTGCCTTCCCAGTCACCCCCAGGAGAGAGCCAAGCTCCCCAGCAGGATCAGGGGGTGCTTTGGATTCTGGATTCCTTTGAGCTTTGTAACTCCCACCCGCATCCCCATATTTGTGTCATGCAGAGCTGCTTGTGGGTCCTGGACTTATAAATTCATTTGATTAAATCTTATTATTTTCAAAAAATCAAAAAAAAAAAGTATGTTCATTATAATGAACCAAACAATGCAGAGGCAAACAAAAAATGTTAGTAGTCTTTCACTGTCCACACTGATCCAGCTTCCCTGAGGTCAGTGATGCTGAGAGTTTTGTGTGATTCTGTCCATATCGTCATGACCCAACTCAAAAATACCAACACACATATACGTATGTGGACCACTTTTTTGTTTGTTTGAGAAAGTAGGAGAAACTGTTCATAGGACTCTGACAACCTGTTATTTTCACTTAACAATGAGTTATGGGTGTCTGTCCAGATGAATACACTAAGAAAAATGGGTCAGGTTTATAAGCATCAAATAGTATGGATGTTGTATACTGAATTTAACAACTGCATGCTTAATTAAATTATGTAGTGCTTCTTTTGAGCCAGGAAGTGTTTTCAGTGCTTTTTATCCTCATAACAACCCTATAAAATAGGCACTACTAGTATCCCAGGTTTACATATGAGAGAAGTGAGGCTTAGAAACATTAAGGCTTAAAAATTAAAGTGCCCGATGTTCATGTAGTCAGTAAGTGTCAGAGATGGATCCTGAGTCTGTTCTATTAACTCCAAGCTACACTACTTATCCCTGACCTTTTTATTGGATCATTATCTAATTTCTACAATATTTGCTATTACATATAGTGCTTCAATAAACATGTTTGTAAACATGTTGTTACATTTTTGGTAATTTTCTCTTTGTAAAGTACTCTAGAGTCCTAAACGGGATATTGCTGTATCAAAACCAAATACGTTTATAATGTTAAAAGATACCTGAGATTACTTTCCAAGATGGTTAGGATAATTCATATACCCACAAGCAATAACAGACTGTACATTTCCCAATGATTTCACCAGCACTGGGTATTTTCTTTTTTTTTTTTTAACATCTTTATTGGAGTATAATTGCTTTACATTGTTGTGTTAGTTTCTGCTTTATAACAAGGTGAATCAGCTATACATATACATATATCCCCATATCTCCTCCCTCTTGCATCTCCCTCCCACCCTCCCTATCCCACCCTTCTAGGTGGTCACAAAGCACCGAACTGATCTCCCTGTGCTATGTGGCTGCTTCCCACTAGCTATCTATTTTACATTTGGTAGTGTATATATGTCCATGCCACTCTCTCACGTCGTCTCAGCTTACCCTTCCCCCTCCCCGTGTCCTCAAGTCCATTCTCTACGTCTGTGTCTTTATTCCTGTCCTGTCACTAGGTTCTTAAGAACCTTTTTTTTTTTTTTTAGATTCCATATATATGTGTTAGCATACGGTATTTGTTTTTCTCTTTCTGACTTACTTCACTCTGTATGACAGTCTCTAGGTCCATCCACCTCACTACAAATAACTCAATTTCATTTATTTTTATGGCTGAGTAGTATTGCAATGTATATATGTGCCACATCTTCTTTATCCATTCATCTGTTGAAAGACACTTAGGTTGCTTCCATGTCCTGGCTATTGTAAATAGAGCTTCAATGAACATTGTGGTACATGACTCTTTTTGGTTTTCTCAGGGTATATGCCCAGTAGTGGGATTACTGGGTCGTATGGTAGTTTTATTTTTAGTTTTTTAACGAACCTCCATACTGTTCTCCATAGTGGCTGTATCAACTTACATTCCCACCAACAGTGCAAGAGGGTTCCCTTTTCTCCACACCCTCTCCAGCATTTACAGTTTGTAGATTTTTTGATGATGGCCATTCTGACTGGTGTGAGGTGATACCTCATTGTAGTTTTGATTTGCATTTCTCTAATGATTAGTGATGTTGAGTATCCTTTCCTGTGTTTGTTGGCAATCTGTATATCTTCTTTGGAGAAATGTCTATTTAGGTCTTCAGCCCATTTTTGGATTGGATTGTTTGTTTTTTTGAAATTGAGCTGCATGAGCTGCTTGTAAATTTTGGAGATTAAGCCTGTGTCAGTTGCTTCATTTGCAAATATTTTCTCCCATTCTGAGGGTTGTCTTTTCGTCTTGTTTATGTTTTCTTTGCTGTGCAAAAGCTTTTAAGTTTCATTATGTCCCATTTGTTTATTTTTGTTTTTATTTCCATTTCTCTAGGAGGTGGGTCATAAAGGATCTTGCTGTGATTTATGTCAGAGTGAGTGTTCTGCCTACGTTTTCCTCTAAGAGTTTGATAGTGTCTGGCCTTACATTTAGGTCTTTAATCCATTTTGGGTTTATTTTTGTGTATGGTGTCAGGGGGTGTTCTAATTTCATTCTTTTACATGTAGCTGGCTGTCCAGTTTTCCCAGCACCACTTACTGAAGAGGCTGTCTTTTTTGCATTGTATATTCTTGCATCCTTTATCAAAAATAAGGTGACCATATGTGTTTGGGTTTATCTCTGGGCTTTCTTTCCTGTTCCATTGATCTGTATTTCTGTTTTTGTGCCAGTGCCATACTGTCGTGATTACTATAGCTTTGTAGTATAGTCTGAAGTCCAGGAGCCTGATTCCTTCAGCTCCATTTTTCTTTCTCAAGATTGCTTTTGCTATTCGGGGTCTTTTGTGTTTCCATACAAACTATGAAATTTTTTGTTCTAGTTCTGTGAAGAATGCCGTTGGTAGTTTGATAGGGATTGCATTGAATCTGTCAATTGCTTTGGGTAGTAGAGTCATTTTCACAATGTTGATTTTCCAATCCAAGAACATGGTATATCTCTCCATCTGTTTGTATCATCTTTAATTTCTTTCATCAGTGTCTTATAGTTTTCTGCATACAGGTCTTTTGTCTCCTTAGGTAGGTTTATTCCTAGGTATTTTACTCTTTTTGTTGCAATGGTAAATGGGAGTGTTTCCTTAATTTCTCTTTCAGATTTGTCCTCATTAGTGTATAGGAATGCAAGAGATTTCTGTGCATTAATTTTGTATCCTGCTACTTTACCAAATTCATTGATTGGCTCTAGTAGTTTTCTGGTAGCATCTTTAGGATTCTCTATGTATAGTATCGTGTCATTTGCAAACAGTGACAGCTTTACTTCTTCTTTTCTGATTTGGATTCCTTTTATTTCTTTTTCTTCTCTGATTGCTTGGCTAAAACTTCCAAAACTATGTTGAATAATAGTGGTGAGAGTGGACAACCTTGTCTTCTTCCTGATCTTAGAGGAAATGGTTTCAGTTTTTCACCATTGAGAATGATGTTGGCTGTGAGTTTGTCATATATGGCCTTTATTATGTTGAGGTAAGTTCCCTCTGTGCCTACATTCTGGAGGGTTTTTTATCATAAATGGGTGTTGAATTTTGTCGAAAGCTTTCCCTGCATCTATTGAGATGATCATATGTTTTTTCTCCTTCAATTTGTTAATATAGTTTATCACATTGGTTGATTTGTGTATATTGAAGAATCCTTGTAGTCTTGGGATAAACCCCACTTGATCATGGTGTATGAACCTTTTAATGTGCTGTTGTATTCTGTTTGCTAGTATTTTGTTGAGGATTTTTGCATCTACGTTCATCAGTGATATTGGCCTGTAGTTTCCTTTCTTTATGACATCTTTTTCTGGTTTTGGTATCAGGGTGATGGTGGCCTCTTAGAATAAGTTTGGGAGTGTTCCTCCCTCTGCAATATTTTGGAAGAGTTTGAGAAGGATAGGTGTCAGCTCTTCTCTAAGTGTTTGGTAGAATTCGCCTGTGAAGCCATCTGGTCCTGGGCTTTTGTTTGTTGGAAGATTTTTAATCACAGTTTCAACTTCAGTGTTTGTGATTGGTCTGTTTATATTTTCTATTTCTTCCTGATTTAGTCTCGGAAGGTTGTGCTTTTCTAAGAATTTGTCCATTTCTTCCAGGTTTTCCATTTTATTGGCATATAGTTGCTTGTAGTAATCTCTCATGATCCTTTGTATTTCTGCAGTGTCAGTTGTTACTTCTCCTTTTCCATTTCTAATTCTGTTGATTTGAGTCTTCTTTTTTCTTGATGAGTCTGGCTACTGGTTTATCAATTTTGTTTATCTTCTCAAAGAACCAGCTTTTAGTTTTATACATCTTTGCTATTGTTTCCTACATTTATTTTTCATTTATTTCTTATCTGATCTTTATGGTTTCTTTCCTTCTGCTAACTTTGGGGGTTTTTTGTTCTTCTTTCTCTAATTGCTTTTGGTGTAAGGTTAGGTTGTTTAAGATTTTTCTTGTTTCTTGAGGTAGGACTGTATTGCTATAAACTTCCCTCTTAGAACTGCTTTTGCTGCATCCCAAAGGTTTTGGGTCATCGTGTTTTCATTGTCATTTGTTTCTAGGTGTTTTTTGATTTCCTCTTTGATTTCTTCAGTGATCGCTTGGTTATTTAGTAGTGTACTGTTTAACCTCCATGTGTTTGTATTTTTAACAATTTTTTTCCTGTAATGGATTTCTAGTCTCATACCATTGTGATCAGAAAAGATACTTGATATGATTTCAATTTTCTTAACTTTACCAAGGCTTGCTTTGTGACCCAAGATATGATCTATCCTGGAGAATGATCCATGAGAAAGAAAAAAATTAAAGTAAAATAAAATAGTTATTAAAATAAAAAATAAAAAATATTTATTACAAATAAAGTATTAAAAATAATAAAAAAAGAAAGAGCAACCAAACCAAAAAACAAATCCACCAATGATAACAAGCACTAAAAGCTATACTAAAAAAAAAAAAAATGGACCGACAGAACCCTAGGACAAATGGTATAAGCAAAGCTATACAGACAAAATCACACAAAGAAACATACACACTCACAAAAAGAGAAAAAGGAAAAAAATATATATATATATCTATATATTAAAAAAAAAGGAAGAGAGTAACCAAATCAGTAAACAAATCTACCAATGATAATAAACTCTGAATACTAAACTAAGATCAAACATAAAACCAGAAACAAATTAGATGCAGAAAGCAAACCCCAACTCTACAATTGCTCCCAAAGTCCACTGCCTCAATTTTGGGCTGGTTCGTTGTCTATTCAGGTATTACAGAGATGCAGCCTTCATCAAGTTGATTGTGGAGATTTAATCCGCTGCTTCTGAGGCTGCTGGGAGAAATTTCCCTTTCTCTTCTTTGTTCGCACAGCTCCCAGGGTTCAGCTTTGGATTTGGCCCCGCCTCTGCGTGTAGGTCTCCTGAGGGCGTGTGTTCTTCACTCAGATGGGACGGGGTTAAAGTAGCAGCTGATTAGGGGGCTCTGGCTCACTCAGGGTTGGGGGAGGGAGTGGTGCGGAATACGCGGTGAGCCTGCAGCGGCAGAGGCAGGAGTGACGTTGCAACAGCCTGAGGTGTGCCGTGGTTCTCCCGGGGAAGTTGTCCGTGGATCACGGGACCCTGGCAGTGGCGGGCTGCACAGGCTTCTGGCAGGGGAGGTGTGGATAGTGATCTGTGCTTGCACACAAGCTTTTTGGTGGCTGCAGCAGCAGCCTTAGTGTTTCATGCCCATCTCTGGGGTCTGCGCTGATAGCTGTGGCTCGCGCCCGTCTCTGGAGCTCGTTTAGGCGGTGCTCTGAATCCCCTCTCCTCGCACACCCCGAAACAGTGGTCTCTTGTCTTTTAGGCAGGTCCAGACTTTTGCCCGGACTCCCTCCTGGCTAGCTGTGGCACACTAGCCCCTTCAGGCTGTCTTCACGCAGCCAACCCCAGTCCTCTCCCTGGGATCTGACTTCCAAAGCCTGAGCCTCACCTCCCAGCCCTCACCTGCTCCGGCGGGCGAGCAGACAAGCCTCTCGGGCTGGTGAATGTTGGTCGGCACCAATCCTCTGTGTGGGAATCTCTCCGTTTTGCCCTCCGCACCCCTGTGGCTGCGCTCTCCTCCATGGCTCGGAAGCTTCCCCCCCGCCACCCCCTGTCTCCGACAGTGAAGGGGCTCCCTAGTGTGTGGAAACTTTTCCTCTTTCACAGCTCCCTCCCCGAGGTGCAGGTCCTGTCCCTATTCTTTTGTCTCTGTTTTTCCTTTTTTCTTTTGCCCTACCCAGGTACGTGGGGAGTTTCTTGCCTTTTGGGAAGTCTGAGGTCTTCTGCCAGTGTTCAGTAGGTGTTCTGTAGGAGTTGTTCCACATTTAGATGTATTTCTGATGTATTTGTGGGAAGGAAGGTGATCTCCATGTCTTACTCCTCCGCCATCTTGAAGGTCTCTGGTATTTGCAATACTTAAAATTTTGCTAGTTTGTTGAGTGAAAATGGTGTCTTGATCACAGTGTTTTAGGGGGTATTTCCCTGACTACCAGTGATACTGAGCATCTTTTTATATGTTTATTGGTCCGTGGCAATGTTTAACCCTTTTCTCCACCTCCCATTTCCCACTAAGCAAAGGTAATTGTTCCTTCCTCAGTAATCCTGTAGTGTATTATGTATCTTCATCTTATAATGGTTGTCAGATGTATATTTATTTGGTTCAGTTTTACAAATAACTACTTGTCCCCATTTCTGTGGCAGGCACTGTGCTAGGTAGACACTGGAAATCAAGGTATAAGTAAGAAATTGCTCCTTCTCTACAAAACCTCAAAACCTAGTGAAGGGCAGGCACTCAGTGGGTGATTATACAAGTGTGGCAAATGCAGAGTAAAAGTTATGCACAAGTTTTTGTCCATGTTCGTCTATTTCCATACCAGCTTGGAAACTCAAAGAATGTGATCTTCTCTTAGTTATTTTTGTTTGCTTGGAACCTGAAATAGAACTTGGCACATATATTAAGTATCTTTTTTTTTTTTTTTTTCTTAGAAACAGTATATTAAGTAATGGTTTAGGGTTTCTGAAAGCCAGGTCTGTTTCTTATACTTTTTTAATCCTAAGTTTTAACCTCATGCCTTCCATATAGGAAATACTGTTTTGGATAATGTGCTACATGACCTTGTGAAATACCATTGCATTGCACTCAAGAATAAGAACACAGCCAGTGCCAAGTGTGAAAAGCCCAGATTCAAGTCGAGGAACCCATTTATGTCCATAGGGTACTTGGCATGCATGTTGGGCCCCTTGATTTTGCCAAAATCTTCCTGCACACCACCACCACCATGAAGGCTGTTTCTACTAGAATCTGGCTGAGTTCTGCCTAAAGGTGCTGCAAGCCTTTCTGAGATTTCTGTGAGGGTCTGGCCTCAGATTGCATCTTTACACTCCTCATTTGCCTCAATGATTGGCTCCGCTGAGTTCTCCACTTCTCCTTTTAGCAAATAATGGATGAGATATACACAAAAGCTATCATTGCCCTGACAGTATAGTAAATTTATCAGCATGACCTCAGGAAACAATAAAGAAAATTTTACTAGAGAAAAAGCAGAACAACGGGCATTCCAACATCAAACCTGGTTATACATTCAGGAAGTGTTTAGGATGTCAGTTTTGGTGTTGCTGCTTTGTCATTGAACACTACATGGTGGAATCTTACATCCCTGGGGTCCCTTGGGATTTAGGTCACCACCATCCAATTTCAGTAGGAGCTCAATGCTTCCATATCCTCATAATCCCTCAAAGGGATTTCCTCCTCACCTGATGCTTTGGTCCATCCTTTGAAGCCAGAACTTGAGCTTATTACTAATAAGTAATTAAACTGTGGAGAGTAAATGCTCTTTGGGTATAGAGCTCTGTACCGGGCACAAAGAAGGTCAAAAGATACCCAGGACACAATTTAATTCTTACCTTCTGCCAACATACAGTCTCATTTTTCAGTCAACATGACTAGCTCCTCCTCATTTTTTAGGTCTCAGACTGAATATCACCTTATTTTTAAAAAACCATTTATGTCCACCTTATTAAGAAGAGATCTCTTTTTTCTTTCTACCATAGGTCTTTGTTTATTTCATTCATTGCATGTGTCATGATCCGTAATGATTCTATTTATTACTTGTTTATTGGCTGATGCCACCACTAGAATATAAGCTCCCTGAAGGTAGAGATATTATCAATCTTATTTTCCACTGTATTTTGAATGCCCAGTAAAGTGCCTGGCACATAGACATTCAAGTGAGATATATCAAATTAATTGAATGTGTAAATAAATACATGCCTGGAATCATGATAAATGATAAATCATGATAAATGGTATGAATCCAGATATGAATAAGATTTGATTATTGCCCTTAAGGAATTCACAGTCTAGTGGGAGAGAGATAAATAAATGAGAAATTATATTGGTATGTAAAGTGTCATAATAGAGGTACTGTAATATGCCCTGAGTTGAAGAAGGGAAAGCTTCCTGGTTGAAAGGATATCTGATTTGAATCTTGAAGAACAAGTAGGAATCATACAAGTAAAGGAGGCTAATTCTTTATTTACTGAGTATCTACTGTATTCTAGGCACCTTTAGGTGCTGATAGTGTGGCATATTGAGGAAACTGTAAAAGACTGCAGTACACTCTGTGTATGGACAGGGTATTTGGAGGTGATTTAGGAAAAATAGAAATAGGGCAGTTCATACTCTTCTGGGCTAATTATTCTGATATTTATCCCAGGTGAAGTAATACACTTGGGGCAAGGGGGTTACTTTATGAAATGTGAATTTTAGGAAAATAAATTGATCTTGGTGTCATGTTGAGTATTCACTTGGAAAAGAGCAGAACTCATGACCATGAGAACAATAGTCAGTGGAATAAGAGCTGAGAAGGGGCTGACTTATTTTAGGGCATGAAGGAATGGAGTATGGGATATGGGAGGGGTGGTGGTGGTGATTTCAATAAACCTTATAAAGTAAAAATGAATAGGACCATTTGGATGAGGGAGAAGGTGAGAGGAAGAGACATTTCTACAGTGATGTTCCTGCCTTTGTCTTGGATAGTCCAGTGAGTGGCAAGGTTATTTACTGCATACATCTGCTCTGTCGACATCTACCAAGCACTTACCCCTAGTGAATGAGAAAAGGATATGGAGACAACTCTTTCAAGGAAGAAGCTGTGAAGAGACATAAAGGAAGAAAGATGCTTTTGCATAAAAGAGGTCATAGACTAAAGGAATATTTTCCTTAAGTGAGGACAACCCTGTTTTATGGGGGTTGAATCCGTAGAAAGAGAATGAAAATGTAAAACTTAGGAGGGAATAAATCTGGTCGAGGATTGAGTGGCAGAGAGTGTATGGACTTGGAGCTTATATGGGGGGTGATCCAGCTATGGTCAATCAGGGTGGGTGAGGGGCAGCCAAAAGGAGGAGTGTTGCATCTCTTTCACCAAGAAGGGAAGTCAGATGGTTTGGAGGAGCTGCTGAGGAGACACAAGGTGGGACTACTCAGGGAAGGCACTGCTGGGCGAAGCTGAGACCCCAGCCCAGGTTACAGCCTGGAATCAGCATGGCTGTGCTTTCACTCCAGTGAGCCGTGGGTCATCCTCAAGAAAGCAGTTGGTTGTGTAGTTGCGGAGAGGTGTTGGAGAAGGACAAGAAAGCAAGGGGCACTGGTGGGGGTGGGGCGATGAGTAGTAGATGAGGGGATCTGTGCCAAACAGAGAAGAAAGTGAAGCTGGGGGTTGGGGGAGGACGGAGAGTGAACAGCAGGACGCCCAATCCAAGCATGTGTAAGAGCCTAAAGAACACTGAAGAAGTGATATCCAGAAGAGTGCGACTTTTTAAAATATTAAACTTAGACCATATCTAGCCCCCAGGGGACTCTGTGAAAAGGAACTGGTCAGAGCAGGTGGAGCTAATCAGAAAAGCCTTTTCTGAAAGCTGCTGTTAAGAACTCCACTCAGCGCTGTAGGAGAAGGAGCTGCTCTTTCTCTGCACGTGTGTGGAGCATCTGGATCTGCTTGTCAGGCCCCCGCGTTTCTGAGATATTCATGAGTGAGAACTCACCTCCACATCTTGCGGGAACACTCAGCAGCCTTCTCTGGAGGGGTTATGGTAGATTTTCTCCAGGTGGCTACTGCCTCCAGGGCTAAGACTTGTGGACCGCATCTGGTAGTCACTGTGATAGCTTTGTCAAGAGAGAGAGCGGCCAGCCCAGATGTCACATTGAAGGGATGTTGATTTCCTTTCTGGTCACTTTTTTCTTCTTATCACAATTTGCTCTGGATCCCATGCCAAAGATGTGCTTCTTTCATATTTAAAATTCTGTTTTTGGAATTTAATTTTTTGGACTCTCAATAGACCTTGCCTTTGGCTTCTCCTGTCTTTCTCCTGTTGGGTATTTATAGTACTTGACTTTGATCACTCCCCTTAGTATATTTCTCAATAAAGGAAGATCGTTATGTGTTCCAGCCATGGTGAACTACTTGTAGGTTCTGCCAAACAGCATGTGCCCTTGGAAGGCCGTTCCATAAACAGGTCAGCACTTGGGCTTGGGCACTGGATGCCCGGGCGTGAATCCAGACTCTGTCCACTTACTAGCTCTGAGATGATGAGGAGGTTTCCTAATCTCTCTGCTTCATTTCCTCATCAGAAATGGGGCTGTAATAGTATCTATCTCATAGAATTATAGTGACACTTATCTTAAATGTGCAACACTTACTAAACACACAGTAAATAATACAAAACAAACAAAAACCTTAGATCTTGTACTTCTGTGGTCTTCTTCTTTGCTTGAAATGCCTTTTCCGTTCCATGCTATTTGTCTAATAAATGATAACCATTTATACTGATGATTTACTATGTGCTAGACACTCCTCTAAGAGCTTTATATGTATCAACCATAAATTAATCTTCTCAGTACCCTCTGAGTTTGGTCCTATCATTATACCCGTTTTATAGATGAGGGTGCTTGTGCCCAGAGTCGCAGGATACTAGGCAGTAGAGAAGAGATCTGAGTGCAGACAGTCTTGATCCAGAGCCCACAGAGATCATCTCTTGTGTGATCCCCTTCCTGACCACGACCTTCCACGTAGAGTAAATCACTGCTCACGTGCTCTTTCTGTTGTACATATTTTTCTTTTTGACGTACTGCTTTGAATCATTAGCACTTCCTGCGTATTTATCCCCCTTACAGGGACCATCTTGAAGGTTGCCTATTATCTTATTCACCTTTGTATCCCCAGCACCAAGTACAGTTCTTGGCCCATAGTAGGTGTTCAGTAAAAGGAGTGTCAGGACAATAGATTGGGGAGAGAAGATTTAAAAAAACAAATTATCTGTGTCATCTGTGGATTTAGTTAATTGATGCAAAGCTTGCCCCATACTATATATCACAGGTGGTCTCAGGGTAACAGGAGGTAGTTTACTCAAATGTCAGGTCTTGCTCTCATTCGTTGTTGTTGCACATGAAGGAGGTGAAAAATATTTAATTTGATTTCAGCATGTAGATTGACAGTGCCATGCTGCACGTCTGTAATAATGCTTCTGTGAGTGTTGGAAGCTGGTATGATGGTAAAGGGGAGATGAATTTGTTCCTGTTAGTATCCCCTAGTTTTTCCTTTGGCTAGTATTGGAGGGTTGTTTAAAAACAAATGTAATGTTGGGCCCTTTTGAATTCCTAATCCTGAGCACTGCACACTGTGCTGTCACCAGAGAATTAACTTTACGTAGGAGGATAGGGGCCCCATCATAGACCAGGCTCATCTCTGAGCAAAGGCCAGGGAGCCATGCGTGTCAATGAAGCTGGCGCCTAGGGATGGGGGCTTTGCTCTGTGCGTCATAGGACACAGGGGATGAAAGCAGCATTACCTGGAGAGTTTTAGAAAACACTTTTTCTTATTTCAGGTGAAGTTTCCGAAATACTGTTCATCCATAAGTCAAGCTGGGGCATTTTTGGCTCTGTTCTCCTCTTTCCAAAGGGAACTGGTGTGCTTAAGACTTATTCCTCAGCACGGCTTTATTTCTTTCTCCTGCTGGGATGTATTAGCAAGGTCATCACCTTTGGTTTATTGGCTTCAAACAATCTGTGATTGCAGAGGAATATGACTTCTTAGCTTGCAGAAGCAGGAGGTGCAATCAATTCATGAAAGGCACAGGACTTTTTTTTTTCTTTTAAAAAATGTATATTTATTTCTGCCAGCTTTTTTGGGGACCAAGACTTAAAAGAGCTTTTTGAAAAGAATTTATCATTGAATGTCCTCCTTCATTGTTTTTTTCAAATAAGAACATTGAATCAGGCCAATGTGAACTTAGCTTTAACTCTTTGAGTTTGAAAGAAATAAGGTGACTTTACAAAAGTCTGTCTTCCCCTTCCCCAACTCTAAACCAAATTAATTGGGAAATGTACACCCATTGCAGTATTACAAACAGATACCGTTTGAAATAACTGGGGATTTGGATTAGCCATACCTACTGGTTGATGAGTAAGTTCTCTTTGATAGGGCAATCATTTTTTTGTCTGAAAACTCTTAGAATTTGATTAGTATTTATTGCACTATCAGTTTTCTGACTTATATTGACTTCATTTCCCAGCTTCCTGGATCACCCTTTCTCAACTTGTTGTTGCCTTCTTCCTAGTTGGGAATCCATTGCCTCTGACCTCAAAGAAGTGCCAGCATTTAAACTCCCCTCTTCCTTCTAGATTGCATGGGATAGTTCCTCTTTGGGGGTTGCATAAAACAATTACAAAGACCTGTCTCTTCAGAACTGAACAAACAAATGTTTTGCCATGGAGACTGTACTTGTACCAGGCTGCGGGGGGTTCTGGTCTGCAGTAGCCTTGGCAAATAGAGTTTTGCCGACACCAAGTGCTTTGAGTTACTGCTGCACTCTTGATAGAGGTCTGGCGTCTGACCTCTCCTTCTTGGCAGCTCTGCAGAGGTCAGAGGCTCATGCTCTGAGGCTGAGATGACACCTGAATCTGTGGACTCCGCCTATACCCACCACTATTTTTGTTTGGGTCACTTTGACAGTATCTGCAAAGCTGGAAGACTCTTACTCAACAAAGACCCTGCTTACTTATTCATTGGGCAGTCTAAGCACATGATACAATGACTCCTCCAATCACCGGGAAGCATGTGGGATGAGGGAGGTGGGGGGCAGTGAAGTCAGCTACTATCTGGAGTCCAGGCCTTTGATTCATCTGTGTTCTTCATCTTCTCCAGATATAACTCTGAGAGATATACTGAAAATGAAAATTAGGGCCGCTTCTCTTATTCCAAAGACTCACTGTAGTAGGGCAAAGGTCAAGGTGCAGGAAGCATTCTAGTTTATAATGGCAAACGTCAAACTGATGGGGATGTGCTGTGTAAGCCCCTGAAACAGGACTTGCAGTCTAGATCAGAGCAGGCCTGTGGATTTGGGTTCCTCTTCCCTCCACTTCCTAGGCCTGCTTTTGTCATTGATTTGACACTTTCTACTACCTGATAGTCCCTATGCCCACTGGAAATAATGCTGCCCTTCCTTTTCATATGGATTCTTTATCTTTACGGAAAAAATAGTTGAGATGGTTACTTAATCTATTCAAGCCTTAGTTAATACTACCCTTTCTGGTCCTCCTTTTCCTCGTCTGATCAGTTGGGCTTATAATAGTTCAGCATTTCAGATTCAAGAGAATACACATGTGCTATTTTAAGATTAGACTGGGTTTCCATTGTATTTAACCAAGGGCAGAAATTTATCAAAAACAGGGTGGACACAGAGAACTACTAGTGACTTTGTCTGTGTAGGACCATGCCCTGCCATGTCTGAGAAGTCTACTCTTTTGATTTTCCACAGAGCTTTTAAAGTTGAGCCTTGCATTATATTCAAGAACAATCTTTGCACTTGATGCTTCCTTTTGAGGGAATGCAGATAACATTTTCTTCTGGGGCTTATGTCAAACCTGTCATCATCAAGGCCACGTCTGATCTATGGAGGAAATCAGAGTTCAGTAAATCCCTGAACAGTACCTCTGCTTCCAGCTTCCCAGTGTCCATGAAAACCTAATCCCCCCACAAGTACATCTCGTGTAGGTTTATTGTGAGGAAAAATGTATTTGAAGCTCCAGATGCATAGTAGGGTCTCATTACATGTAAGTTCCCTCTATTAATAGCATTTTCCATACATTCTTCTTTTCTTGATGCCTGCTGTTATTAGTATAGATCCCCAGAATGATGTCCTGTGTCTGAGAGAGAGCGACTGTAAGATCCGTAACCAAATGGAAGGTTCTTGTCTGGATTTGAGTGTCTCTTCACTACATTTCTTCTAAGATGTGTGCTGTTGGCTGGGCGTAGGATCTGGGGAAGTGAGTTACTTGCCATCCTGTTATTTTGCCTAAGACAATCATGTAACTAGTACCCACAAGATGCCGATCAGGTCCCGTGTGAAAAGAAGAAGAAAAAAGCTCACTGAAGTGCCTGTGTCTCAACTCGTGGCTTGGGACCAAGTCAAAATTTAGAAAAGAAGGGAATTGGCTATTATGTATAAAATAGAAAAGCTACAACACAGGGAATATAGCCAATATTTTAGAATTACTCTAACAGGAGTATAACCTTTAAAAGTTGCAAATCACTGTGTTGTACACCTGTAACTTGTATAATATTGTACAATCAACTATATTCTAATCTAAAAAATAAAATCCCTATAAACAGGGATACCGAGGCCCAAAGCTTAATGACTTATACAAAGTCACACAGCTAGTAAGTGACAGAGCCAGCACCCTAACCAGATTTCCTACAATTCACACACAAACACACACACACACACACACACACACACACACACAAAGGAATTGAGATTTTTCAACAATGAATCAGTATTTAAGAATAGTTGGCTTCTTGCACCATCCTGCAAAGATAACTTTTGCAGATTTTAGGAGGTAGTAAAGAATAGTTAACATTCAAATGTGCTCCAATCAGATGGTGCTAGGGATGTGTATTCAGAAGAACAGAGCATATGGGCTGCGGGTCTTAGTTTAATTCTGAGGTTCAAGTTCTAATGTTAGAAATTCTAAATGAAAATTGAATGCGCTTCATCTCCTTGAATTTTCCTCAGACTTTTGCAAATATAGTCAAAATTGTAAATCCATTAAAGAGATAACTACTTTGGTCCATCCTATGAAAAGTAAATAATATATCCTCCGCATGTTTGCAATTTGGTGTGAGCACACCCTGTGTGATCTTAGCACTGCCACTAATTGTGTGATCTTAGGCAATTTTTTTTAAATTTCATAGAGTCTTGGGCTCCTCGTGTATAAGAAGAAAAGTTTGTACTACATGGACTGATTTTAACCTAGCTTTAACATTCATATCTCTAAGAATTGTTGCCCCAAATATCTGGCTTGTTCAAAGTCGATGTCCTCATATATTTTGGGCTGCTAATGAGAAAACGTTAGTACCCCTATTTCTTCTAGGATTTTTTTTTTTCCCTTATATGTGTCCATTTCAACTCATTACTAGCTGATCAGAGGCAGACAGGCCAGTCAGCTCTCCAGGTTTTGCAGGTTGGAAGCCTCATATTTCATGGCTATTAAATTAGAGAACCCATATACCAAGTAAAATGATAGAAAACAGAGAATTAATGACCTTAACTAAATTACCTTATGTCTTTGAACCTTAATTTCCATATCATATATTGGGGATAATAATGACTGCATCAGTCAGGTTACTGTAAAGAGTAAATATTTTTTTTAAAGAACTTGCCTGGCATGTTTTAAGTTATAAGTGGTAGAAACACAACTGAAACTTAGGTCTTCTGATTGTAAAGGAAAAGAGGAAAAGGAGTTAGTGATCATTTTCTGAAAAGCCTATGTGAGCCTCAGTTCCCTCATTGTAAAATGGGTATTTCAAAAATTCTTTCCTTAGCTAAGGTTGCTAGAAATATCTGGTAACTAGATATCATGATGGTCCACAAGCTCTGCAATTTATAAAGTGCTCTGTGGATGTTAGTTATCCCTAGTGGGGAGTGGGATCAGGGAAAACTTGAACTCTGTGCTTTCCTCCACTGTGGCAGAGGGCACCCTAGATGCAACTGTCCAAGTACCATTGTAATTCACTAGATAGTGGACTCCTGGAAAGTAAGTATTTAGTTTGTAATTTTTTTGCCTTGTAGCATTGAAGCAGAGAACAATGCCTGTCACATAGTGAGTCCTCAATAAGTATCTGGTTAATGAGTCTGTGAATTAATAAATTATTGATTTATTTTAGTTTCTATCCAATTGATCATATGCCTGGCAATATGCTGAGTACATTTCATACTCAGCGGCTCTTAATCCTGGGTACATTAGAATCTCCTGGGGAGGAGCTTTTAAAAATATTATATATGTGGTCCCACCCAGGACTAATTGAATCAGAATCTCTGGGACTGAGCCTGGGACATAAGTAGTTTAAAAGCTACCCAAGTGATTTTAATGAGAGAGAGACACATAGAATCAATGAACTCTTGATCCATTGTTTTCCTGGGGTTTGCTTGACTGGGCTGCTTGCTAATGTTGCCAATTACTTACTTCTGGGCATCTGAATTTCAGGGACCATGTTCTCCCATCTTGACATTTGTCATGGCTAAAATTTTCTACATTAACAAGGATGCAAATTTATTATCCACATTAAGCCTGTGATCTCTTTTGCATCCAGTTCTGAAACACAGTTGTGTTGTCCATGTAAATCATAAACTTTAGATCCTTCTGTAGTGTAAAAGAAAACACGGCAATCAGGATGGAGAAAATTAATGTTGACTAAGATCACTGACATGTTGTGAATTGCAGAGGCCTGGGTCTCAGGCTGGTTTCAGAATAAAACTATTGGTAATCTCTCTATAGCATTATGAGATAAGGCAGTGCCTGGGAGGTGGTTTGATTTAGAGGCTAACTCCTATTTAAGTGTTTATTTGCAACTGTATTGGCACAAACCCGCTAAATATTGCCATTGCCACTAGGGGGAGTACTTATCTTGAAGGTACTTTTGATTCTACAGAGGGCCGAGCAGACAGGCTCATTCTGCACTTTTGTTGAAGATGTCCTTAGAGTAAACCTTTGTCTGGATTTATCATAATTATGTTGCTTTGCTTTTCACGGATGGTTAACATGTTCACACTTTTTTCACTCTTAGTTCCACTAAAGTGTCATTTTGCCCAAGAAGCAAATATAAGTCATGCCATAGACAGGTGTACACACACGTGATGAAGACTAGTAGGAAAGATCGCTATCACTCTAAGGCAACAACACATACCTTTACTTTGTCACCCAGTGACAAAATTAAATAACAACTCAAGATTCCAGTAATAACACAGGGCGACAGGAGTGCTGTGAGGTGCTTCAGGGAAGAAGGATGATTAGATGCCAAATGAATGGTATCAGGGGAGCTATCCGCAGCCAAATGTGAAGTTATTTTTACTCAAGGCAGTGATTTCTACTCTGTTTTTTAAAAAACCTCAGGGTATCTCCAGGTATTTCAAAAAAAATGTCATACAATTCTCAAAAATAATAATATACTTGTAGGGCATATTAATATCATAGTATGCTTTTAGCAGGGGTGTTGAGGTGGGTGAAATTCACATAATGTCACTGCTCCAAAAATGAGGGGATGGACAGCTGATCAGCTCGACACATCATTTACCCATAGGAACACCCCCAGAGTATTACTGTCAGTGTCCCCAAGTTCTGTGTGTCTTGAGCCTTCTGGAAGCATGCAAGTCTGTGATTATTCCTGCTGTTCTGAAAGAATCTGCATATTTTTCCCCAGACATTTTTCCTATTTCATTGGCACACATGACCCGGATTTGCAGTGCACTTATCTCCTATCACCCTTCTGTTTCTCTTTTTGCTCTTACCTTTGATTACAGAAATGTTTTTAAAATAATGGATGGTAGTTAATAAACAGCATGGCAGGCAGGAAAAAATGAACAACGGTGGGCTCATGATAGACTATGCTGTCTGCAGATCATTTACCAGGGCAGAGTACTGACATATACGGCCCCATAAAAAGGACTTATCCCTGATCTGAAACCGAAATCATTCTTGAAAGTTTCCATTATTCATAAGGCGTGATCCATGAAAACTGCAGGGGGCTGTCCCATGATGATACCTCTGAGCTGGAGGCTGTCCGGTTCAGGAGTTATAAACAAGTGAACATCTGTATTTGTGCACTTGGGGAGGTTGCCAACTTTCAGAGAAAGAACCTTACACTGGAGTCCAGCATGGTGAAACCGAGTTTTCTGCCCTTATTACCAAGTATTTCCCCTACCCCCTTCCACGCTCTCCCCACGGAGTTCTGAGACCCTTCTCTTGGAGCTGCTTTTCCCTCCATCCCGTTGAATGTATTTCATCACTTTTCTGTCTTGCTTCTATTGTAAACCCTTTGATGCTAGGACGTTTCTTTGTACGTCCCTTGCCTACTAGAGTGCCTGGTACATTAAGTAGGCTCATTAAAATTAATTAAATGAATGAAAGAATGAATAAAGATCCAAAAGAATATTTCTGGAATTCTCTAGGTAGGATCTAAGTGCAGTCTCTTCCCAAGTATTATTGAACCCTCAGAGTCTGCCAGGAGGGGAAGGGCAAGACAAGGATTTCCAAATCTTCTCAAAATTAGGAAAGAAATCAGACAGTCAGTATTTATTTTCCCAGGATTCTACTCCGCGACGTGTGGCTTTTCCAGAATCACACACCGCAGTTTAGGGGAATCCCAAGGCCACTCCATCTGCATTAATGCACCTCATAGCCAGTTCTACTGCAGTTTGACTCTAGGAAATCTGATTGCAAAGCTCCACTGAAATCTACTGAGACTGTCCTGTCTTTGAAAGGCAGATTCCGTCACATCTGTCCTCGGTTTACTAAGGCTTTTGATCAGATATGACTTGTGGAGGAGGTCGTGGAAGCATTAGGGCACTAGGGTTCCTGGACTTTTGATAGAAATTTACCTGACTCACACTGAGATTAAAACAAACAAAACAAGAGTCCTGACTGCTGAGGACCACTACGTTTTCCCAGATTCTATTAAGAAAAAACAAAAAAACAGACAACAAGATGCACCTGATCCAAGCACTTGGCACCTAGGGACAGCTCTCCTTTATTGATGCTGTGCCTGTGAGCTGACTATTTTCTTTAATACGAAGACAATAATTTATAATGAGATGAACAAATGCACACATGCATGCATAAACCTACACATGCTAGCTCTGCATATTCGCAGTGGCAAAATGAGGCAAGACCAGCAGAGCGTTCTACAAATCATTTGTATTCAGATATACAGCAGCCAGGCCACTTACTTTGCTGGGTAAGCTGATGGCTGTTTATCGTTAGTATAATGACTCTGTTAGGAGTAACCTTTCATGGTGATTTTCTAACCAATCAGTCTTAACCCTTTAATTGATTATTTTTCATAAGCAAAAGGGGCCCTCTCACCCCTTCTCTCTTAGCAATCATTCATTTTACACCATACTCAAAATAATTAGTTTCGGAATTTTAATGACCCTGCACCATTTATATTCATCTTTCTGGCAGGGATCTCAGCAAATGAGTATTCTGATATATACCTTGTGTGTGTGTGTGTGTGTGTGTCTGTGTGGTCATTTGTTTGTTATAGAACCTTGCTGACTACTCTAAAATTCTGCCAAGAATAGCAACTTAAGTGACAAAGTTTGATTTTCTATACATTCAGGACACTAAAACAATGGAGGGAAAATGAACCAGAAAGCCTGCAAAACAGCCTTTCTTGGCTGATCTTCTTTTCCAGAAGCTGATTAGGACTCTGATCTGTCTCGGTGTGGCTTCATTAGTAGAGAGAGGGAAAGATGAAGAAAAAGCCTTTTCTTTTATTTATTTTTTTAATTTAATATAATTTATTTTTTATACAGCAAGTTCTTATTAGTTATACATTTTATACATATTAATGTATACATGTCAATCCCAATCTCCCAGTTCATCCCACCACCCCGCCCCACCCCCACACCAAGCTTTCCCCCCTTGGTGTCCATACATTTGTTTTCTACATCTGTGTCTCTATTTCTGCCTTGCAAACCAGTTCACCTGTACCATTTTTCTAGATTCCACATAATATGCGTTAATATACAATATTTGTTTTTCTCTTTCTGACTTACTTCACTCTGTATGACAGTCTCTAGATCCATCCACGTCTCTACAAATGACCCAATTTTGTTCCTTTTTGTGGCTGAGTAATATTCCATTCTATGTATGTACCACATCTTCTTTATCCATTCATCTGTCGATGGGCATTTAGGTTGCTTCCATGTCCTGGCTATTGTAAATAGTGCTTGCAATGAACATTGGGGTGCATGTGTCTTTTTGAATTATGGTTTTCTCTGGGTATATGCCCAGTAGTAGGATTGCTGGGTCATATGGTAATTCTATTTTTAGTTTTTTAAGGAACCTCCATACTGTTCTCCATAGTGGCTGTATCGATTTACATTCCCACCAACAGTGTAGGAGGGTTCCCTTTTCTCCACACCCTCTGCAACATTTGTTGTTTGTAGATTTTCTGATGATGCCCGCATTCTGAACCAGTGGGAGGTGATACCTCATTGTAGTTTTTGGTTTGCATTTCTCTAATGATTAGTGATATTAACCAGCTTTTCATATGACTCTTGGCCATCTGTATGTCTTCTTTGGAGAAATGTCTATTTAGGTCTTCTGCCCATTTTTGATTGGGTTGTTTGTTTTTTTAATATTGAGCTGCATAAGCTGTTTATATATTTTGGAGATTAATCTTTTGACCGTTGATTCATTTGCAAATATTTTCTCCCATTCTGAGGGTTGTCTTTTAGTCTTATTTATGTTTTCTTTGCTGTGCAAAAGCTTTTAAGTTACATTAGGTCCCATTTGTTTATTTTTGTGTTTATTTCCATTTCTCTACGAGGTGGGTCAAAAAAGATCTTGCTGTGATTTATGTCAAACACTGTTCTTCCTAGGTTTTCCTCTAAGAATTTTATAGTGTGCAGTCTTACATTTGGGTCTTTAATCCATTTTGAGTTTATTTTTCTGTATGGTGTTAGGGAGTATTCTAATTTCATTCTTTTGCATGTAGCTGTCCAGTTTTCCCAGCACCACTTATTGAAGAGACTGTCTTTTCTCCATTGTATATCCTTGCCTCCTTTGTCATAGTTCAGTTGACCATAGGTGTGTGGGTTTATCTCTGGGCTTTCTATACTGTTCCATTGATCTATATTTCTGTTTTTGTGCCAGTACCATATTATCTTGATGACTGTAGCTTTGTAGTATAGTCTAAAGTCAGGGAGTCTGATTCCTCCAGCTCCGTTTTTTTCCATCAAGATTGCTTTGACTATTTGGTGTCTTTTGTGTCTCCATAAAATTTTTAAGATTTTTTGTTCTAGTTCTGTAAAAAATGCCATTGGTAATTTGATAGGGATTGCATTGAATCTGTAGATTGCTTTGGATAGTATAGTCATTTTCACCATATTGATTCTTCCAATCCAAGAACATGATATATCTCTCTATCTGTTTGTGTCATCTTTGATTTCTTTCATTAGTGTCTTGTAGTTTTCTGAGTGCAGGTCTTTTACCACCTTAGGTAGGTTTATTCCTAGGTATTTTATTCTTTATGTTGCAGTGGTGAATGGGATTGTTTCCTTAATTTCTCTTTCTGATCTTTTGTTGTTAGTGTATAGGAATGCAAGAGATTTCTGTGCATTAATTTTGTATCTTGAAACTTTACCAAATTCATTGATTAGCCCTAGTAGTTTTCTAGTGGCATCTTTAGGATTATCTGTGTATAGTATCATGTCATCTGCAAACAGTGTCAGTTTTACTTCTTCTTTTCCGATTTGGATTCCTTTTATTTCCTTTTCTTCTCTGATTACCATGGCTAGGACTTCCAAAACTATGTTGAATAATAGTGGTGAGAATGGACATCCTTGTCTTGTTCCTGATCTTAGAGGAAATGCCTTCAGTTTTTCACCATTGAGAACGATGTTGACTGTGGGTTTGTCATATATGTCCTTTATTATGTTGAGGTGAGTTCCCTCTATGCTCACTTTCTGGAGAGTTTTTTTTTATCATAAATGGGTGTTGAATTTTGTCAAAAGCTTTTTCAGCATCTATTGAGATGATCATATGGTTTTCATTCTTCAATTTGTTAATATGGTGTATCACATTGATTGCTTTGTATATATTGAAGAATCCTCACATTCCTGGGATAAATCCCACTTAATCATAGTGTATAATCCTTCTAACGTGTTGTTGGATTCTGTTTGCTAGTATTTTGTAGAGGATTTTTGCATCTATATTCTTCAGTGATATTGGTCTGTAATTTTCTTTATTTGTAGTATCTTTGTCTGGTTTTTGTATCAGGGTGATAGTGGCCTGTAGAATGAGTTTTGGGAGTGTTCCTTCCTCTGCAATCTTTTGGAAGAGCTTGAGAAATATGGGTTGTTAGCTCTTCTTTAAATGTTTGATAGAATTCACCTGTGAAGCCATCTGGTCCTGGACTTTTGTTTGTTGGAAGATTTTTAATCACAGTTTGAATTTCATTAGTTGTGATTGGCATGTTCATATTTTCTATTTCTTCCTGGTTCAGTCTTGGAAGGTTATACCTTTCTAAGAATTTGTCCATTTCTTCCAGGTTGTCCATTTTATTGGCATAGAGTTGCTTGTAGTATTCTCTTATGATGCTTTGCATTTCTGCTGTGTCTGTTGTAACTTCTTCTTTTTCATTTCTCATTTTATTGATTTGACTCCTCTCTCTCTTTTCTTGATGAGTCAGGCTAGTGGTTTATCAATTTTGTTTATCTTCTCAAATAACCAGCTTATAGTTTTATTGATCTTTGCTATTGTTTTCTTTGTTTCTATTTCATTTATTTCTGCTCTGATCTTTATGATTTCTTTCCTTCTACCAACTTTGGGTTTTGTTTGTTCTTTCTGTAGTTCCTTTAGGTGTAAGGTTACATTGATTATTTGAGATTTTTCTTTTTCTTGAGGTAGGATTGTAACTACTATAAACTTCCCTCTTAGAACTGCTTTTGCTGCATCCTATAGGTTTTGCATCATTGTGTTTTTGTTGTCATTTGTCTCTACATATTTTTTGATTTCCTCTTTGATTTCTTCAGTGATCTCTTGGTTATTTAGTAGCATATTGTTTAGCCTCCATGTGTTTGTGTTTTTTTTTTCCTGTAAAGTATTTCTAGTCTCATAGTGTTGTGGTTGGAAAAGATGCCTGATATGATTTTAATTTTCTTAAATTTACCAAGGCTTGATTTGTGACCCAAGATGTGATCTATCCTGGAGAATGTTCTGTGTGCGCTTGAGAAGAAAGTGTAATCTGCTGTTTTCTGGTGGAATGTCCTATAAATATCAATTAAATCTATCTGGTCTATTGTGCCATTTAAAGCTTGTGTTTCATTATGAATTTTCTGTCTGGATGATCTGTCCATTGGTGTAAGTGAGGTGTTAAGGTCCCCTGCTATTATTGTGTTACTGTCAATTTCCTCTTTTATAGCTGTTAGCATTTGCCTTATGTCTTGGGGTGCTCCTATGTTGGGTGCATATATATTTATAATTGTTATATCTTCTTGGATTGATCCGGTGTTCTTTATGTAGTGTCCTTCCTTGTCACTTGTAACATTCTTTATTTTAAAGTCTGTTTTATCTGATATGAGTGTTGCTATTCCAGCTTTCTTTTGATTTCCACTTGCATGGAATATCTTTTTCCATCCCCTCACTTTCAGTCTGTATGTGTCCTTAGGTCTGAAGTGGGTCTCTTGTAGACATCATATATATGGGTCTTGTTTTTGTATCCATTTAGTGAGTCTGTGTCTTTTGGTTGGAGCATTTAATCCATTCACATTTAAGGTAATTATTGATATGTATGTTCCTATTACCATTTCTTAATTGTTTTGGGTTTGTTTTTTTAGGTCCTTTTCTTCTCTTGTGTTCCCCACTTAGAGAAGTTCTTTTAGTATTTGTTGTAGAGCTGGTTTAGTGGTGCTGAATTCTCTTAGCTTTTGTTTGTCTGTAAAGCTTTTGATTTCTCTGTTGAATCTGAATGAGATCCTTGCTGGGTAGACTAATCTTGGTTGTAGGTTCTTCCTTTTCATCGCTTTAAATATATCGTGCCACTCCCTTCTGGCTTGTAGAGTTTTTGCTGAGAAATCAGCTGTTAACCTTATGGGAGTTCCCTTGTATGTTATTTGTCGTTTTTCCCTTGTTGCTTTTAATAATTTTTCTTTGCCTTTAATTTTTGTCAATTTGATTACTGTGTGTCTCGGTGTGTTTCTTCTTGGGTTTATCCTGCCTGGGACTCTCTGCACTTCCTGGACTTGGGTGGCTATTTGCTTTTCCATGTTAGGGAAGTTTTTGACTGTAATCTCTTCAAATATTTTCTTGGGTCCTTTCTTTCTTCTCCTTCTGGGACTCCTATAATGCAAATGTTGGTGCATTTAATGTTGTCCTAGAGGTCTCTTAGGTTGTCTTCATCTCTTTTCATTCTTTTTTCTTTATTCTGTTCTGTGGCAGTGAATTCCACCATTCTGTCCTCCAGGTCACTTATCTGTTCTTCTGCCTCAGTTATTCTGCTATTGATTCCTTCTTGTATTTTTTTTTAACATCTTTATTGGAGTATAATTGCTTTACAGTGGTGTGTTAGTTTCTGCTGTATAACAAAGTGAATCAGCTATATGTACACATATATCCCCATATCTCTTCCCTTTTGCATCTCCCTCCCACCCTCCCTATACCACCCCTCTAGGTGGACACAAAGCACCAAGCTGATATCCCTGTGCTATGTGGCTGCTTCCCACTAGCTATCTATTTTACATTTGGTAGTGTATATATTAGTATATTTTTCATTTCAGTTATTGTATTGTTCATCTGTGTTTGTTCTTTAATTCTTCTAGGTGTTTGTTCTGTAATTCTTCTAGGTCTTTGTTAAACATTTCTTGCATCATCTTGATCTTTGCCTCCATTCTTTTTCTGAAGTCCTGGATCATCTTCACTATCTTTATTCTGAATTCTTTTTCTGGAAGGTTGCCTATCTCCACTTCATTTAATTGTCTTTCTGGGGTTTTATCTTGTTCCTTCATCTGGTACATAGTCCTCTGCCTTTTCAATTTGTTTTTCTTTCTGTGAATGTGGTTTTCGTTCCACAGGCTGCAGGATTATAGTTCTTCTTGCTTCTGCTGAAAAAGCCTTTTCTTTTATAAAAAGCCCATTTTAACACAGGGGGAAAGTAAACACAAGTCATATCTCGGTGGAACTCAGTTATCTCTAATGGGCCAATTCACATCTTTTTATATTCTCATATCTCAGATCTTTTTTCTTTTTTTTTTAAATATAATTTGAGTTTTTCTATTAACTGCTACAGAGAGGCCTACATGTAATGCATGGTGGAAAGGAGATGGAAAATGGATGAGCAATTTTAGAAGATTTTAGAAATCTTTTGTTCTGGAAAAATTCATTCTCTTCTGAACTTCAATATAATCCTCTTCTAAGTCCCTCCTCTAAGGCTAAGACAACCTTGAACATGAAGCAGCTCTTAACCATTTGAAGCATATTCAGGGAGACAGAGTGACACAGAAGAAGCCATTGATTTCTCACTTGTGAGAGTCATGTCTTTCCTGTGGATGTTTTAACGTTTCTCATTATCAGTATACTTTAACAGTATTGTTTAATTAGATATAACTGCAAGTAAAGAAAACATTTTTTCCTGTAAAATCACCTACACACATATATCCAATTTAGAAAAACATTTAAAATATGGAAAGTTTATTTGCTAAGAAAAAAGGCAAAAGTGAGGAAAAGTAGACATAGGGGGTAGGTGGGTGGAAGCTGTCATCCCCCTCCTCCCCTTTGTGGGGCAGCCTTCCTTGTCCTTACTGCTCTTTGCATCCTCCCAGGAGAATGGAATAGCTCTGCCCATAGTCCCTCGAAATGCCAGATCAATTGCTCAGATGGGGCTCCTGCTTTGGTGGGCCCACACCAGGCCAGGCCAGGATGCTGTACTCTCCTCTCCTCATTCCTCTCTCTTCCAACTACATACTTAGCTTGGAAGAACCATGGCTATAACCTTGTACTGTACATTATTTTTCATTTTTGTTCTACTCCTAGTAACTGGATAGATAAACTCTGTTACAGCAGACCTAGGCATTAGTCATTGTCTCTTGGGTATATATATATCCCTTAGAAATATTTTGGGAAGAATGGTTATGGTTTAAGACCCTTGATATAATATCATAATACTACTAAATTATTTAATAATTCTCTTACATCAGAATTAACTGTTAGATTTGTGTCTATTTATTCTTCTGGATGAGATTTTATAGTGTATTTTTGTATCCTACCTTCTTTCCTAGTATTATATTAGTTTTAGCCATATGAGATTCCCAATTTTAACCATTTTTAAAGATTGAAGTACAGTTGATTGACAATATTGTGTTAGTTTCAAATGTACAGCAAAGTGATTCAGTTATACATATATACATATAGCTACTCTTTTTCAGATTCTATTCCATTATAGGTTTATAAGATGTTGAATTTAGCTTCCTGTGTTACACAGTAAATCCATTTTGCTTATCTATTTTATGTATAGTAGTTTGTTAATCCCATACTCCTAATTTATCCCTCCCCTCCTCACTTTCCCCGTTTTGAGCTACAAGATGGCTCTGTTACCAACCCTCTCATGTCAGGTAGACCCCAGCTGGGTCCTTCCCTTGTCTGGCGGCATTCGTGCCAATTAAAAGAGACCAGGTTCCATAAAGCAGTGCAGAAACTTTATTCATTGGTCAAGGAATGGGGAAGAGAGAGCTCATGCTCTAAAGACAGCTTCTCCCCAAAAGGAGGAAAGTGGGGGACTTTTCAGGGGTAAAAGGCATTTGGGTCTTCAAACTGGGGAAAAGGGTGGAGATTTCTAGGAACAGCCAGGGCATGTGCAGTCCCTCAGGCTCCCTTGCACATGGTACTAATTGTGCCCAGCAAAGTACAAGTCCCCCCCTCTGGGTGGAGATCTTAGCATGGTACAAAGCAAAGGCAGCTTTTGGACACTTCTAGGTTTCCTCTGCACAGCCCTGCTCTTGCAGTTAGGCTGAACTGGTTCAGGGCAGTTGACTGTCATGTTTCCTTTGAAGTGTAACTGATAAACGTCTTTGACAAACATCAGGTGTTTGGAACAAGAATAGAAATAGGTGAAAACAGAGATCTTCCAGATCCCTGGGCTATGTATGGGTGACAGTTGAATCTAATGATAATAGTGAGTGCTTGATAAAAGGTAACTTTATCATTTGCTAAGCACTTCACATAGATCGTCTCATTTAGTTCTCCGAACAATCCTCTCAGGTAATCACAGTTGACCCTTAACACGGGCATTAGGAGTGACCCTCCACATACTCAGAAATCCACAATAACTTATATTCAGCCGTTTGTATACAGAGTTCCTCTGTGTGTGTGGTTTCTCTGTATCTGCAATTCTGTATCTGAGAGTTCAGCCAACCATGGATCATACTGTAATATTTGCTATTGAAAAAAAAAAATCTGCATATAAGTGGACCAGCACAGTTCAAACCTGTGTTGTTCAGGGGCCAGCTGTACATTTTTTATTCTCCACTTTTCAAATGAGACCACTGAGGCTCAGAAAGGCAAAATGACTAATTCAATATTAAATGACTGGTAAGGAGGCAAGCCAGTATTAAAACTCAGTTCTCTTTGACGATAGCTCTTTTGTTATTAAAGGCACACATTATTTTAAACATGCATGTCCTTAATGGCTGCGTCATAGCTCTTGTATGGATCTACTTTAGTATTTTTATCTTAAAGATATTGAGTCTCCTGATTAACATTTACATTGTTTCTATTTTCCATTACTGTAAAGAATGCTATGACAACATAACTCCTAGTACATATATAACTATATGCTTTAGGTGGGATTAAATGAATTTGCTGTCTCTAGATCTACTCCTGTGTTCTCCAAAGATGGATAATATCCAATATGAGCCTCAAGGTTTACCAGTAATGAAGTTATCTTTTTTTTTTTTAAAGAGTCATGTTTTATTTTCAAGGTGTCTTATTTTAGAATCTTTTTTAATAATAGCAGAGCCCTGGTAATGTGTTTATGTAAAACACTGGTTTGGTGCACAGATTTCCAGGAGCACCACTATTTCAGAAAGTCTGACATCATTGTCACGGCAACAGCCGCTCCTTTCCATCAAGGAAATCTTAACAAAATCATTGCTTTCACTTTGCCACCAAACGTACTGTCCCTTGGGCTCTAGTATTACCCCCGAAGATATGGGCAATTGTTTTCTATTGTGTTGTTTTGCTGGGAAGGAACAATTTCATGATAAAAACACAGAAATAGACTTGAAGCAATTATACGCAGAATGTTGCATGAACAAATTTCAGGTTATCTACACATAAAAGGAAAAACTAATTGTCTGGGCTGAAACATTCTTATTTCTTCTCTCAAGCAGTTGTTCAGTGGAGGGGACAGTGAGGGGAGGAATTGCTATTCAGGGTTGGAGAGACTCCGGCTCTTGTCCTGGGTGTTTCAAGCTGTTACGTATCAGTGAGCAAGCTCTAGGCCATCAAGAGAGGCCGCTTAAGAGCATGTGTATTTCAAGCCAATTTCATGCTAAGTAGGGAACTGGTGTAATTTGGGTGTTAAGCTTCTGATGCAGGGACAGCCAGTTAAGTGTTGTAGTGGGTCCCATCCTGGAGTCCAAAGGCATAAAGTGAATGCCTTGCCTTGTGGAAGCTAATCATGCAGAGGGCACAGCAAGAGCCCCGGCCGGCCAGCAATGGGCCTGGGGCTGAATCTGAGGCTGCTCTGGCTGCAGAGGAAGATAGAATAGGGGGAAGTGGCCTTTGTGCTACACTACAGAAAACAATATAGAAGACAATCATTTATCCAGGATCCTGACGCTTTGCCTGCTCCAAATTAGCGATACTGCCAGAGTTTTGATATTTTAATTTGCAAGGACTTACTGATTAAAAGAAGGATATTTTTAGTGTGCACTGTATGATGCACACTATAGGATCAAAGAGTAAAAGGATAATTTCAAAAATAACATTTTAGGTAGATATGTTTTAGAAAGTATGTGTGTGTTTGTTTAGTATAAATATGTCTTGCAAGTGAGCAAAATGAATTATCGTTTTGCATAAATCAGAACATCTGAAATTTGTTGAAAGCAGAGCAAAGATTTCTAAAACCCTAGATATTTATGAAAGTTACACAAGGAATACATTTTGCTTGTCTGTTCTTGCAGAATAAAAAAGAGAATTCACACTACAGTCGTGTTATTTTAAAATGCAAAAACAAAACACACCAAAATGTAGTTAAGTGTGAAACATTTTTTAAATGAGTAGGGGATTCCTATTTATCTGTCTCTCAGGGGATATCCAGCAGCAGCATTAACACCTGCAGAAATAGAAAGAGAGGATGATGGGCAACTCTTTTGACAAGGTCCTTATAAAATATAAAATAATGTATATACAATAGTGAGATTTGTGGGATTTTCATAATATTAACAAATGTCATAATTTTGTAATTTTTTATTTTGTTTGGCTTTGTTTTATTTTTTACCAGGTTGGGCAGTTTTATCATATTCAATAGGCTAAAAGATTCCTTTAAATAATTGAGCAGTTTATCAGACACCATCATCATGCATTTCTCACTAGAACAAATTGTTTTCAATGAAAAAGTAGATCATCATTTAAAAAGCCTTTGTCAAAAGAATGAGAAGCCACAGACTGAGAGAAAATAGTTGCAAAAAAATCTGACAGAGAAGTGTTATCCAAAATATACAAAGCAAATATAAAACTCAACAGTAAGAAACCAACCCACTTTAAAAAATGGGCAAAAAGTATGAACAGAAACGTCACTAAAGTAGGTGTGCAGAGGGCAAATAAGCCTATGAAAAAATGTCCATAATCATATGTTATAAGGGAATTGCAAATTAAAACAATATTTCACTACACGTTTTTTTACAATGGCTAAAATCCAAAACGCTGACAAAACCGAATGCTTAGGGAAGATGTGGGGTAACAGGAACTCTCATTGATTGCTGTTGGGAATGCAAAATAGCACCACCACTCTGGAAGACAGTTTGGCAGTTTTGTTTACAAAACTAAACATAATTTTATCATATGATTCAGTCATCTTGCTCCTTGGTATTTACCCAAATAACTTGAAAATTTATGTCCACACAAAAACCCTGCACATGAATGTTTATAGCAGCTTCATATATAATTGCCAAAAATTGGATGCAACCAAGATGTCCTTTGTGGGTGAATGGATAAATAAACTGTGGTGCATCCGGACAATGAGTTATGAGTCACTGCTGAAAAAAGATGAGCTCTCACACCATGAAAAGATATGGAGGAACCGTACGTGCACATTACAAAGTGAAAGCAGCCAATCTGAAAAGGCTACGTGATTCCAACTATGTGACATTCTGGAAGGTATTGATACTATAGAGACTATAAAAGGATCAGTGGTTGCCAGGATCTTGGGAGGGAGACAGAGGTGAATAGGTGGAATATAGGGTAGGGGGTATATTCAGGTCAGTGAAACTATTCTGTAAGATACTACAGTGGTGGATACATGCCATTATATACATTTGTCCAAACCTGTATAATAAACACCAAGGGTGAACCCTAATGTAAGCTGTGGGCTTTGAGTGATGATGCTGTGTTAGTGTAGGTTCTTCCATGACAACCAACTTACCGCTCTGGTGCAGATGTTGATAATGAAGAAGATTGTGGGTGTTTGAAGGCCAAGGGCATTTGGGAACTATCTGTACTTTCCACTTAATTTTGCAATGAATCTAAAACTCATCTAATTGAACCGGTTTGCAGGGCAGAAGTTGAGACAGAGGTGTAGAAAACAAATGTATGGACACCAAGGGGGGAAAACCGCGGTGGGGTGGGGGTGGTGGTGTGCTGAATTGGGCGATTGGGATTGACATGTGTACACTGATGTGTATAAAATTGATGACTAATAAGAACCTCCAGTATAAAAAAACAAACAACAAAAAAAACCCCAACTAATGCTAAACTTTCTTTGGGTTATTTGTATGGAAATATGTTAATATAAATGTTTCAGACATTTCATGAAATTTCTAAAAATCTTATATGTTCTGGTATAATGTTATAAGTCATAATTCTAGTTATTACTTTAAAATGCATATCTCAGAAATAACTAAATTTCCTTGTCAATTGCATTATTATGAACTGTCATCAAACCTTTAACCGTGGTCATTTTAAAGTCTTTTGTCATTTACAGACAGTTCTGGGTGTACTCTGATGCTTTTGCAAAAATGTTCCTATAAAAGGGTTTCATCTTCAAGGAATTCATGCAAAAGACTCTGACAAGTACAGGTTTCTGGTAACTGATTATACTGCTGAACTGAATGAATAAGCATTTTCAGAACTCTAATGGAAAACTGATGAATTCATAAAAGTGCTAACAAAAGATCAAGATGAAAAAAAAATTAATTACATGGGACTGAGTGAACTGATGAGGATGATTATAATTTTTGTGACTTTCTGTTTGAATAAAAAAAAAAATCCCACAAGAAGATCCTATATTAAAACCGATCTAATTTATATTAAACATTTGATTCATCTAAAAAAAAAAAAAACTCATCTAAGAAAGCCTGTTAAAAAAAGAACTTAAAAAAAGCCTTTGAACAGTTCTAGTATTTGATGTCTCAATGCTTTGACTTTCTGATCAACAGTTTTTTTCTGTTTGTGTTGTGTATTTACCTCTTATGAGCCCTTCAAAGGGGAACTGGGGATTTGTGCAGGTGTCAGTACCTGCTGGAGTCTTCATGTTGAGCTGAAGCTAAGTAGTCTCACCCCCCGTTGTCTATCATGAAGGCAGCCCATAATTTATTCCTCTGTTAAAGTTCTACATTAGTGCTCAGTGATGGTTGTATTTTGAGTACATGACCATGAAACCTGCCCCAAGGAAATCAAAACTTTGTTCTTGGTGCAAAATGAAAGAGCCCTAAGTAGCTTATCCCTCTCATTCTTTCTTTTTAAAAAAATTTTTTTTTTAATTTATTTATTTTTGGCCTGCGTTGGGTCTTTGTTGCTGCATGCGGGCTTTTTCTAGTTGCGGGCGAGCAGGGGGCTACTCTTGGTTGCGGTGCGTGGGCTTCTCACTGCGGTTGGCTTCTCTGTTGCGGAGCATGAGCTCTAGGCGTGGGGCTTCAGTAGTTTGCAGCACGCAGGCTCAGTAGTTGTGGCTCACGGGGCTCTAGAGCGCAGGCTCAGTAGTTGTGACGCATGGGCTTAGTTGCTCCATGGCATGTGACATCTTCCTGGACCAGGGCTCGAACCTGTGTGCCCTGAATTGGCAGGTGGATTCTTAACTACTGCATCACAAGAAGTCCCCCTCTCATTTCTTTCTCAAGTCTCAATGTTCACCAACTGAAGAGACCTGTCTACTCAGTAAGACTGTCCATTCACAAGTGGCATTTTCAGATTCTGAACCTTTTTATATATTTCTTAGTGTTTTCCACTTCTGGGACTTCAAAAGTTCAGCAGATCAGAGGGCGTTTCTCAACTTGGTATAAGATACAGCACACAGGAAAGCAATTTCTTAGATTTCCCTGGTGGCAGTAAGGTGCTTGTACTGTAGGAAGTAGGACCCTAGAGAGAGCTTTTCTGGAAACCCAGACAACATGGAAAGAAATAAGCACTGTTCGGATTGAATTTGTAATGGGCAGAGGAGGGTTGTTAGCTTGCTTAGCTCGTTTTGCCTTCCTGGGCACCAGTCCCTTGATGTTAATACTCAAAGAGGGTTATAGATACTTAGAGCTTCTACTGAGTCTCTATAGTTTCTACTAAGGTGCCAACACGATAGATTCCAAGGTTAAGTGTGAGATGGACACTCCTCTCCCTCCTCAACCCCTGCCTCCTGTGTACTGATTTATTAGGCAAATTATTGTTGTAACCTGTCTTGTGACATTCACACCTTTAGTCAAGTAGAGATATACAAACAGGTCAGGAGGGTGAGAGAATTTTTGTAAAAGGTGGGTAATCCTTACAAAGAGATCCAGAGAAAGTTATGCTCTGAAACCCCATCTTTCTTGTTTCAGGAGGTCAGTGCCTATCATCCAGTGAGCCTGGTAAGGGTCAGGGAGGCAGAAACATTTAGTAGGGCTTGCATATGAGGAGTTGGATGAAGAGGATTTCTTGAGAAAGAGTTGTTGAGTACTGGGGCTATTTCCTATCCCCATCATGTTGTGGTGAAGGAGTGGACTTCAAGAGAGCTTCACCTGTACCCCCTCACCCCAAATTTGGTGATACAAAAACTGGCACCTGACTCTTGACTGATGCAATTAAAGTGGTTTGAGGATTGGGGTCTGACTCCTGCCTGGGAAATCTAGAGGGTAAGGCAAGAGCTGACCACCTGCTAGATGGTGGGTCAAAGAGTGTGGGGTGCTTTGGTGCATTGGGTCTGGGGAAGCAGGAGTGTTTAGAGAGGACCATGAAGGAGACAGAGTCTCTGGGGTCCTCTCAAGTCTTTTTCAGCAGGACTGTCTGAAGGGACCAGGAGACCTCACAGTGGAAAGCATTGGAGTTGGGCTTCCAGGTGACATCAGCTGGGGAGAAGGGTCTCCAGTTATTACTAGGATTGGAGATGCAATCCTCTAGGTCATGGGGACTCAGGGGAAGGGACCTAGCTGGGAGCCTCCGAAGACCTCACCAAGAAGAAGTTATTTCACCATCTGCTATGCCCAGAGTGCTAGAAACCACCCAGCGGTAAGAATGGCCCTTACTCCTTGTCCTTCCTCCCTCTCCTACTCTCCTGGAGCAAGGCAGCAGATAGAGAGTTGGGGAAGCTTGATTAGATTGCTCAGAGAGTTCCACAATGCAGGCGTTAGCCTGAAAGGGGTCAGGGAGTTCAGGGTGGGAGATATGAGGAGGGGGAGAGAAAAGGAAGAGGATTTAACACAGTCAAATGCAGCTTTTTGATTACTGTCTTCAACTGGACATTTTATTTATGGAATTAAGACCATGCATGTGACATAAAGTGACTTTGGGGCTATTACATATTACATTAAAATAAACACAGAATCCAGGGATCTGCCAGAGATTTTATCCATGAGTAGGGGAAGTTTGCTCCCAAAGAATAAAATTTAAGAGAAGACAGAAACAAAACTGTGTTTTAAGTCACTGGTTATATTTGTTTAGCACCTGCTTACAGATGTAAGTGTGAACTTGGATGTTGGCCCTGTGTCCCAGCAGGTGGGCTGTGGCCCCCTGCACCTCATGCTCAGGGTATGCTTTACTCTCTGCAGTGGCCTTTGTTCCCTGGCACTCTGTGGTGATGGGCGTAACAGTGGTGGGAGTATAAAGCTCCTTTTTTGAGAAACCATGGTGTGGCCTCCAATAAGCGGGGAGGAATTTTTTGCCCACCCCTTAAAACCTGTCTAGTATCATGAACAACCTCTGGGAGGAAACATAACCATTTTCAATGTGATTATACCTTAAACATGAAAATACACTAAACCAGTCATGCACAGTGTGAAACTGTGCTAAACTATATTTAGCGTGACTGTATCATTTAGCTTCCAGATTGAGACCCTTTAGAGAGGGGACACTAGGACTAATCATGTTGAAACAACAGGAATAATTTGGGATTGTCTTGAGCAAACCAGGACATATATGGTCATTCTACCCATAATCTGCTGCTCCTAATCTATAGAAAAAGAGTTTTTTCCTTTTGTTTTTTGGTTTTTTGTTTGTCTGTTAGTTTTTTGCTGGAGGTGAGAGCTAAAATTATATCCTGCTTTTGTGCAGCTTCGTGCCAATTACTATGTAATACCATTAAGCATTCGCTGAACCAAGTAGCTCAGGGAATTTACTGTTTATTCACTTCATGCATGATGGTATTATGGGTCACACACAGCCCTATCAGAATCCAGACAAGGCACTTAAATCAAGGTATCAGATTATGAAGCAATGTATATCTCCTAGGAATCCTTATATGCTCCTGGTTTGAGGTCCCAGCAGATTTTCTTTTCCTAGGTAGAGACCATGCTCAAGAGTAAGAGAGAAAATGACCACAACTGTCAGGAGAGAAGATGCGGAGGCTGTAAAATTAGGTGTGTTCCTTATGAGAGTCAGTGGGGTCAGGGGGGAAAGTATATAAGATTTAAAATCAGAAGACTGGAATTTAAGTAAGTCACCCTAGTATTTAACGGGTGAGATTTAGCAATATTTATTTTCCCAATGAAAAGGGCATTGCTATCAAACCATTCCCTCTCTATAAAGAGATGTTTAAGTGATCAGTATTATAGAGGACATTAAAATAAATATATTCTATATTATATAACTTTCAAGGCAGTCATTTTGAAAGTTGCTGTTAGTTCTTCTCATTTACCACTAAAAATGAGTATTGAAGTTTTTCAGCCTTGCCTCTTCCTCTCTCTGCCTCTGAGCCCAGATGTTGAAACTTCTGGTAAGGAGATAACTACTTGTTTTTCAGTCCTCGTCACAGATTTTAGACCACTGAATACACTACTCAATCCATCTTCCATTTCTCTCTCTCTCTCTCTCTCTCCCCCCCGCCCCCCTTTCACTGTTTGATGAAATAATGTATGTGCACAGCAAATGGCAAAGTTCAACCAGATATTCATTATTAAGAAGCCACTATGCTCAGGTCCTCTTGTGTACGGCAGAAGGTACTGCAACGAAACAGGTACAGATTCTTACCCCTCAGGAGAATGTGGCAGACGGAAAAATTTAAAAGAAAAAAAAAAAGTTACAATGATGAAAACTTAATTGGTGAGTTCAGGGAACAGTAAACAAGGTATAAATTCATTTAGTGTCCCAAGGATGTTCCAGTGAGTTGCAGCTATTGAGAAAACAATTACTAAGGCAGAAGTCATATAGGCTCCTGGCCAATTTGGCTCCAGTTTCCAGCGCTTGAAGTGTGCACCACTCATAGGAGCTGTCAAGTATTTTTAGATATTTATTCTATTCCTTGGCTATACTGGAGCAATTCCAGCAAGAGTTTGAGGTACTCCATAGAACCCAGAGATTGCCAAGCCAGTTTGCAATCCATTAATCAATATCGATTAAATTAAGCATTTAACCCAGTGGTTCTCAACAGGTTGCTGGGGGTGGATATTGCTCTCAGAGGGTATTTGGCAATGTCTGGGCACGTTTTTGGTTGTTATGACTGAAGGTGGGTGTTTGCCACTGGTACCTAGTGGGCAGAGGCAGCTGAGCATCCTACAGTACATAGGGCAGCCCCGCACAACAAACAGTTATTGGACCCAAAAGTCAATAGTGCCAGAGCTGACAAACCCTGGCCTAACCTAACTGTGGGTGTAGCACTACGGGGGATACAAAGCAAGCAAGACACATGATCTCAGCCCTCGAGTAATTTAGAGCCCTAATCCAGAGGACGGCCAATACACCCATCCATTAGTTGAAATAATTCCACATCCAGAAATACTTACTGAGCACTTACTGTATGCCAGGGACTCTGCAAGATTTTAGGATGATTTGTAGTTTTGGTAGGACCTTTTTTCAAGGGGTTTAGAATTTACTGAGGAGGACACATATTAAAAAGAAGACACACAAAATTCACTGGGTAGTGGGAGAAATCATATCTGGAAGGGAAAAATCCATGTTGCCCTGAGAAGGAATGACAGGAAGCATTTCTTTCGGTTTGGTGGTCAGGGGAAACCTCTCTGAGAACATGACAGTTAAGCTGAGAAAGTGACGGAAGAGAAAGGCAAGCAGAGGCAGCCATGGGCCCCAGGATCTGAGGCAGGAAAAAGCTTTTGATTCAGAGTGATATGTGTGTGTGGGCGGGGGGCAGTGTGCCTGTATATATAGACGGGGTATAGTCAAGCCAATAAGCCTGGTACGAATTCAGAGAAGGGAGAAGTAAATAGGGATAAGAGTCACCAGGGAAAATCTAGAGGAGGACATAGGGGGTTGGCTGAGCTGGGGATGCACAGGCAATGATTCGGTGAGAGAAGTAAGCGTGTCTTGTTTATAAAGGGAAATAGAAGAATCTGGACTGGCTGGGTTAAAACAGGACAAGAGAGTCATAAACTGTGATTTTCACCAGAGTGCTTTTAAAATGGGCCCGTTCTATGGTGACACTGTATGTGAGTGACCAAAGAAAAGGAAATTTTTGGAAAAGTAGACCTTTCTCCTTTGTAAAGGGATTGGTGTGGGCGACTGTGTTAAAGAGATCTCTAGGCAGGGAAAAGTCATACACTTAGAAGCAAGGACTTGGACTCAGAATGGCCGATGGTGCTATGGAAAAAAATAAAGCTTACTGCTATCAGCAACTGTCCACTTCATTCACTCAATAAATACGTTTGAGTGTCTTTGATGTTCTAGACCTTGGAAACATATTGGTGAGCAAAGTCAGAAATGGTTTCAGCTCTCAGGAAGGTTACAGTTTAGTGGGAGAGACACCACTGAAATAAAAAACATAAGTAAGTATTCATATAGAGTTAAGTACTGAGAAGAACACATATTTGTCCTTAGAAAAGCCTATGATTAGAGGATTCTAGCTTGATAGTAGTGACGGGAAAGACTTTTCAGAGAAAGTGTTGAGCAAGAGGCATGTAGAAATTGCCCAGGTGAAGTGGGGTGAAAAGGAAGGATGCAAAGACTTCTGCAGAGGTATTGGCATGTGGCGGGTAGAACCATGGCAAGAAAGAAGGGAAGGAACTCCAGTGTGACTGGAATGGAGAGGGGTCATGGGAAGTACGGTGTGAAATGAGAACACACTGGTAGGGAAGAGTAGGAAGGAGGAGGGTAGGATGGCGAGTGGAGTTGGGTTGGGGGGGGCGCGGAGAGAGAGAGAGGAAGGGCAAATATACATTTTGGAAGATCCAAGAGAAAATACTGCCAAATCATGTAGGAAAACACTGCAAAAAATCAGGAGAGGGATAGTACATAGGTTAAGGTCATATTGATGGGAATGCATTAGTTTGTTCATATTCAAGAAATGCTCAGGGGGGTAAAAAATAAACTTGGGGCTAAACCAGTAAAAGAAGGTGGTGGTATCCAGGATAAAAGCTAGATGCCTGGCGTGCCAACAGGATAGATAATCGCACCATTCACCGAGAGAGGAAACTCTGGAACAGGACCCGTTTTGGGGAAGAAGATCACAAGTTCAATTTTAGGAAAGTTGACTTGGAGGCATGTTTGAGACATCCAAGGGGAGTTTTCAAATGCAGGTCTGGAACTCAGAGAAGAGGCTGGGCTGCTGATAAGCAACCACCATGCTCCTGCTTAATTAAAAGCTGACACTCTTCCCTCTGCAGAGGCTAGTGCCTTGCCTCCATCACAGTTCTATCTCTGTTAATCTGAAGGCTTGAAAATGGGTACAGCCCAACCCTGCCAGCTCACAGCGCTGCTGATCTGAACTAAGCAAGGAGCCAAGAGAGTTTAAATGCAAGATCAATGTTGAGCATGTGTTGAGGGGAGAAAGAAAGTGAAGGGTGAGAAATCGGATTTGCCAGTGTGAGGGGGGGGACACTTCCAGGGCACATAATTTGGAGGGAAGAGCATTGTGGGCGAGAGATCTCACATTAGCCATTCATATAAGCCCTGACATAGCTGATTAACGCTATGCTGTCAGTGAGCTAATTTGATGATAGGATTATATTTTGGAAAGGGATCTTCAAAGTTATGTAGATCAATCTGTGCCTGTTACTGTGGAAGAAACTGAGGTCTGGAGGGGATAAATGACTTACCTAAGTTTACCCCACTTACTAGTGACAGAATGTGGCTACCGTCTACCCCAGTTTACTTCACTGTTCAGCTTGGCTCTGTCCCCCAGAATTTTGATTGTGAAGGGAGTGACCTGCAGCATTATTTCACTACCTTGCACTTTGAGTATAGATGTTGATCAAACAGCCCTGGGCCCCTTTAGTAAAGGAGAACGTGTTTTGTGGCTTTTTGCCAGCACACGCTTATGATCACCCCACTGAAATTCACAATGGCTTGGATAATGATACGAACCTTAACTATGAATTTAGCAGTCCGTTACGACATCCAGCAATTATAGTTTATCACTGTCCTACGGGGAGAAAAGGGGGGAAATCCAGTACAAGAAACAAGCTAATAAATTTGTTTTTAAAACCCAGCCTCTTCTTCTTTCCCCCCAGCAAATGTTGTAAATTCTGGGTTTATGCTTTGCTGCAGGAAGCAAGCTCAATGTCAAAAGTATTTAATAGCCTTGATTTACTTTTTAAGTGCTTATTAGGATGATTGATGACTGTTTTTGAAGCCAATCGCAGATTTGGGAGAGAGAGGAATTCATCGCTGTCTTCCCCCTGATTGGCTGTGTGTGAGGGTTGGTTTGGTTTGGGCAGGACTTAGAAGCAGCACAAGGGCTCAACCTGCTTTTCCTTTTCTCTTTGAGTGGCAGGTGGCTCTTATTTTTCCCTTTTGTCACCTAAAAGAATGTGGGTTTTGCCACAAGGACATTTCTTAGGCTTCTGTCCCTCAAATACCCACTTCCATAGCCACCCTGCTGAGTGGGAACAGCGCGGCTTGCTCTGGGGGCTTCACTCTGCCTTCAGGATTTACAGGAAAAATTATCCTTCTATGTTAAGTCATGAACTCACACCAGAACTGGCCCTCCACCTCACATGCCTCAAAGTCCCAAAGCAGACCAGGCGGTTGAAGCAGTAATTGGCTTGGGTTTTCATTTGTTCAGGCCATAATAACTGCTGCACCACGCATAGCACCCAGCAGGTGAGCTGTGAAACCCGGCTCTCCTTAATGGACAGAATTAAGTTTATTTCACCCTGTGCTCATTCTCCGAATCCCCAATGGCCAGCATCAGTGAGAAGGCAGAAGTGGGCTTTTGAGATGTAAATACTGTCACCAGCTACATGAAAATCCATGAAGTCAGTTCCTGAGTCTTTACAAGACATTTAGATGAAGAAACATTGTATTTCAATTCCAGCGGCATTTTTCTTCCCTCTAAATCCAGCCACAGTGTTCATCAATTTGTTTAATAATGCCTGGGGAGCCTTTGGCTCAGGCACTGAATAATGAACATTTGGAGTGCCCACTGCTTTAAATACTTTCTAAATCTGTGTTCCTTCTGTGCAAAAGGCAAATTGACAGGAGGGAGACTTTCTTTTTCTCATTCTAAAGAACAGTGGCATAGAGGAGTTTGTTTTGGTAATGACACCTGACCAAAGAAAAGTTACTTTAGAAATACAGTTCCTGCACAGTTGTTCTTTGTTACCACACAGTGGCATTGCCTTTATAGTGGAGGCTCACAATCTATCAAAATCCTATATGAAGCTTTAAAAAAACTCAGCAATGCAGGTCCTACACCTGGATGCCGGGGTGGAATCCAGTGTGTATCTTTAAAGCTCATATAGTTCAGTTCTTATGCAACCAGAGTGGAGAACCCCAAAAAGGATTACACTGTCAAAAAATGGAGTATGCAGCTCTCTAATTAACGTAATCACATGAAGAACAGTGGTCCTAAACTTTTGTGGACTTCGATGCTCTGGGGAGCCTGTTAAAATGCAAATTCAAATCAGAGACTCTGATTCTTGTAGGTCAGGGTGAGGACGGGAATGTACAATTTAGCAAGATCTTGTACAAGAAATAAAAAGATCATCTAATGAGAAAAAGTGGCACAGGCCGACTGTCAGTAGTTGTTGCTACTGTGTTTTGCTTGGTTTTCTTTAGTTTCTTATTTAATTATTGTGACTTATAGGATTTGGTCAAATTAAGCACAGTAAGTGGATTTTATTCCTACTTCTTTCCAGATTAAGTAGGGGTTACTGTCTGGCCATGGTTAGCCTTAAGTGGTAGTTCCCAAGCAGGCTTCGTATCTGAGGAGCTTTTAATATAAACTGATGTCTGAGTGCCTGCCTCCACCAATGATTCTAATTAAATTGGTTTGGGATGTGGCTCAGACTGGCATTTAAAAAAATATCCCCATCTGACTCTAATATGCAACCAGGATTGAGGACCACTGGCCTAGAGAAAGGTGTGAAGCCACAGAATTTCTCAAACTAGCACAGAAATGCAAAATGCTGTGCTATCTGCAGCACTGACAGTGCTAGAGGGGTCAGGTCTTCAGTCTGGAGGGGCTGCACTACCCGATACTGAGTTCAGGATCCTACTCTGTTACTGACAGCACGAAGCTCATCTGTTGATTGAATAGGCCTGAGCCGGTGTGACTGAAAGAAAAAAAAAGTCAAGGGAAGGAAAAAAGACATCTGCAGGTTTTGTTCTCATTGCTGGGCTCTGAGGGTGTTGTGGATAATCTGTGCCACTACAGTGGGACATCCCAGTATGGTGCTGGCTGGGGTGTGCTCCCTCGTGGAGGCCTGAGTGACACATCAGCCGGGGATCTTGTGGATGAAGGAAACTCTCTTCCTTTTGAAAAGTCAGCTGTTCAGTTGTTGAAGCTAAAGCTACAGATATCTTCAACTGCAACAAATAGTTCTTGGACATCTATTGAAAACTGGTGCCATCCACTTTCACAGTTCTTTACAGTTTATGAAACACTTTCACATACATTTTCTTCCTTAACCTTTATAAGACTGTGAACTGGACCAAATGAGACAACTGGGGCTTAGAGAGTTTAAATGACTTTCCCAGGGCAGACATCAATAATATATTGGATGATATTGCGGGGCAATAATTCAAGTCTTATTATTCCTCTTCCAAATGCAGGAACTATTATCATAGTTGGAACATGGACAAACATATTAAAATGTTAGTTTTCACCACTTATTTTATGCATACTATGCAATGATTGACAGCACATGAGACCTATAATTTATTGTTATTCTCTTAGATCAGGCCTAAGAAAAATACTTGCGTTGATTTAAAGAAGGAAAAAAACAGCAAAGTAAATGACAGCATATGTTGTGGTCCAGAGATCAGGTAGAATCCTGGTAGTGGCACACAAATGACCACAGTTGTAGCGGTACTGCTCCAGTCATGCCATCATTGTGTGGGTATGTATATGTTCAATAGATAATAATCATTTGATAGGTTAAATGGGGAAAAACTGTGCAGTGTGAAAACAACTTACTAGAGCTTTGTTTACCTTCCATGGGAGACATTTGTATTAACTGATGTCATTGGTAATAATATATCCGCATACTACACACTTCTTGTAGTGACTGATGGGAAAGAAAGATGGGATTAGAACTCGTGTGTGATTCTCTGAGGTGAACACTAAAGAGGGTTTACCCCATGCCAGGTAACTGACGATCACCTTTCCTGGTCTTCTCATTTACGCCTCATACAACCCCTTGATTCAATATTGTCGTCAGCTGCATTTTATATAGAACGAGTCTAAGGCACAGAGTTGTGAAGAAGCTTACCCCAAATGTCACACTTGTAGAAAATCAAGCTCCTCATATCAAGATCCCAGTTTCAACTACTTTCCTCCACCTCTGCCATATTAGAGACCTTTTCCAAATGCAAAGAGGAGCAGAATCAGATTTAAATTTGGAGGTAGGGGCTATGGAGAACAGAATTGTTCAGCATAATCAATTTAGAGAAGTTGTTTTGCTTTGCTAAAGTGGAATGGTGTGGCTAAAAAAAAAAAAAAAAATTTCACTCGGTAGGTGGGAGTGAGTGGAAATTGCTAAAGAACTTTTTTTTTTTAATTTTTATTTATTTATTTATTTATGGCTGTGTTGGGTCTTCGTTTCTGTGCGAGGGTTTTCTCTAGTTGCAGCAAGCGGGGGCCACTCTTCATCGCGGTGCGCGGGCCTCTCACTATCGCCGCCTCTCTTGTTGCGGAGCACAGGCTCCAGACGCGCAGGCTCAGCAATTGTGGCTCACGGGTCTAGTCGCTCCGCGGCATGTGGGATCTTCCCAGACCAGGGCTCGAACCCGTGTCCCCTGCATTGGCAGGCAGATTCTCAACCACTGCGCCACCAGGGAAGCCCGCTAAAGAACCTTTAAAGTCATTTTCCCTTCTGTGATATAAACATGGAGTCCTTCCCACGGTGTCAAGCTCTGGACACTTGAAGAGCACGGTGCCAAGCTCTCACCACAAATCGACAACTACATCACAGCAATACCTGCAAATATACTGTGTGGCTAGGTATTTTTGGGTTTCTGTGTGTGGGTGGGTGTGTGTATGCGGAGATATCAAGGGAAGGACACTGAATTTCATGGATTAGAGGGAAAGAAATAGCCACTGGATGTAATAAGAGAGATGGGGAAACCAGCTTGGAGCTGGATTAATTTTGAAAATTAAATATCCTGAGAGGGACTTACCTGGTGGCCAGTGGTTAAGAATCCACCTGCCAATGCAGGTAACACGGGTTCGAGCCCTGGTCCGGGAAGATCCCCATGCCGCGGAGCAACTAAGCCCGTGCGCCACAACTACTGAGCCTGCACTCTAGAGCCCGTGAGCCACAACTACTGAGCCTGCGCTCCAGAGCCCGTGCTCTGCAAGAGAAGCCACCGCAATGAGAAGCCCGCGTACTGCAACGAAGAGTAGTCCCCGCTCACTGAAACTAGAAAAACCCCACATATAGCAACGAAGACCCAACGCAGCCAAAAATAAATAAATTTATTTTAAAAAGTTAAAAATAAAAAAATAAACATTCTGAGAATGCATAAAAGTCTCAGGAAGGATGTGGGCTAGAGAAAGGAAACTGTTAACTGGGGTAGATAAGCACCCCCTCCCCCCTCTTGTACAGTACTGTGCAGAAACTAGAAAAGGCGTATCTCTGTGCTGTTTGGCAGAGGTGAAATGGGGAATGTGTATGTGGATTTCAGAGTGGCTATGATGCCATGGTCAGGGGGTAAAGGATCCCTCTCTGTGACTCTGTGTGTGTGAGAGTCTGCATTTCTGTCTCATTTTCTATTCCTGAGTATATTGTCTCTCCTCTTCTCTGGCTATCATTTTGTATTCTCCTGCTCTATACCTATAGCCACTTTGCAAGGAAAAAATAGTGGCTTCTGACAAAAGGAAATGCATTCTTTTCACCCCAGTGAAATCAGCAAGGGTCCTCAGCATGAGAGTGATGGGTTGAAGGCAAGCAAGGCAGCCAGCATAAAATTGAATACAGTCCTCAAAGACCATGTGTTCTGTGAATTTTCAAAAGGCTGTGTCAGAGCCTCCCTCCCAAACACCAAGGGAGCTAGGATCCTACACCCAGGGAAGGAAGGGGATGGCGAGGGCAAGCTACTGCATGCTTAGTGGCTGTTGTGTGGTTAGCTCAGGTGCACATCTCAGGGAGAAGCTGATTCTGGAAGACAGGCATACTTTTCTTTCAAAGCATCTGGAGGAGCAAGGAAGACAGGGAGGATACAAGTACCATGAAGAAGTCGTCAGTGAACCACTCGGGAGCTGACGGGGAAGCAGAGCCTTGCAGCCTGCCTACCTAGGATGGCCTCAAAGGGAACAGTTCTGCTGTGAGGTCCCTCCAGTGTTCAGGGTGTGCTGTGTGTAAGGGCCCTTGGAAAGGAGTGGACAGTGCATCCCACTGAAGATGCATCCGGCTCTGCCTTGGAGGGGACAAACTCACCCACACAGTGCAGCCGATGCACTCCCCATACCATCCACGCCAGCTTGGAGAAGGGGGAAAGTGGGTCATTGGAATAAAGGAGGATCAATGCTACGGGCTCCTGGAAGCCCTCAGTATTGATAGGCAAGTTACATTAGCTTCAGATTTTTTTTTTTAACATCTTTGTTGGAGTATAGTTGCTTTACAATGTCGTGTTAGTTTCTGCTGTAAAACAGAGTGAATCAGCTATATGTATACATATATCCCCATATCCCCTCCCTCTTGCATCTCCCTCTCACCCTCCCTATCCCACCCCTCTAGGTGGTCACACAGCACCGAGCTGATCTCCCTGTTCAGCTTCAGATTTGACACTTAAATTCTCCATAATTCATGAAATGAAATGTCTTAGTACAACGCATGGTTAAAAACACCTATTAGACATTTCCGAGACTGTTGGGAAGTTAGGACAAGGGGCCCTGGTGTATGCCCACAAGTCATAACCCAGGGAACTGTTAGCTGGCAATACTGGGAAAAATGCAAATACTTGGGTGTGACTATATATATATATATATATATATATATATATATATATATATATATATATGTATGTGTGTATATATATATATACACACATATATATATACACATATATATGTGTGTATATATATAAAAGCAGTATATATATATATAAAAGCAGTATATATATAAATAAGCTATATATAAAAGTATATATATGTGTATATATATAAATGCTGGGGGTGGGGGAGGAAGGGTAGAGGTACAAATATATAGAGAGACATATAAATATATGCTTATAAATCGTGGATTTCTGACCACTAAAGGGAGACCTACACCCAGAGAAAGTGGTTGAATAAGAACTCAAGGCAGCACAGGCTGAGAGTCAAATGACGGATACATTCAAGACTTCAGAGGAATGACAATGGTCTGTGGCTAATTCAGCTTTCCTGGGAAATTTGGAACCAGGACTGTCCTTACAGTGTGGGTAGAGTTTCTATATATGTGGCATAATCTTTTTTGACTTTATTCGTGGATACTCTTATTTTATTTTTAGCAAAATAGGAATACCTTTATCACTACAGATTATCAGAGTAACATTTACTTTTTAAATATTAGAAAAATGAAAGCATATAAAATCCACTGTAATCCCAGTACCCTAAGATAAGAACTTTTAATATTTGTATATATATTCTTCTTTATTTCTATATGTGTAGACACTAATAGTTTAATCACAATATATTTGATCTATATCCTTTGGTTTTTTTCTCAGATCAGTGTATACTAATCACATTTCCATGTCAAGAAAAATCAATCTATGTCATTATTTTTATATGTGATGATATTTATTTAATGGATATAGCAAACAATATTTACCAATATTGGATATTAGGTTCCTCCTGATGTGTTACTATTGTATGCAATACTGGAATAAAATCCTTTGACCTGGCAGTTGCACCACTAGGGAATAATGAGGAAATCTTGTAAAGTTTCCCTCAAAATGGTGTGAACTGTTGCTCCCTGGAATAGTTGCACTGAATACAGACTTAGAGCAAGTTATTCAAGTGCCTGTTTCCTCACACACCTGGCAGAAATGGGTATTACCATTCTTTTCCAATCTTTGTCAGTCTGCTGGCTTGGAAAGAAGGCATGGGGAAGTAGCATTGGGGGTCTATATGACCTTTGTAGTGTCAGGAGGCTGAGTCTTTTCTAGTATGGCAAGTAGGTCACGTGGCATATCCCTTAGTCACATTCAGCCCCTTCCCCAGGGGTTACAGTGGAACATTGTGCACTCTGTTAATTAGAGATCCTTTGGGACCCAAGCACAACATTGAATTTCTGTGCTCTGGCCTCTCAGGTTTGTATTTAAACCAGACTCACCTGTTATTATAACTTAAAGTTATTGAACCTAAATATTTCCCCAAAGGAGGGAAAGGTGCTGATGCGAGATAGTTGAGATTGGGGCTATAAGAGGATAGAAATTGACTTAGGGGTAACCTCAGTTAGTGCAAAGACTTTGCAGTAGATTATGGGAGGGACTGATAATAAATTGTGAGATTGTCTTAAAGCATTCTAGAGCTTCTTAACTCTAAAATTCAGTGCTTCCAGAGTTGTAGATTTGGCTGGCATTTGATATAATTCAGTCTTTTGACACACACATTCATGCACACATGCACTGATGCTTATATTACAGAGGGAGAAAGTGAGAATCAGAGAAGTGGAGTAATTTGACCAAAGTTACAGAATGAATTATTGGAAAACCAGAGCCCTGAAACCCTAGGCTTATTTGCTCTTTGTTCTGTTTTCCTTGATACTTGACCATTTTAATTGTAAAATTACTTGGAGTGAAAATAATATACATATTTTTAAATCACCTGCAAATTAACCTTAAACTATTGTAATAACTTTTGGGGGGAGAGAGGGAGATCAGGAAGAAGGACTAATAGTTTGTTAACTTTTAATAATCTTGCCCCATAATACTGGTAAGGTTTTAAGATTTATCTTTATTATATTTTGCTAGTATCTATTTTCTTAGAAATATATTTATTTGTCCTGGACTTTCAAATATTTCACTGTCAAATTGAATAGAAGAATTTATATATATTGTTTAAACACTATGTATTTATCTTTTCCTTCTCTAATTTTATTTATTTTTCTATTAATAAATTCACCAGATTCATATATTAATGCTTAATATTAATATGTTTCCCTAAGAAGCAACTCCTGGATATATTGAACAATTTTAATCTTTTTCTTTTTTTCTCTTCTCTAAGTCTTCTTTTGTCTTTATTGTTTTGTTTCTTCCTGCTTTTGTAAGGATTATGTTTATTTTTCTGCTTTCTCAGATTTAATACTTATTTTTTTTACTTTCATTTTAACTAATTATTAAAGCAGTTTTAGGGTAAACATGTATTTTATCTGCTCAGTAGAGCTGTGTTATATCCCATGTTTTGATAGTATTTGCATTTTCATATTAGTCTCTAATTGTCATTTTTTTTTTTTTTAACGAGTGTAGGAGGACTCTGAAGATAGTAGCCCACCCCTCCTCTACTGTTTTTTTTTTAATAGCTACTTTATTTATTTATTTATTTTATTATTATTATTTTTTTGACTGTGTTGGGTCTTCAGTTCGTGCGAGGGCTTTCTCTAGCTGCGGCAAGTGGGGGCCACTCTTCATCGCGGTGCGCGGGCCTTTCACTATCGCGGCCCCTTCCCGTTGCGGGGCACAGGCTCCAGACGCGCAGGCTCAGCAGTTGTGGCTCACGGGCTCAGTCACTCCGCGGCACGTGGGATCTTCCCAGACCAGGGCTCGAACCTGTGTCCCCTGCATTAGCAGGCAGACTCTCAACCACTGCGCCACCAGGGAAGCCCTCTAATTGTCATTTTTATTTCCTCTTTCACTCAGTTCTTTTTGGAGAGTGTTCTTGATAGTGTAACATTGCTTTAATTTAAAAATTTGTTTAATTTAATTTTACTTCTTGAAGTTAGCAAATAATGTGGCTCAGTACAGAAGTCATGGGTCCCAGCTTTCTGCCTTATTTAGACCAGATGGCTATATATCATTACAAGTTGGCCTACAGGGGACTTTCAAGTGGACCCATCTCCCATCTATGGGAAGTTTAGGAAGGATTTCTCGAAACTTGTCATTGTTTAGCAGTAATCTTTCCTACCTCTGAGGCTTTTCATCTTTCTTTGATTTTGTGGGTTTGTCCAAGGGAGGGGAGGAAGATCTGGATGCCATTAAAACCCTAAAGTTGTATCAAGAACAGTTAATGATATATATTTCAAGTCTCAGTGTAAGTACCCAGGGTACATGCCCTCCACTTTCCTCACCAGCCCAGGGGTGTGATTTGTCTCACCACTAATTCCATGGTCCTTTGATGCAGTCTTCTCTTGGCACTTTGTACTTTTCTTCTTCCTGGGACTGAGATATTAATATATGGATCCCCTCTCCTCCATTAGAAAGTTAGCTTCTAGAAGGCTGTCTGAGTTCTTGTATATCTTGATATCGACCTGAACATATGCCATGCGCACAAAAAGCACTGAATAAAAGTTTTTCTTAAATTGAAGTATAGTTGATTTACAATATTGTGTTAGTTTCAGGTGTCCAGCAAAGTGATTCAGTTACATATATTTTTTTTTCAGATTATTTTCCATTATAGGTTATTACAAGGTATTTGAGTAAATGTTGAGACAAAGTTTAAATTTTAAACTTGATGCAAATCTGCTTGATTTGGAGAATTGCAGGACTGCCTATGATACAGGTGGGAATAGGCAGAGATATATCTCTACTCTATGGAAGATTTCCCTGGTGTCAACTATTGGAACTATTGCAGAATTTTAAAGGAGTTGGATGATATCCATGATTCCAGTAGCAAATATGTGAAGTTAGGCAATGTCAGTTCTCTCTAAACCAAAAGAAACCATGTTTTCCTAGAGCTAAGTGTCCTGATATCTAGACTCTGAGTCAGGGCTGTGGGAAGAAGGGTGATTTTTCTAAGTTATTACAAGGCAAATAATGGGAATGATACAAAACCCATCACTTGTCTCAGACCACAGTAAACAGGCAATTGAAACTATCTAGCCCTATGTGTATAACCATGGACATAAATTATTAGAATTGCAAATATCTCCAGTCCGGTCCCTAAAACAAAATCAAACAAAGGAAGAAAGGAAACCTTTACCCAAGCTAATGAGAAATCTCATAGTAAGTAGGATTTGATTTCTTTGTCCCACTGAGAATGTTATTATTGATGTAATTTAAAGGTAATTAAAAATGCATTTGGTTTACTTGTTATTTTCTCTTCAAAGTCTTTACTCTTTCTTGTCTCCAGGAAAGTTCTGCTGAGTCAGTTTGATCTTCCAAAATAAACAATGTTCATTAATTTACAGAATTTTAGGCAAAATTGTTAAGAGACAGTGGTGTGAGAAGTCAGCACAGAGGCAAGTCACACAGGATTGTCTTAGATAGTATTTTTTATTTTCTAACAGTTATTCTGCTGCAACTCCTAGAGATGACAAGGAGCAGCCGGGACTCATAGTGAACCTCATTTTTCTCAATGCAGTAAAGCAGTTCATTACCAGATGTATGGCCTTGGCTTTGCTGCTTCTTATTTTTGTCAATTGCCACCCTAATTGAAATTGCAGAAACAATGAGCCCTTAGAATTAGCACATGCCCAGTAACCACAGGACTCTCCAATGGTGGATGTTATGACTGAAAACATTAACATGGAAGAGGAAAGGGGCACGCATCACCCAGATTTGGAGGATAAATTAGTATTTTTATTTCACCTACTAGTATTTATTCTTGATTCAATGCTTGGTATTCCATTAGGCAGGAATAACCACCCGTAGATTCACTTCCCAGGCATAACCAATCTGTATTTTTAAATAATTTCATATCAATATAAAAATTATGTGTATGTATTGCAGAAAGTTTGGAAATTTCATAAATGTAAATAAGAAAATAAGTCACTCATAATCCCATTACGAATTATGAATCACTCGATATTTTCTTCCTGTCTTTTTTCTAGGTTTATTAACATTAAAAAATAAGTTCATACCATATATAAAATTATAAAGCCTACATCTTTTTAACTTTTATATGTTTTTTTTGCGTGTCATTTTTGTAGTTTTCAAAACCTCAAATTTTAATGTTTATTTTAAGTATTCAAACATATGTTTGAATAACAATTTTTTTTTCTTTTTCTTTTCTTGGTTGGCATTTAGGTGATTTCTTTTTAATTGGCTATTATAAATAATATTGTGGTGATTTTCAGGACATATTTTTGTTGTACGTCCATATATGTGGGTGTTATATGCTTAAGGTAAATCTGTAAGGGAAGAAAATTACTGGATTAACAGTTAGGGACTATTTTAAATATTACCACATCAAATTGTAGGGTCTATATTAAGGCTTCTATTATAAAATGACAAATGAATTTTCCAATATGTTCTACCAATTTATACTCCCACTGACATTATACCAAGTGCCTATTTTACTAAAGTTACACAAGCATTGGACATTTTCTTTTTTCAATCTTTACTAATTTTGTAATAGAATAGTAAAGTCTCATTTTTAAAACTTTGTGTATCTGTGATTGCTTAGGAAGTTGAACATTTTAATGTCTTCTCCTTGTTGTGGATACCTTTCTGTCTCTTACATACCTTTCTACTTTGATTTTCATTAAACAGTCTATAGAAACGTATTCTGCCTTGTGCGTTGCATTGGGCTGCTCTCTAGTTATTGTGGATGAATCCCTTATATCCTGGGTGATCACTGTTATGGCAACACTGTTCCTGAGAGTCTCTCAGGTGATCTCGGTGTTTGGCCCTATTGTTCTCTTAAGGAGAATTTAGCTTTCAACTCTACTGAGTTGCTAGCTCAGCCATTTTAGGTGCTGGGCTGTAAACCTCTCCATGGGTCAGCCTTTTGGATGGAGGGCACCCTCAGCAACTGATGTGTGAGCTTTTTAATTAAAGATGTTCAGGGGACCAGCAAAATAACTGAGCAGGTGGGGAGAAACCCCAGGCAGCGCTACTCAAGGTAGACCATCCCTTCAATGGCATGCATCGAGCGTAATGGAAGCTTAACCTCTCTGTACCTCAGTTTCCGCATGTGTATAATAAGGGCAATATTAACTTCCACTTCATAGAGTTATAAAACTGTTTTTAAACTTAAAAAAAAAAATAGTATAAGATACTGTCTTAGTTGAGTTCCTCTGGAAACAGATACTGACAGTAGAATTCTAGCACAAGTCATTTCTTTGCAGATGATTCCTGGAAACAAAATTTGCACAGTAGGGAAGTGAGTCAGGTATAGAAAGTCATCCAATAAAGGGTACGTTACCAAGGCAGTCAGCACTGTGGGTGAATGAAACTTAATCTCATCGGGGAAGCCTGGGAGTCAGTGTAGAACTGACACCCCTGAGTTGTTCTATATAAGGGGTGAGGGAATTAGATTATTTATATACCAAGTCTTATTAGTCATTGATTGAAGGCTGCTGCAGGGAGGGTTCATCCTCTGGCACCTCCTGCCTGCCTCTGCAATCACTGGTGGCGGGGTGGGGTCCTGCCACGAGAGCAAAGCCACAGGCAGCTGCAAGTAGGGCTATTAATACATTATAGTGGTGAGACCAAGGAGACACGGGGAGAGGACTGGCAGCTTTGCTACTGTTCTAGTCCCAGAGAGACTAAAGATCCCTGGAAAGTCTATAACCTGAACGTTGCTGTGATCATCATGCCCTACCTCAAAAACAAGCAGTGTAACTTCTGATTTCAGTTCCAGCATTCAACAAACATTGTTGCCAGACACAGTGAAAGCCACTGAGAATATAATGACTAAGACATGTTTCTGAACTCAAGTCACTCACAGTCTTGTCATTAGAAACAAAGGAATAAGCCAACAAACAGTATGATGTATGCACGCTGTTTCAAATGGAAAAACAAGGTGCAATGAGAACTCATAGGCAAGTCAACCGTGAGAACTCATGAGGGCAAGCCATGACTGTTGACTGTGTGGTTTGGGGGAGTGTGGAGTCCTTCCAGTAGAGGTGATTTTTAAGTTTCTTTTTGAGATAAGAGTAGGTGATAGTCTTGCAAAGAGGGAAGGGATGGACAACCCAGGGAGAAAAAGCTATATAATATAATGAGCCAAAACATGGAATAGTGAATTAAGATGGCTTAACCTGGGATTTAAAGTAGGCCTGTACACCTGGAAGGAAGGATTCACTTGGTCAAGTGGTAATTGTTGAGTCTAGAGAGCCATGCTGGTGCCAGCTCGTGGAAGACCTTGTGAAGGAAGCTGTGGGAACCTTGTGAAAGCCCTGGGAAAGGCTTTACACAGAGAGCTCTTGGGAAGATACTTCCGATGTAGAAATGTGATCTTGGAAACAAGGAGACCAATTCAGGGCAACTGTAGAAAGTTTAGCAAAAAAGGTAGTAAACCCTGGTGGCAGAATGGATTTAAATAACAGTAAAGAGGTAGAATCAAAAGGGGGTGTGAGGTAGGCCTTGAAAGTTGGCAGTAAGATGAGTGGAATGGAGCAGCCCTGGATGATTTTCAGAATTGCAGACAAAGCAACTGACTGCATGGCTATGCCACTCATCGTGTGGATATTGGACAAAGAGATTGACAGTCTAGGGGTGGGAGACCTGGATGATGTAAGAACTGGGCAGGATGTTACTTGTCTTTCTTTGGCATCCACCATTCCTTCCCTCCCTCTTTGCCCATGAGTGCCTAGTTGAATCCTCAGTCCCAATAGAGAATATTTCACTTTTCTTACCAAACCCATATTGTTAAATACCAGGGGCTCAGTGTGAAATCCGTACAGGAAACTTCATGGCTGCCTCTTGGGTGCCGACTGAAAAGAAGAGCAAATGGGTTGGGATAGGGTTGGTTTTTAACTACGACAGAAAAACAGACAAGCAAACAAACATGACTGGGTCCTGGATTCTCATCCCAGCAGTACCACTACCTACCAGTAGGACTTTGGACTGGGCCCTTCACCACCCAGAAAGATTGTTGTGAGAATTGAATGACATAAGGAGTAAAGAGCTGTCTGGTAAACACTTAAGGACTGTGCAGTTATAAAGGCAAGTAATTCATAAATTAAGGCAAAGAAATTAAGTAAAAAGCCAGCATTGTTCTGACAAGAGGAGTCAAGACCATACAGTGGGTCCCTTACTTATGAACTAGGGACAGAGTAGAAATAATTGTGCTTTAAGATTTGTGGGAAAAATAATAATAAAAATAAAGGTAGACATGGGTGGCTTAGAATAGAGCAGAAAGCCATCAGCATGATAAATAAAATCAGGAGCCATTTCATAGGGAGAAAATGAGGAAGGGAAAACAGAGAATAAGAAGAATGATATAATCAGGCTAGCAGCCTCACGTGTCTTTCACTCCCCCACAAGTCTGCCTGTGGCTCTTGTCAACCCCACCACCGACATCGCGGCAGTGTAACCTAGATCTGCACCTGGAGAACCCTCTCCCCAACACATGCAGAAAAGCTTATCTTCTGATCAGTGAGAGCGGCCATTTGCTTGACAGTGGGACAGCAGCTTCCTGTGCCAAAGGGATTTTGGAATGGTTGGTCTCTCCTGAATAAACAGAGCGAGAAGATGGTGGATGTGGGCAGTTAACTAGTTTCTAATCTACCTGTGAAATGTCTGCATAGAAAGCCCAGCAGAAGGACAGAAATCCTGCTGGAGAAATTGGCTGTCTGACATCTAATTAGGTGGGAGGATGATTAGCAGGCCTAGTGCTGTAGGTGGGTTTATTTTAATAGTGTTTGGGGCATTGTTGGGCAGAACGGCACCTGATCAGCATGGATTCAAAGAAATCTGAAGAGCAAAATGACAACACTAGAAGTAGAAACATGGAGACACTTTCAAAATCTTTCCATTAAAGAACCAAGGGGATGAGAGGCTTTCACAGTCCTCTAGGAACTTGCTGAGATGGCAGCCACAGCACTGCTCTTTTGAAGTCACCTGGGTGTGTGGTCAGGCTACCCAAGATGGCTATTCTCTTGCTCTCTGCACATCCCCTGCTCTACCAGTGCCTGCTGCACCTACACCCTACTCACATGACTGGCCTCCGTACATACTTTTCCCAGGCCCCAGCTGGTGATTGTTCCTGTCAAAGGGATGTTGAGGGGGCATGCCCCTCTGCTGGTTTCCCTGGTAATCGATGAGCCATCCTGACGTCAATTCCCCCCATAACTGGCAATCCCCCCCCCACCACCCCCGGAGCGACGACTGCCACCATGGCCTGCCTGCTGTCCACCGAGCACAGTGGGGTGTCGCTCTAGGACCTTGCTTCTGACGTGTAAGATCCCCCGTCCATTAAACCATTGATTCTCTGTTGCTGACTCTGGGCTCTTTCTTCGATGTTGAAGCTGGGCAAGTACAGACGTTGCAGGCCTGTGGGGTGCAGCCCAACAGTGTTCAAATAAACATTGTCAGGTAGTGTTTTCTATTTGCAAACAACAGGAACTAACTTTGGCTAATTTCATTGAAGGAGAGTTAATATTATTCTATTATAGAATCAATAGGGTTGAAGTCCCAGCCTAGGAAAAGGTGGTGGCCAAGCCAGTACCAGAGAGCTGGAAGCAGGAAATCTAGTGACCAAAAGGTCAGGATACTGATAGCAAATGACCAAACTGCAAATGTTTCTTCCATTCTTATGTTTCTTACTTAAAGTTCAAAATTCTGGGCTAGTGTGTCCCATTGTCTGAGCTTTGGGTACTAGGTTCCTTCTGTGGCTCTACAGAGTGGAGGGAAAAGGATCCTGAGCCCTTTGAATTCTACAGAGAGAAGTAGACACCTGTTTTAAACATCCAACCCAGGACTCTTCTCAGTGGTGGAGAGGTAATTCCCTATAAGGGAATTTGGATGATGGGAAGGAGGAGTGGATTTTAACTCACACACACACACACACACACACACACACAAACGTGGACCAAATTTCCTGTGTGGAAGTGGTACAGAGATGGTAGAAAAGTCCAATCACAAAATTTATTTTTCTATGATGGGATTGTCAAATATTAAGATTTCAGGCCAGGGGGTAAATGAAGAGAAAAGGTGCATCCCTTTTTATGCAGGGCATAGCTTAAGGGTAAAGTGAAAGAAGGTCGAGAAAAGCAACAGCAGATCATTTATGAGCAATCCAATATCCTCAGAACCTTCTGACATATCTGGGCTCAGGCATATAAATAAAACAGTATTTGGGGCTTCCCTGGTGGCGCAGTGGTTAAGAATCCGCCTGCCAAGGCAAGGGGCACGGGTTCAAGCCCTGGTCCGGGAAGATCCCATATGCTGCGGAGCAACTAAGCCTGTGTGCCACAACTACTGAGCCTGTGCTCTAGAGCCCGCGAGCCACAACTACTGAAACCCGTGCGCCTAGAGCCGATACTCCAGAACAAGAGAAGCCACCACAATGAGAAGCCCGCGCACCGCAATGAAGAGTAGCCCCTGCTTGCCGCAACTAGAGGATGCGTGCACGCAGAACGAAGACCCAACGCAGCCAAAAAAACCAAAACAAAACAGTATTTGGGCATGAACGATGGAAATGGAGTAGGTAGGGTCTAAGCTTGTGACCTTGAGTCATTTCACCTCTTTCCATGAACTCAAGAACACAGGTGCAGCTCTAGCATCTATTGTGGGTGGGTGCTTTGGTTGGGAAAGTTTCCAGATAATGTAGATATCATATGTCTTCAAAGTTCATTTTTATCTTTTTTTAAACATTGTGGTAAAAAATTACATAATATAAAATTTACCATCTTAGCCATTCCTAAGTGTATAGTTCATTAGTGTTAGATATATTCACATTGCTATAAAGCAGATTTCTAGAACTTTTTCATCTTGCATATCTGAAACTCTATACCCATTAAACAACGACAACTCTTTTCTCCTCCTCACAACCTCTGGTAACCACCCACCCCACTTTCTGTTTCTATGAATTTGACTACTTCAGATTCCTCAAATAAATGGAATCATATAGTATCCGTAGTTTTCTGACTAGCTTATTTCACTTAGGGAAATGTCCTCAAGGTTCATCCATGTTGTCGCATATGACAGAATTTCCTTCCTTTTCCACTGAGTATGTGTCTCACATTTGTTTATGCATTTCTCCATTGATGGACATTTGGGTTGCTTTCCCCTCTTAGCTGCTGTGAATGGTGCTGTTACAGACATGGGTGTGCAAATATCTCTTTGAGACTCTGCTTTCACTTCTGTTGGATTTACACCCAGAAGTGGGAGTGCAGGATCATTGTAGCCATCAGTCGTGACAGTTCTATAGAATTCTCTTTAAATCATCATGGTAATTCTATTTTTAATATTTTGAGGAACCACCGTACTGTTTTCCATAGTGGTTGTACCATTTTATAACCCCACCAACAGTGCACAAGAGTTGCAATTTCTTCACTTCTTTGCCAGCTTCATTTTTATCTTTTAAAGAAAAACTACTACCTAACAGTCACAGACAATGTTTGGAAGAATTAATATCTGGAGTAGGTGGGATCCCTAAAATGCTGTTTTCAGTCAGTTCTTGGGAGCTCCCAGAGGTTTCAAAACCCCTGCTGCAAAGGGAAGGAACAGAGAAAAGCCCAAGAGGGACTTGAGGGAGGTAAGCAAGAAACCATCTAACTTTGGGGTCTTAACTGAACTGACAAATGAACTAAGGTGAGTACAGTCTAAAAGCTTGACTAGACCAAGTTTACCTGGGTATCCCTGTCAGGAATGCTCCCACCTGACATCTGGGAGCATCTATTATGAGAAAAGCCAATATGTTGGAGTACTTACAAAACAAGACTCATATAGTCCTGCTAGTAGCCATATGAAACACATACTCTGATTATCCCATTCTGTGAGGTGAGAGAGCTGAGGTTTGTGGGAAAACAACTTGCCCAAAATTACACTAAGTGTTTCTGAATCCAGCCAGAGCTCTTGGCTCTTCTTCCAGAGTTTGGGATTCTTTATAATGTCAGTAATGTGATACAATAATGAGTCACTATGTGTTTTATCTGTTTAGAAAGCTTTGTTTTGCTGGTATTGCACATATCAAAACTAGGTATAGCTATGTTTGAAACTGATGAACAGCTATTTCTCTTGGTGGAAAAGGTCGAATTGACAGCTCCCTCAATTCCTATCCTTCCTTTACAGGCTGCAGGGGTTTATTCCACACGATCTTTGTAATCTCACCTTGGAGGTCTCATCAGCATTGCTGCTGTCAGTCATGGGTTGTTTTTTTTTATTGAAGTATAGTTGATTTACAATGTTGTGTTAATTTCTGTTGTACAGCAAAGTTATTCAGATACAGATATATACTTTTTTATATTCTTTTCCATTGCGGTTTATCACAGGATATTGAATATAGTTCCCTGTGCTGTGCAGTAGTTTATCAGTCGTAGGGTTATTTTTGAAAGTCCATTCCTTTAAGGACCTGGTTGAAGATCACCACATCTTATATAATGAAGATGGTCTCTCCCTCCCATATAATGGCTTTACAGTGTTCTCAACACAGATTGGAACTAGTGACTTAAAAGAAAGATCTCCTGCACAGGACATAGAGCAGCAACCTTCTTCCTTCCCCACCTTCACCACATAAGCCTTCTCAATCTCTCTACACACACACACACACTGCACATGTACACATGCACACGCTCCCCTAACTCCCCACATGCTGGCAGATTTTCCCAATTTTCTATTCATTAAGTTATATTAACTGTGAAAATAAAATATGTCACATGATCAAATTTTGTTAGATAAAAATGAATTTGCCACCTGCTGCTTCACACCTGCCTTTCTGGAAAATAAAAGGAATTGAATTTGCTGAGAAATCCCTCTGACTTGTATTTTTTCCCTTTTAAAAGCTCCATATGGCGGGGAGCCACAGCTGTAGTATGTAGTTGAAAGTCCATCTCTGTTATTAATGAAGAATTTCTATGCAAATAAAAGCTCCATTTTATAAGATAAAGTTGCTGTTTACTTGCAAACATGTTTTATAGCAGAACTGATGATGTATTCAACCTCATGCTACTGGCCTGAAGAGCTGGGGAGATCATTATCCAGTTTTGAAGACTATGAAGTGTTGAATAAAAATGTTTAGTTTGTCATTTGAGTTAAACTCTCCCTTCACTCTTCCTTTTCTTATTCTTTTCCACTCACAGTTTTTTCTCTGTAAATCTTCTAGGGAAAAAAAAAAGCCCTGGCCCTTTGAAATTATCTGCAGTCATTTTCTACTTATTTTTCACCAGACTAGATGTAGTATGTGACAACCAGCATCTTTTAATTTTAAGGTTGTTTTGGGATGTTGGCAACTTTGAATGTGAAAGATTATATTGCATTAATTTATTTCATTCATTAATTTATTTCATTCATTCTATAAATAATTATTGAGTGTAGTATGTGCTAGGTGCAGACAATAAATTAATGATCAGAAGTATACATATTCTTTGCCCTCATGGAGCTTTTAGGCAAATAGAGGAGAAAAAAATATAGATAAGTAGCTTACAATGAATGTGGCATTATAAAATCTGAGCTAAACTAAGTATTTTAGATCAAAAGAAGGGTTTTTCATTCATTCTGTTGACTTTATACATTATAATTTTTTAAAGTATTTATTGAATATGACCAAATTTGGTATCTGATGACAAAAGCTTTATTCTTTGAACTAGACTCTGGGGAAAAGGAAAAAAAAGCTCCCTCCTTAGGTGAGGGGAGGGGAATGGCAGTTGATAAAGGTTTAAAATGTGTCTTTTTTTTTCCCCTGTGATTCTGTTGAGAGACTTTTAGAAATAATTTTTTATTATTCTTAAGACACCCAAAATATTCATTTAAAACATGGAGTTTGTATATATGGGGTTTAATTTATCTAAAGACCTTTAGAATGTTAATACTATACACTATGAACTCTAGAAGGGTATGAAGTATCCTTGTTTATATGTGCATCGTGCCTGAAGGAGTCTCTATGAAAGATTGTGGAATAATTGGAATGGATATACATATAAATGAATGAGTAAATTGATGGATGAATCATGGGCTTTGATAAAGTTCCAACATATGTGCCTACAACCTTTCTTATTCAAGTTTAAAGGCTTTGAACCGTGAGAACACTTTGGTACATGCTGGCACAGAATAGGGGAATGTGCTAGGTGTTCTATAGAACATAGGAATGATAGAGTCCCTGAGCTTTCCCAGTTAATACGGAGAAGTCTTTGTGTCAAGCATGTTCAGGGTCACATGAAAATGTCCTCTGGCATAGAATGCTAGATTTGGAGTGAATTGGTCAGAATTAAGGCAGCGTTGATGCTTACCAAACTGGGAACACGGCAGTGGAAGGAATAGTTTATCTACTGCCTGAAAGAAAGTGAAAGAACGATATATCTCCTAAGAAAGTTAAGCATGGAAATAGACTGTCAAATAAAGCTAGAGGTCTTTTAATTCTTCTTTATGTCTTTGAAAAAGGATGGATGGATGGATGGGTTTGTTTAGTTGAAGCCCTAAATTAAGACAAAAGCCTGTGATGTTGATTCTTTTTTCATCTGTTTTAATGTGTTTTTCTGTGTAATTGTCAAAGAGGAAATCGTTATATCCAATTTAAAGAAGATCCAAATTGAAACTTCTGAGTACTTCAGTGTAATGATATGGGGAAAGGAAACTCTAAACTCAAATCTGTTCACTCATTCATATATTTGGCATGCACACAGGCATTATTGTTCATTCTGATCCCTCTATCAACTTTATGCTAGCTTGTTTATTTCTCATCCAAAGATATTTTTTCCTTAAATTTCAAAGGGACCACTGGTTAATAGCACAATTTACCAGGTGCACTGTAAAAACAGCTACCTACCCCCTCCAGACCAATCATCAGCTTGATTAATTAATTTAGTCAAACACTCCAATGTGACAGTTCATCCTAATTAGCTAATAATATCCTATTTCTCAGCACTCTTGGGACCCAGATATTTTTGTTGTATAAAATAACACAGTCACCATGTTGCGTTTCTGTTCTTGAAGGTCTAGGGACTACCCAAGTGTGGGATAAATTCAGAAGACATGTTCCACTGAGAGTGAGTCAGAGAAGGAAATGGATCATAAATAATACTAAAAGAATAATCCTTGAATCTGGAATACATGCTAAGTGCTGGCCTTTTTTGCTAGAGCAGTTGTGGTTGCTAGGCTGTGGCCTTGGTGCTCTGAATTCTGTTCCATAGGACAACTTATTCAGTCCCCATTGAGATCTGGACCCAAAATTCTATTTTAAGCATAGTTATCCAGAAAAGAAAAGAAAAAAAAATCACTCATATAACCACAGATGGTGCCAGTAACTGGCATTCTATTTGGGTTCATAGTGCCACGTATGGGGCCAGTAACTATGTTCCCACCTCAAACCAAGAGTGGATTTTGTTCATGTCAAAGCTACTGGTGAGGGAGGGGGACCTTCAAGATGGTGGAGTAGTAAAACATGGAGATCACCTTCCTTCCCGCAAATACATCAAAAATACATCTACACGTGGAACAACTCCTACAAAACACCTACTGAACGCTGGCAGAAGACCTCAGACTTCCCAAAAGGCAAGAAAATCCCCACATACCTGGGTAGGGCAAAGAAAAGAAAAAACAGAGACAAAAGAATAGGGACAGGACCTACACCTCTGGGAGGGAGCTGTGAAGGAGGAAAAGTTTCCACACACTAGGAAGCCCCTTCCCTGGCAGAGACGGGGTGGTGGGGGGAAAGCTTCGGAGCCATGGAGGAGAACGCAGCAACAGGGGTGCAGAGGGCAAAGTGGAGAGATTCCCGCACAGAGGATCGGTGCTGACCAGCACTCACCAGCCTGAGAGGCTCGTCTGCTCACCCGCCAGGGCAGGGAGTGCTGGGAACTGAGGCCCAGGCTTCGGAGGTCAGATCCCAGGGAGAGGACTGGGGATGGCTGCGTGAACACAGCCTGAGGGGGCTAGTGCACCACAGCTAGCCAGGAGGGAGTCCGGGAAAAACTCTGGACCTGCCTAAGAGGCAAGGGACCATTGTTTCAGAGTGCGCAAGGAGAGGGCATTCCTTCCCCATGTGCCCACAGAAGGCAGAGCACCGCCTAAGCGAGCTCCAGAGATGGGCCCGAGCCATGGCTATCAGCTCGGACCCCAGAGACGGGCATGAAATGCTAGCACTGCTGCTGCTGCTGCAACCACCAAGAATCCCGTGGGCAAGCACAGGTCACTATCCACACCCCCCTGGGACCTGTGCATCCCGCCACTGCCAGGGTCCCGTGATCCAGGGACAATTTCCCTGGGAGAACACATGGCGCACCTCAGGCTGTTGCAATGTGATGGCGGCCACTGCCGCCACAGGCTCGCCCCGCATTCCAATTATGACTACCATAACCCTCCCTTCCTCCAGTCTGAGTGAGCAAGAGAGCCCTAATCAGCCGCTGCTTTAACCCCCTCCTGTCTGGGCGGGGAACAGATAACTGAGGGCAACCTACATGCAGAGGAGGGGCCAAAACCAAAGCTGAACCCCAGGAGCTGTGCGAACAAAGAAGAGAAAGGGAAATTTCTTTGTTCAGCCTCCAGAGCAGTGGATTAAGTCCCCACAGTCAACCTGATGTATGCTGCATCTGTGGAATACCTGAGTAGACAATGAATTGTCCCAAAATTGAGGCGTTGGACTTTGGGAGCAAATGTAGACTTGGGGTTTGCTGTCTGCGACTGATTTGTTTCTGATTTTAATGTTTATCTTAGTTTAGTTTTTAGCACTTGTTATCATTGGTGGATTTCTTTATTGGTTTGGTCGCTCTCATTTTTTTCTCAATTATTTTTTTTATTGTAGTAATTTGTTTATTATTTTTTTTCTTTCTTTTTTTCTCCCTTTTCTTTTGAGCTGTGTGGCTGACAGGGTCTTTGTGCTCCGGCTTGGTGTCAGGCCTGAGTCTCTGAGGTGGGAGAGCTGAGTTCAGGACACTGAACCACCAGAGACCTACTGGCCCTAAATAATTTCAATTGGTGAGAGCTCTCCCAGAGATCTCCATCTCAACACTAAAACCCACCTCTACCCAATGGCCAGCAAGTTCCCGTGCTGGACGCCCCATACCAAACAATTATCAGGACAGGAACACAATGCCACCCATTAGCAGAGAGGCTGCCTAAAATCATACTAAGTTCAAAGAAACCCCAAAACACGGCACTGGATGTGGCCCTGCCCACCAGAAAGGCAAGATCCAGCCCCACCCACCAGAACACAGGCATCAGTCCCCTCCACCAGGTAGCTTAAACAAGCTACTGAACCAACCTCCCGCACTGGGGGCAGACACCAAAAGCATTGGGAACTACGAACCTGCAGCCTGCGAAAAGGAGAACCCAAACACAATAAGTTAAACAAAATGAGAAGACAGAGAAATATGCAGCATATGAAGGAGCAAGGTAAAAACACACAAGACTAACCAAATGAAGAGGAAATAGGCAGTCTACCTGAAAAAGAATTCAGAGTAGTGATAGTAAAGATGATCTAAAATCTTGGAAATAGAGAAAATAAAAGAAACGTTTAACAAGGACCTAGAAGAACTAAAGAACAAACAAACAATGATGAACAACACAATAAATGAAATTGAAAATTGTCAAGAAGGAATCAATAGCAAAATAACTGAGGCAGAAGAACAGATAAGTGACCTGGAAGATAAAATAGTAGAAATAACTACCACAGAGCAGAATAAAGAAAAAAGAATGAAAAAAATTGAGGACAGTCTCAGAGACCTCTGGGACAACATTAAAGGCACCAACATTCCAATTATAGGGGTCCCAGAAGAAGAACAGAAAAAGAAAGGGACTGAGAAAATAGTTGAAGAGATTATAGTTGAAAACGTTCCTAACATGGGAAAGGAAATAGGCAATCAAGTCCAGGAAGCACAGAGAGGCCCATACAGAATAAATCCAAGGAGAAACACATGAAGACACATATTGATCAAACTATCAAAAATTAAATACAAAGAAAAAATATTGAAAATAGCAAGGGAAAAGCAACAAATAACATACAAGGGAATCCCCGTAAGGTTAACAGCTGATCTTTCAGCAGAAACTCTGCAAGCCAGAAGAGAGTTGCAGGACATATTTAAAGTGATGAAAGGGAAAAACCTACAAACAAGATTACTCTACCCAGCAAGGATCTCGTTCAGATTTGATGGAGAAATTAAAACCTTTACAGACAATCAAAAGTTAAGAGAATTCAGCACCACCAAACCAGCTTTACAACAAATGCTACAGGAACTTCTCTAGACATGAAACACAAGACAAGGAAAAGACCTACAAAAACAAACCCAGAACAAGTATAAAAATGGTAATAGGAACATACATATTGATAATTACCTTAAATGTAAACAGATTAAATGCTCCAACCTAAAGACATAGACTGGCTGCATGGATACAAAAACAAGACCCGTATATATGCTGTCTACAAGAGACCCACATCAGACCTAGGGACACATACAGACAGAAAGTGAGGGGATGGAAAAAGATATTCCATGCAAATGGAAATCAAAACAAAGCTGGAGTAGCAATTCTCATATGAGACACAATAGACTTTAAAATAAAGACTATTACAAGAGACAAAGAAGGACAGTACATAATGATCAAGGGATCAATCCAAGAACCTGTCAAACCAAAACCTATGGGATGCAGCAAAAGCAGTTCTAAGAGGGAAGTTTATAGCAATACAATCCTACCTCAAGAAACAAGAAACATAACCTTACACCTAACCTAACCTTGCACCTAAAACAATTAGAGAAAGAAGAAGAACAACAACAAAAAAAACCCCAAGGTTAGCAGAAGAAATGAAGGAAACAATAGCAAAGATCAATAAAACTAAAAGCTGGTTCTTTGAGAAGATAAACAAAATTGATAAACCACTAGCCAGACTCATCAAGAAAAAAAGGGAGAAGACTGAAATCAACAGAATTAGAAATGAAAAAGGAGTAGTAACAACTGACACTGCAGAAATACAAAGAATCATGACAGATTACTACAAGCAACTATATGCCAATAAAATGGACAACCTGGAAGAAATGGACAAATTCTTAGAAATGCACAACCTTCCGAGACTGAACCAGGAAGAAATAGAAAATATGAACAGACAAATTGCGAGTCCTGATATTGAAACTGTGATTAAAAATCTTCCAACAAATAAAAGCCCAGGACCAGATGGCTTCACAGGCGAATTCTATCAAATATTTAGAGAAGTGCTAACACCTATCCTTCTCAAACTCTTCCAAAATATAGCAGAGGGAGGAACACTCCCAAACTCATTCTACAAGGCCACCATCAGCCTGATACCAAAACCAGACAAAGATATCACAAAGAAAGAAAACTACAGGCCAATATCACTGATGAACATAGATGCAAAAATCCTCAACAAAATACTAGCAAACAGAATCCAACAGCACATTAAAAGGATCATACACCATGATCAAGTGGGGTTTATCCCAGGGATGCACAAGGATTCTTCAATATACACAAATCAATCAATGTGATACACCATATTAACAAAGTGAAGGAGAAAAACCATATGATAATCTCAATAGATGCAGAAAAAGCTTTTGACAAAATTCAACACCCATTTATGATAAAAACTCTCCAGAAAGTAGGCATAGAGGGAACTTACCTCAATATAATAAAGGCCACATATGACAAACCCACAGCCAACATCATTCTCAATAGTGACAAACTGAAACTATTTCCTCTGAGATCAAGAACAAGACAAGACTGCCCACTCTCACCACTGTTATTCAACATAGTTTTGGAAGTTTTAGCCACAGCAATGAGAGAAGAAAAAGAAATAAAAGGAATCCAAATCAGAAAAGAAGAACTAAAGCATCACTGTTTGCAGATGACATGATACTATACATAGAGAATCCTAAAGATACTACCAGAAAACTACTAGAGCTAATCAATGAATTTGGTAAAGTAGCAGGATACAAAATTAATGCATAGGAATCTCTTGCATTCCTATACACTAATGAGGAAGAATCTGAAAGAGAAATGAAGGAAACACTCCCACTTACCATTGCAACAAAAGGAATAAAATACCTGGGAATAAACCTACCTAAGGAGACAAAAGACCTGTATGCAGAAAACTGTAAGACACTGATGAAAGAAATGAAACATGATACAAACAGATGGAGAGATATACCATGTTCTTGTGGTGGAAGAATCAATATTGTGAAAATGACTATACTACCAAAGCAATCTACAGATTCAGCACAATCTCTATCAAACTACCAATGGTATTTTTCACAGAAGTAGAACAAAAAATTTCACAATTTTTATGGAAACACAAAAGACCCCGAATAGCCAAAACAATCTTGAGAAAGAAAAACGGAGCTGGAGGAATCAGGCTCCCGGACTTCAGACTATACTACAAAGCTACAGTAATCAAGACAGTATGGTACTGGCACAAAAACAGAAATATAGATCAATGGAACAGGATAAAAAGCCCAGACATAAACCCATGCACGTGTGGTCACCTTACCTTTGATAAAGGAGGCAAGTGTATACAATGGAGAAAAGACAGCCCCTTCAATAAGCGGTGTTGGGAAAACTGCACAGCTACGTGTAAATGAGTGAAATTAGAACATTCCCTAACACCATACACAAAAATAAACTCAAAATGGATTAAAGACCTAAATGTAAGGCCAGAGACTATCAAACTCTTAGAGGAAAACATAGGCAGAACACTCTATGACATAAATCACAGCAAGATCCTTTTTGACCCATCTCCTAGAGAAATGGAAATAAACAAATGGGACCTAATGAAACTTTATAGCTTTTTTGCAAGAAAGGAAACCATAAACAAGACAAAAAGACAACCCTCAGAATGGGAGAACATATTTGCAAATGAAGCAACTGACAAAGGATTAATCTCCAAAATATACAAGCAGCTCATGCAGCTAAATATCAAAAAAACGAACAACCCCATCCAAAAATGGGCAGAAGACCTAAATAGATATTTCTCCAAAGAAGATATACAGATGGCCAACAAACACATGAAAGGATGTTCAGCATCACCAGTCATTAGAGAAATGCAAATCACAACTACAATGAGGTAGAATGGCCATCATCAAAAAATCTACAAACAATAAATGCTGCAGAGGGTGTGGAGAAAATAGAAGCCTCTTGCACTGTTGGTGTGAATGTAAATTGATACAGCCACTTTGGAGAGTAGTATGGAGGTTCCTTAAAAAACTAAAAATAAAACTATCATATGACCCAGCAATTCCACTACTGGGCGTATACCCTGAGAAAACCATAATTCAAAAAGAGACATGTACTACAATGTTTATTGCAGCACTATTTACAATAGCCAGGACAGGAAAGCAACCTAAGTGTCTATCAACAGATGAATGGATAAAGAAGATGTGGCACAAATATACAATGGAATATTACTCAGCCATAAAAAGAAACAAAATTGAGTTATTTGTGGTGAAGCGGGTGGACCTAGAGTCTGTCATACAGAGTGAAGTAAGTCAGAAAGAGAAAAACAAACACCTTATACTAACACATATATATGGAATGTAAAAAAAAAAAATAAGGTTCTAATGAACCTAGGGGCAGGACAGAAATAAAGATACAGACGTAGAGAATGGACTTGAGGTCACGGACAGGGGGAAGGGTAAGCTGGGACGAAGTGAGAGAGTGGCATTGACATATATACACTACAAAATGTAAAACAGATAGCTAGTGGGAAGCAGTTGCATAGCACAGGGATGTCAGTTCTGTGCTTTGTGACCACCTAGAGGGGTGGGATAGGGAGGGTGGGAGGGAGATGCAAGAGGAGGGGTGATATGGGGATATATGTATACACATAACAGATTCACTTTGTTATACAGCAGAAACTAACACAACATTGTTAAGCAATTATACCCCAATAAAGATGTTAAAAAAAAAAAAAGCTACTGGTGAGTACAATTGAGAAAAGTCTCTTACATTTCTGTTCAGCATTCTCCCCTAGTAGCCCACTGATTTATTTGAATATCTTGTGTTCCTTTGTCTTCCTAAAATGCCATTTAGAAAAGTTTTCCCATCACTAATGCATCTCAGGGTTCATTTTACATACTCATCACCAGCGATCACATTTTAATTACATGGGCCTTTGTTTTGTTTTCTCTTTTTTAATAAGGCTCCACTGAGGAAATCTTCCCCTTTCTGGGCCTAATCAGGTTGTCAGATCAATTAAGGTAATTGACAGCAGCTTTCTCACGTTCCTTAATCAGGAGTGTAGCCATTTTATTAAAGCAATCCCCAGATGATTTAGAGATAGGAAAAATAGGTTCAATCTGTATAACTAGAGGGAAAAAGAAAGTCAACCTTAAATGTCGGAGTTCTGAATCAGAGAGGGAGATGGAAGGGAAATAGAGCCGAGGGTCTTCAGAGCTAGCCGCCATCAAAGAATAATGCAGTGGTCCCCAGAATTGAGTGTGCATCAGCATCACCTGGAGGGATTATTTAAAAATTCAGATTGTGGCTCCCCACACCAATAACTTCAGTAGGCATTTGGTAGAGCTCGGAAATCTGTATTTTTACAGACACCCCAGGTCATTCACCCCAGAAGGTAGTTCTTTGCACAGTGCACGTTGAGAAGAAACATTAGTGCAGAGCCTCACCGTTTGTGGCTTTTTCTACTAGCCACTCCTTCTTCAGGTATGGTGTATCTGTATGTGAGAGAAATAACACAAAAACACTGGGTGTTCAATAAATTGCCAACACTTTAGGAAACAATACATTCGTAATGAAAATTGTAGTCATTTAAACATTACAGAGTGTAGCTTAAGAAAGTAAATCTCGGAAGTGTTCAACCCTAGATCCTATGTGTCTTTTAGAGCGATTCTGTAACTGTCATATAGGAGAGTATTTTGTAAACTAATTATTTGTCCTACTACTAATAATTACCACTTATTGAAAGCCTACTATGTGCTAAGAACTTGGTATCTGCTTCTTTATCGGGAGGTTATATTTTAATCTAGAGTCTCATGACTGTGCCACAGTAATGACATTTTTCATTTTCCTGTAACCCTTTACTCCATCTAAGATTATTGAATGTCTGGTGTGATTTTGCCATATTAATCTCTATTCTTTTTAGCCCAAAATACTCTAAAGGCATAGTGTGAATTATTGCTGAAATGAAATAATGATGTTACCGCAAAATAGTGTAAATCAACACATTTCTGATTTAATTTTCATCTTATCACCAGTTCTATAGTTTTAACAATATATTTAATTTTCTTGAATTTATTGAAATACTTCAATCATAATTCTTAATATTAATTTATATTAATATTATAGGCATTAATACATTAATGGTCTCTTATGTGACTGATATGTGTATCCATTGGTAATCTGTCTGTAAGACTTGTTGTAACTGATCTTTCTATTTCATTTCAGAAGCCTTTGACCTTTTGATCTATGCAGATCACTATGTTTTCAAGGTCATAGGCCTTTCCTATGTCCCTAGTTATCTCTTTCTAAACAGTCTCTGTTTGGTGCCTAGCATAGCCCTGGACACATGATAGCTTAATAAATAACTACAGGGTACTGAAGTCAACCACCCCAGTCCTGACTTTGCTCAGTTATTTGTATTATCTAATAAAGTTGAGCTTCCATATCCCACTTTGACAGTAGGTGCTCCCACTTAAACCTGTCTGTACTTTTGCACATTAGAGGTTCTAAGTTCTGGCAAGGGAATGGATCTGCTACATAATCTCTCTATATGCTTGGAAGTCAGTACACTTAGTTTACTTCTAATGAATGATACCTCCAGAGCAGCTGCTCAGCATCTTTAATAACATCCATCCTTCTTTCATGACCAGCCTGGTAAGGTTGAGTTGCAATGAGCTGAACAGATTGATAGTAATCACAGGGTGCTTGGAAAAGACAGCCTCCTCTATAATCTTGGGACAACTTAGTTAGTGTTGCCACTCAGCCCAAGATGTGTGTGTGTGTGTTGTATTTGATTTTGATGATTTCTAAGAAAATAATCCCCCATGGCTCCCACTGCCTCATCTTCCTTATTAGAAGATAAGCATGTAAGTGAGGCAGTGAGCATCTCTGCTTCTTCTACTCTGAGGCTGCCCTTCAATTCTTTCCCCCGGCAGTGCTCAGAGATAGCTGTATTAGTTGCTCAGGTGTGCTAGACAATGAATGCAGTCTTTTTGTAAGACTTGCCAAATCTTGAGCCTTTGCTGCTGACCTCATGGTCAAAAATTATCTTTAGATGTTTGGCCATGAGTCTTTTTCTTTGGAGTACATTATGAACCATTTAATAATTGAAGGCCGAAAAGCAGAACATCCAGTCCTGTTGGATCTGAGACTGACGTGAGGAAATTTAAAAATATACTTTTTTTTCTCTTTTCTCTAAGCTGGCTCTCAAAAATTTTTATTATCTTTTTAAATAAAATAATTCATGTATGATGTACAAAATCAGTAGACATAGAGAAGCAAAAGGAAAAACACCCATAATGTGATCACTATCTGTTTAAATTGACTGTTTATGATATTCTTTCTGTTTCATAAAGCTTTCCCCAGAAATCCAAAACAACATAGATTTCTCCTACCCAAAATGTAAATTATCTTCAGCATAACATGGGGAACGTGATTTTATCAAATGCTATCCTTGATGATGATTACATGTTAATTTCCAATTGTTCAAAGGTGTTTTGTATCCCCAGAAAAATACATAAGCTTCAGTATGGGCTTAAAATCTCCCTCTACTACTTTCCTCAATAATACATGTTCAAATGCTTCTGGCATTGAACTGATTTTAATTATCCAGTAAGATAATGTTTTATTTTGTTTTCCATTACCATCTTGAGATAGCTTTTTTTTAAATTTAATTTAATTTATTTTTTTATACAGCAGGTTCTTATTAGTAATCCATTTTATACATATTAGTGTATACATGTCAATCCCAGTCTCCCAATTCATGACACCACCACCACCCCTGCCACTTTCCCCCCTTGGTGTCCATACGTTTGTTCTCTACATCTGTGTCTCAATTTCTGCCCTGCAAACCGGTTCATCTGTACCATTTTTCTAGGTTCCACATATATGCGTTAATATACGATATTTGTTTTTCTGTTTCTGACTTACTTCACTCTGTATGACAGTATCTGGATCCATCCACATCTCTACAAATGACCCAATTTCATTCCTTTTTATGGCTGAGTAATATTCCATTGTATATATGTACCACATCTTCTTTATCCATATGTCTGTAGACGGGCATTTAGGTTGCTTGCCTGACCTGGCTATTGTAAATAGTGCTGCAATGAACATTGGGGTGCATGTGTCTTTTTGAATTATGGTTTTCTCTGGGTATATGCCCAGTAGTGGGATTGCTGGGTCATATGGTAATTCTATTTTTAGTTTCTTAAGGAACCTCTATACTGTTCTCCATAGTGGCTGTATCAATTTACATTCCCACCAACAGTGCAAGAGGGTTACCTTTTCTCCACACCCTCTGCAGCATTTGTTGTTTGTAGATTTTCTGCTGATGCCCATTCTAACTGGTGTGAGGTGATACCTCATTGTAGTTTTGAATTGCATTTCTCTAATAATTAGTAATGTTGAGCAGCTTTTCATGCTTCTTGGCCATCTGTATGTCTTCTTTCAAGAAATGTCTATTTAGGTGTTCTGCCCATTTTTGGATTGGGTTGTTTGTGTTTTCAATATTGAGCTGCTTGAGCTGTTTATATATTTTGGAGATTAATCCTTTGTCTGTTGATTCGTTTGCAAATATTTTCTCCCATTCTGAGTGTTGTCTTTTCGTCTTGTTTATGGTTTCCTTTGCTGTGCAAAAGCTTTGAAGTTTCATTAGGTCCCATTTGTTTATTTTTGTTTTTATTTCCATTACTCTAGGAGGTGGATCAAAAAATATCTTGCTGTGATTTATGTCAAAGAGTGTTCTTCTATGTTTTCCTCTAAGAGTTGTATAGTGTCTGGTCTTACATTTATGTCTCTAATCCATTTTGAGTTTATTTTTGTGTATGGTGTTAGGGAGTGTTCTAATTTCATTCTTTTACATGTAGCTGTCCAGTTTTCCCAGCGCCACTTATTGAAGAGACTCTCTTTTCTCCATTGTATATCCTTGCCTCCTTTGTCATCGATTAGTTGACCATAGGTGAGTGGGTTTATCTCCGGGCTTTCTATCCTGTTCCATTGATCTATATATCTGTTTCTGTGCTAGTACCATTACTGTCCTGATGACTATAGCTTAGTAGCATACTCTGAAGTCAGGGAGTTTGATTCTTCCAGCTCCGTTTTTTTCCTGTCAAGACTGCTTTGGCTATTTGGGGTCTTTTGTGTCTCCATAGAAATTTTAAGATTTTTTTTCTAGTTCTGTAAAAAATGCCATTGTTAATTTGATAGGGATTGCATTGAATCTGTAGATGCTTTAGGTAGTATAGTCATTTTCACAATGTTGATTCTTCCAATCCAAGAACATGGTATATCTCTCCATCTGTTTGTATCATCTTTAATTTCTTTCATCAGTGTCTTCTAGTTTTCTGCATACAGGTCTTTTGTCTCCCTAGGTAGGTTTATTCCTAGGTATTTTACTCTTTTTGTTGCAGTGGTAAATGGGAGTGTTTCCTTCATTTCTCTTTCAGATTTTTCGTCATTAGTGTATAGGAATGCAAGAGATTTCTGTGCATTAATTCTGTATCCTGAAACTTTACCAAATTCATTGATTAGCTCTAGTAGTTTTCTGTTGGCATCTTTAGGATTCTCTATGTATAGTGTCATGTGATCTGCAAACAGTGACAGTTTTACTTCTTCTTTTCCAATTTGTATTCCTTTTATTTCTTTTTCTTCTCTGATTGCCATGGCTAGGAATTCCAAAACTGTGTTGAATAATAATGGTTAGAGTGGACATCCTTGTCTTGTTTCTGATCTTAGAGGAAATGCTTTCAGTTTTTCACCATTGAGAATGATGTTTGCTGTGGGTTTGTCGTATATGGCCTTTATTATGTTGAGGTCGGTTCCCTCTATGCCCATTTTCTGGGGAGTTTTTATAATAAATGGGTGGTGGTGTTTGTCAGAAGCTTTTTCTGCATCTGTTGAGATGATCATATGGTTTTTCTTCTTCAATTTGTTAATATGGTGTATCACATTGATTGATTTGTGTATATTGAAGAATCCTTTCATCCCTGGGATATATCCCACTTGATCATGGTGTATGATCCTTTTAAAGTGTTGTTGTATTCTGTTTGCTAGTATTATGTTGAGGATTTTTGTGTCTATATTCATCAGTGATATTGGTCTGTCATTTTTTTTTTTTATTTGTAGTATCTTTGTCTGGTTTTGGTTTCAGGGTGATGGTGGCCTCATAGAATGAGTTTGGGAGTGTTCCTTCCTCTGCAATTTTTTGGAAGAGTTTGAGAAGAATGGGTGTTAGCTCTTCTCTAAATGTTTGGTAGAATTCACCTGTGAAGCCATCTGGTCCTGGACTTTTGTTTGTTGGAAGATTATCAGTCACAGTTTCAATTTCATTACTTGTGATTGGTCTGTTCATATTTTCTATCTCTTCCTGGTTCAGTCTTGGAAGGTTATACCTTTCTAAGAATTAGTCCATTTCTTCCAGGTTGTCCATTTTATTGGCATAGAGTTGCTTGTAGTAGTCTCTCAGGATGCTTTGTATTTCTGCGGTGTCTGTTGTAACTGCTCCTTTTTCATTTCTCATTTTATTGATTTGAGTCCTCTCCCTCTCTTTCTTGATGAGTCTGGCTAATGGTTTATCAATTTTGTTTATCTTCTCAAAGAACCAGCTTTTAGTTTCATTGATCTTTGCTATTGTTTTCTTTGTTTCTATTTCATTTATTTCTGCCCTGATCTTTATGATTTCTTTCCTTCTACTAACTTTGGGTTTTGTCTGTTCTTCTTTCTCTGGTTCCTTTAGGTGTAAGGTTAGATTGTTTATTTGAGATTTTTCTTGTTTCTTGAGGTAGGCTTGTATAGCTATAAACTTCCCTCTTAGAACTGCTTTTGCTGCATCCCATAGGTTTTGGATCATCGTGTTTTCATTGTCATTTGTCTCTAGATATTTTTTGATTTCCTCTTTGATTTCTTCAGTGATCTCTTGGTTATTTAGTAACGTATTGCTTAGGCTCCATATGTTTGTGTTTTTTACGTTTTTTTCCCTGTAATTGATTTCTAATCTCATAGCGTTGTAGTCAGAAAAGATGCTTGATATGATTTCAATTTTCTTAAATTTACTGAAGCTTGATTTGTGACCCAGGATATGATCTATTCTGGAGAATGTTCTGTGTGCACTTGAGAAGAAAGTGTAATCTGCTGTTTTTGGATGGAATGTCCTATAAATATCAATTAAATCTCTCTGGTCTATTGTGTCATTTAAAGCTTGTGTTTCCTTATTAATTTTCTCTTTGGATGATCTGTCCATAGGTGTAAGTGAGATTTTAAAGTCCCCCACTATTATTGTGTTACTGTTGATTTCCTCTTTTATAGCTGTTAGCAATTGCCTTATGTATTGAGGTGCTCCTATGTTGGGTGCATATATATTTATAATTGTTGTATCTTCTTCTTGGATGGATCCCTTGATCATTATGTAGTGTCCTTCCTTGTCTCTTGTAACGTTCTTTATTTTAAAGTCTATTTTATCTGATATGAGTATTGGTACTCCAGCTTTCTTTTGATTTCCATTTGCATGGAATATCTTTTTCCATCCCCTCACTTTCAGTCTGTATGTGTCCCTAGGTCTGAAGTGGGTCTCTTGTAGACAGCATATATATGGGTCTTGTTTTTGTATCCATTCAGCGAGCCTGTGTCTTTTGATTGGAGCATTTAATCCATTCACGTTTAAGTTAATTATCGATATGTATGTTCCTATTTCCATTTTCTTAATTGTTTTGGGTTTGTTTTTGTAGGTTCTTTTCTTCTCTTGTGTTTCCCACTTGGAGAAGTTCCTTTAGCATTTGTTGTAGAGCTGGTTTGGTGGTGCTGAATTCTCTTAGCTTTTGCTTGTCTGTAAAGCTTTTGACTTCTCCATCAAATCTAAACGAGATCCTTGCAGGGTAGAGTAATCTTGGTTGTAGGTTCTTCCCTTTCATCACTTTAAAGATGTCATGCCCCTCTCTTCTGGCTTGTAGAGTTTCTGCTGAGAAATCATCTGTTAACCTTATGGGAGTTCCCTTGTATGTTATTTGTCATTTTTCCCTTGATGCTTTCAATAATTTTTCTTTGTCTTTAATTTTTGTCAATTACTATGTGTCTCGGCGTGTTTCTCCTTGGGTTTATCCTGCCTGGGACTCTCTGCGCTTCCTGGACTTGGGTGGCTATTTCCTTTCCCATGTTAGGGAAATTTTCAACTATAATCCCTTCAAATATTTTCTCCGGTCCTTTCTCTCTCTCTTCTCTTTCTGGGACCCCTATAATCTGGTGCATAGCCCTCTGCCTTTTCATCTTGTCTATCTTTCTGTGAATGTGGTTTTTGTTTCACAGGCTGCAGGATTGTAATTGTTCTTGATTCTGCTGTCTGCCCTCTGGTGAATGAGGCTATCTAAGAGGCTTGTGCAAGTTTCTTGATGGGAGGGACTGGTGGTGGGTAGAGCTGGCTGTTGCTCTGGTGGGCAGAGCTCAGTAAAACTTTAATCCACTTTTCTGCTGATGGGTGGGGCTGGGTTCCTTCCCTGTTGGTTGTTTGGCCTGAGGCGACCCAGCACTGGAGCCTACCCAGGCTCTTTGGTGGGGCTAATGGAGTACTGTCGGAAGGCTCTCACCAAGGAGTACTTCCCAGAACTTCTGTTGCCAGTGTCCTTGTCCCCACGTTGAGCCACAGCCACCCCCGCCTCTATAGGAGACCCTTCAACAGTACCAGGTAGTACTGGTTCAGTCTCCTATGGGGTCACTGCTCCTTCCCCTGGGTCCCGATGCACACACTACATTATGTGTGCCCTCCAAGAGTGTAGTCTCTCTTTACCCCAGTCCTGTCGAAGTCCTGCAATCAAATCCCGCTAGCCTTCAAAGTCTGATTCTCTAGGAATTCCTCCTCCTGTTGCCAGACCCTCAGGTTGGGAAGCCTGGAATTCCTCCTCCAGTTGCCTGACCCTCAGGTTGGGAAGCCTGACGTGGGGCTCAGAACCTTCACTCCCGTGGGTGGACTTCTGTGGTATAAGCGTTCTCCAGTTTGTGAGTCAGCCACCCAGCAGTTATGGGATTTGATTTGATTGTGATTGCGCCCCTCCTACCGTCTCACTGTGGCTTCTCCTTTGTCTGTGGATGTGGGGTATCTTTTTTGGTGAGTTCCAGCGTCTTCTAGTCGATGACTGTTCAGCATTTAGTTGTGATTCCAGTGGTCTTGCAAGAGGGAGTGAGAGCACGTCCTTTTACTCCGCCATCTTGAACCATTCTCCTCGAGATAGCTTTTTAGTGTGAAACAAAAATCCTAACTCTTAAAAAAAAATTCAGGTCTTCTTAAAAAAGTGTTCTCAGTCTCTGTTGTTGTTTTGGGTTGTTTTCCTAATTGATAGCCAGTGGTGATATTCAGCATTGAAAGTGTTTGTGCTGCAGACGAGAGGAGGAAAATTTAATTTGTCTGGTATGGGCTTTAACTGACAAATGTTAGAAATTGACCTTTTCAACAGAAATTTACTCAGAAGTCCTAAGTGAAGCTCCACTTTAAGCTAAATTTGTCACCAGGACATGATTAAATTCTCTTAAATGTAGATCAATTGCACATATTATTAATGGGAATTGAAATCTCCCTAAATGGTAGCCGTAAATTTAAAAGAGAGGTAAAAAAAGAATGTGAAGGTTAAGCTGCCTCATTCACCAAGTGGATAATCTTATATTATCATGGAACTCTATTTGAGGCAATGAAAGTTGTTCATTCCGCAGTAGGCTGTGGCTAGACTCTTCAGAATCTGGTATAAGGAGATGGAATGGTAAGGTTTTCATATCACTGGAATCCAAGAGCCCCATATCTCATAGCACACAGTAGGAAGGCCATAAATGTGTTTAGAATGAGAGAAAGAAAGAAGAGAGGAAGATAAACATGAGGGAGCTAAGATCCTGCAAGCTGCGCTGTGTGGCCAAAAAAAAAAAAACACGCAACAGATGTAGAAAACAAACTTACGGGTACCAGGGGGGAAATGGGGGGTGAGGGATAAATTGGGAGACTGCATTGACATATAAAGGCTACTATATATAAAATAGATAACTAATAAGGACCTACTGTATAGCACAGGGAACTCTTCTCAATAGTCTGGAATGACCTATATGGGAAAAGTATCTAAAAAAGAGTGGATATATATATATGTATAACTGATTCACTTTGGTGTACACCTGAAACTAACACAACATTTTAAATCAACTATACTCTAATTAAAATTTTAAAAAAAGAATAATGTCACTGGAAAAAAAAAAAGAATGAGGAAGGAAGAAGTTAAGTTTTGATAGCTTTCCTGCATGCTAAGTAGCTATAGAATTAAGGAGAGGAAGAAACAATATAGCGATGTGGTCTGAGAAATGACTGATGTTCTCAGCGGGGAAAATAACAATGTATTGGCTCAGAACTCCAGCTACCGGTGTATTATGAAGTTTGAGTGAGGCTTTGTGCCTTGATTAAAGATGCCAACATATAAAAACAGTGAACAAACCAGGTTCTTCCTGCTGTGACACTGTATAAAGGGTCACCTTACCTGTGCAAGTTCTGAAACATCATAATTTTCTTTACCCTGGTGAGTCAGAGAAGCTTAAGTCAAAGATGAATAGAGCTGGCACCAAGGATGCAACCAGGACCACTGATTACTAATTATTTTTTATGCACGTTAGCCTCTATGTTCCCCATTTAATCTTTGAACGTGACATAGAATCTGCAAGACAAAAGAGAAATGAAAACTTGAAGGGAAATGAAAAAAATGTGAAGGTGTTATTAACAATGCTGATAATATATTCTAAACTTGTGAACCTCACCTATCATTCAGAGGTACTCTTAGGGCTTATAACATGCTTATGGAGGTCAGGCACATATCTCAGGTTGCTGGCAGTGGCTCTTCTAAAATCGAGTCAGATTGAAAGACATCTGCTTACTCTGAAATGTCAATGACTTTCTACAAATGGCAAGGGAAGCAGGCTGGGTGCATAGCTCCAAGTATGCTTGGGACACCTTATGTCAAATCTCTTTTGAGTCTTTCAACAATTATTTTCGCAGATGATCTGGCTTTTGTAGGCAGTGATATAAATTCTAATGTATATGTGGTGACAGTTGTCCAGTATTGTCAGATTGGGACTTGAGTCTATGAAGGTTTTGCTGTGCTTTTGTTTTTAAATTTAGATATTCAACCTCAACAGCCATCAGAGAGTCATTTAGTACAGAGTTTCAAATCCAGCCCTGGGCTACAATCTCCAGACAATATAATTTCATGTTTATCCCATTCTTACTAAAATTCTTTAGGAAAACCCTCTGTCAGGAAAACTACTGCTTATTTGTTTTTTTGTTTGTTTGTTTTGCTATCCACCCCCCCCCCCCAATTTAGGCTCTGTGTGTGTGTGTGTGTGTGTGTGTGTGTGTGTAATCTCAGGATAAAAAGCAAAGGGTCAGCAACTAGGAATTCTGGTCTAAAGAATCTAGAATCTAGAACAGTGTCAGCAAGCTATGGCCAAAATCTGCCTACCACCTGTTTTCATGAATAAAGATCTATTGGAACATGGCCACACCCATCTGTTTACATACTGTCTGTGACTGCTTTTCTGCTGCAACTACAGAGTTGAAAAATTGCACGAGAGACCATTTATTTAGTGCCTCATATTTAGTGTCTAGCCACTTACAGAAAAAAAGTTGTCAAACTCTGATCTAGACTATATACCCAACCATTTCTCCAGGTTGGTAAAACCAGGTGAATTACAAGCCATTCTCCAGGTATCTTGTTAAAGATGAGAATTATACACAGACAACCCAGGAGCAACCACAGTAAATCCAGAGGCAGAGAATTTAAGAATTTACTGCCTTCATTGTGCATCTGAAGAGATAGTAACTTAGATTTTACTTGAAATGAACTTGCCTTCAGTGATCCCAGATGAAATGGACCAATTCGTATTCATTTATGTGTTCAAGGAATGTTTAGGGCCTATGGCATACAATTAAATGTTCAGTACATGTTGGTTGAATGAATATAGGCATATCAAAGGGCAATTGGTACCATAATCATTACCAATCCACGGGGGATTAATAGGATACCAGGTAAGAAATCTGTTCTAAGAATGGTGAGTTAGTGGAGTGGCAACAAATTTTCATCTTCTCAGCTCTTGCTGTTAAGCCTGTTGATCTTTAACTAACTCAGCTGTCTTGTTTTAAGTTTTGTTCTTCTCCATAAGTACATGCTGGGTTAGATAATAGGCCTGAGTTTTGTTAGGTGGGATTTGAGGAATGCATTCTTGGTATAAATCATATTACTAGAACAAATGACTAAGAGATGTTAATGAATTTACTTTTCTGGCCTTGAAAAAATAATGGGATGCCAGCTCTTCTCTCTGAAAAGGTTAAAAACCAGGGGAGGGGATTATTCAAGTTAGAATCTATTTATCACCCTTGGAACTTTTGTTTCTAACAGGGAACAGACAGAAGAATAGATATTTATTAAATAGCTACAGTATCCCAAAATCATAATAGTTCTTTTAATCTTCACCACAACCCTAAGCATTAGGTACTATTGTTGTTCTTTTGCAGAGAAAGAAACTCAAACTTAGAGAAGATGGAAAAATTACCTGTAGTCACCTTGTGAGTGAACCAGTCAGGACATGAATGAAGGTCTGGCTGTCTTCTCCCAAGCCCAAGTTCTTTCTGTTGGACCACTGTAGCCTTTCTGTTCAAAAGTACTTTGTATCTTTTGTCCTTTTTGAAGGAATTTACTCTGCTTTTGAAAGTGGGGCTACTGACTAGTTCTGAAGGTAGTAGCTGATTCTGGCACAAAGAGAAATTCTAATATTTTTTCCACTTTCTTCTACTTTTTTGTTTTTGTTTGTTAGCCTACTCTTTGTTCATCCCATATAGTTTCAAACACTATAAACCTTTTCTCAAAATAGGTTGTTCTAATTCTAGGAAGGTTATTAAGTTGTAGATTCCCGAGCACTTCTAGGACCTGTTGGATTAGAAGGTCTGGGGAAGAGACCCAGGAATCTGAATTTTTACGGGCTCCCTTCCTCCACCTTCCATCATAAATGTGAGGCAGACTGTACTAGAGAGTTGGTTCTTTAATGCCCTTCAAAGATGTAAGATTTAGGAAAGCCTCAATTTAGAAATATTTTCCTAATTATGTTTTTAGATGTATATTTTTTCTTTTTTTTTTTTTAACACAAAAATATTATTTTATAACTCTTTAGTTCCAAGGCTAGTCTTTGGCTCATAATATTTTTAACAATGTAGCTGAAGTGCAATAACTCTTTATGGCTCACTGTCAGGAAGAACAAAGCACTCTTGTATAACAAGTGAAATGAAGCTTTTGTACACAAAGACTTCACTTTGGACTATCATTAGAGCCTGATCAATATCTGTCCTGGGTTCCAAATAAGGACATTGACTACACTTTGCATTCCAACCACCTTAGCTACCAAATGCCTAGTGCTGTCATTATCAATCTTATCAGAACTAACCTCTCACATGAAGCTGTATTATATCTGTATTGCTGTCTAGCAAATTACTATAAATTTAGCTGCCAAAAAAGCATATGTATATAAAACCTCACAGTTCTGTAGGTGAGAAGTTCAGATGAATTCTTCTGGTTTGCTGCTCAGGGTTTCACATGGATCAAATTCAGGTATCCACTGGCTGGGCTCCCATCTGGGGGCTTGGGAGAAGCATTCTCTTCCATGCTTCTGAGGCTGTAGGGCTGAGGTCACTGTTTCTTTGCTGGCTGTCATCTGGGCCTGTTCTCTGCTCCTGGAGACCACCCACATCAGTTCTCACAGGGCCTCTCCATCTTCAACCCAGCAATGGCACCTGGAGTCAGTCTTTCTCACGCTTACTCTCTGACTTACTCTTCTGTTTATTTTTTTCTGTCTTTAAGAGCACATATGATATTGGGTCTACCCAGATAATTTGGGATAATCTCCCTATTTGACTGATTAGTAATCTCAATTATAAATGCAAAGTCCCTCTTGTCATGTAATCTAATATATCCATTAGGAGAGGGCATCTTTGAAGGCTGAGGCAATATTCTGCCTACTACAGACATCATTACACCTACACACATCATTACAAATAAATAAAAATAAATTTCCTAACTGTAATATAGAGATAAAAGAAGTATAATGAATGCATTTTAAAAATTTATTTTATTCAAGTTTAGTTGATTTGCAATGTTCTGTTAATTTCTGCTGTACAGCAAAGTGATTCAGTTATACATATATATACATTCTTTCTCATATTCTTTTCCATTATGGTTTATCACAGGATATTGAATACAGTTCCCTGTGCTATACAGTAGGACCTTGTTGTTTATCCATTCTATGTATAATAGTTTGTCTCTGCTAATCCCAAACTCCCAATCCATCCCTTCCCTAACCCCCGCCCCTTTGGCAACCACAAGTCTGTTCTCTATGTCTGTGAGTCTATTTCATAGATAAGTTTATTTGTGTCATATTTTAGATTCCACATATAAGTGATATCATACGGTATTTGTCTTTCTCTTTCTGACTTACTTCACTTAATGTGATAATCTCTAGGTCCATCCATGTTGCCACAAACGGCATTATTTTATTCTTTTTTATGGCTGAGTGGTATTCTTTTGTATATATCTACCACATCTTCCTTAACCATTCATCTGTCAATAGACATTTAGGTTGTTTCCATGTCTTGGCTATTGTGAATAGTGCTGCTATGAACATAAGGGTGCATGTATCTTTTCGAATTATAGTTTTGTCTGGATATATGCCTAGGAGTGGGATTGCTGGGTCATATGGCAACTCTATTTTTATTTTTTTGAGGAATCTCCCTACTGTTCTCCATAGTGGCTGCACCAATTTACATTCCCACCAACAGTGTAGGAGAGTTCCCTTTGCTCCACACCCTCTTCAGCATTTGTTATTTATAGACTTTTTAATGATGGCCATTCTGACTGTTGTGAGGTGATACCTCAGTGTAGTTTTGATTTGCAATGAATGCATTTTCAAATGTACTTTATTTTATTTTTTTAAGTACAAGATCTTTTATTAATTATGAAAAGCTATGGAATAAAAATAAAATGGTTTCAGAGTCACTCTTAAAAATAATTATTTTTAAACAAGTAATTCACAAACATGAAATTAAAAAACAAAACTCAATACAGTATTTTAACGGGTTGATATAAAATTTGTATAAAAAGCATAATACACAGGTTGACAGAAGAAACACCAAATGTTGGTTTTTAAATTTTGAGGTTTGGTATTTGTAGTTATTCTATAATAAAAATAAATTACTTCTTAGTTGTATTATTTCTATTTAAAATAATTGTGTAACTCTAAAATGTATTTTAATATGTTAGTGTTTAGACAATACACTGTTAGAAGTAAAATTGTCAGACAGAAGAGCTGCGATGAAGGTGGATACAAGTGAGTAGGCTTGGCAGCCCAAGTTCCCAGAGCAGCATGACCATTAGTGATGTGATTTTCAGAAATGGTGAACATCTCTTGGTAAAGTTCTCAATTTAAAAAAAAAAAAGAATGCACTCTTCCCTCCAGTTACGGTGGAGTCAGATTTTGTAAAATTTCGTATGTTAATAATGGGAAAAGTTATATTCATTTGTAAAATGGAGTTTGGTTCTAGAGATATTTTTCTAGCTATATGAAAACCTAGTGGGACATTTGAAAATTATGTGTGATGACATCTAGCATCTGCAGGCCCCCTGCCCTCAATCATTATGACAATATTACAACATCCCACACATTTACAAAGGGTTTCCTAGGGGATGATAGCACCCCAGCTGAAAAGCACTGGGAGAGTGAGAAGGGAATTTTTTCGGCTCAGAAATATTGATTAGTTGTATCTGGATCTTTAAAGAAGCCGTGGTTGTTCTTGGGCTGCTCATAAAGGTTTAATAACTCCCCAAAACAAATTCCTTAGGTCACATATGATCTGGCCATGGCTACCATAGGGCCATGCATAGGTAAGGAGTGAGAATCGGGGAGACCTAAAATCTTCAGTTCATTCTTGGGCAGTGTGTTGGGAAGATAGTCTAAGATAGAAGTTATGAGTATGGGCGTAGGCGTCAGAAGGACTGACATATGAAACCAGGTTTTGCCTGTTACAGGTTGCATGAGCATGGCCAAGTTCCCGAGGTTCTTGGATCCTTGTTTTCACCATCTATAAAGTACCAAAGTCTGTCTGTAAGAATACCTTGCCAGGGACTGTAGAAGAAATCCCTGCCTTTTTCAGTCATGCCCCTCCCATCACATCTCTTCTCTGCACCACTGTGTCAGAGCAAAGTTCTGTGTAGGGCAGTTGATTCATCTTTGGTGGCGATGCTTGTTGAATCTACATGGCAACGTTGGTTTCCCAGACTAGACTCTCCCAGAATCTGCCAATTCCCAGGTCCTTCTTCAGAATTCTAATCCAGCAGGTCCTAGAAGTCTGTCATAATGAGTAGATCAAATATTTATTTTATTTTCCACTGTTCACAAAACTTTTTTACCAAGGGTTGTGCCCATTTTTTTGAATAGAATTCTACCTCTTCAAAAGTAAACTGACACTTGAATTTTCTCCTAAAGCCCATGAAGCAGCCTGAGTTTTGTTCCCTGAATTTTAGGAAGATTGGTTATTATTAATAATTTGTATAAAAACCCAGCTGTGGGGACTTTCCTGGTGGTGCAGTGGTTAAGAATCCGCCTGCCAACGCAGGGGACACGGGTTCGATCCCTGGTCCGGGAAGATCCCACATGCTGCGGAGCAACTAAGCCCATGCACCACAACTACTGAAGCCCACGCGCCTAAAGCCCGTGCTCAAAAAGAGAACAAGAGAAGCCACCGCAGTGAGAAGCTCGCGCACTGAAATGAAGAGAAGAGTAGTCCCTGCTATCTGCAACTAGAGAAAGCCCGTGAGCAGCAATGAAGACCCAATGCAGCCAAAAATAAATAAATAGAATACATAAATGTAAAAAAACAACCAAAAACCCAGCTGTGGCAAAAAGAAAAGTTCTCTCTCAGGATTTTCAAGCACACTTTAAAGCAAACAAGGGTTGAAATGCCTTTGGAGGTATGAAAATAGTAACTGATTCTCATTAGCCTCATAACTGTCAAAAACATTTGGTACATGCCTAATTACTTAAGGCCTTATGCTAGGCACTGTACAAAGGAAACTGTCTCTACCCACGGAAAGCTCCTTCTAGAAAAGCCTCTTAACAATATGAAAATACCACATCTTCAGGTACCAGGATGGAAAGACTGATTAGGTTGCTGTTCACAGTGGTGGTATTTGCAAGAGACACAAGACGTTACATGGTGATGCGGGAGGGACGTTTAGCTCCCAGCTAACCACATAAATGATGCTGAATACATAGCTGAGGATTGAGTGGCCTAAGTGAGGCGTCCTGGAGACTCCTTTCCTAAGGCAATCTCTGAACAGGATTTGGGGTGATCGTACTTCATTTTGAGAAAATAAGGCTCATGCACCCCGATGTGGAAATGCCAGGGCATCCTGCCTGCCATTCCTCTGCCACCCCTCAGTGTAGCTGTGACACACAATCTACGTTACTGACCACTTTTCTTCTGGGAAGCAACCAGAGAGCGTGTTCTATTGAGCACTTGCGCTGGCAGTAATCTCCAGCTATGTGCTTTCATCTCACTTCCTGTAAAAATCCATCTAGAGATCCTGTGCTTCACCTAAGGTTAGATGTCAGGGGACCAAAATACTGATTCTTATTTTGAATCACAATTGTTACTATAAGGAGGAAACTTTATAAGCTGGTAGATTCTTTGGGTGCAAAGTGATGGATGAGCTTCTGGTGATTAAAAAAAAAAGTCCATAACTCTCAAACTATAGCTCAAGTTGAAGTGAACAATAATCATAAAGCATAACTAATAAATACACTACTGCATTATTCATGTTGATTATTAAAAAAAACACGCCCTCAGTGTCAAAGAAGCCACACTCCGTATAGTGTATCTGTAACCAGAATGTCTCAGGAACTGTCTGGGCCTAAGTGAGAAGGAAGGATCAGGCACTGAATCAGAACTCTGCTAAGGACGAGTATGAGTTGAAGAAATTATTATAAGTTATACCCAGAAAATATTATGCATAATGCATAGAAATTATTACAAAATGTTCATAGAAATAATTATAGATTGCTATGTTTTGGTGCAAATGATAACTGGACGATAGCCTACAGGTATTTCTCACTGAAAAGTCAAGCCCAGGAATGACTCCTGGCCTGAGTCCCTCGTCTGGGCCATCCTTCTCACTGAACTAGACTCTTCGCTTTCTCTACTTCTTCCATTTTCTAGTTCATTCTCCACAGAGTAGCCAAAATGATCCCTTAAAAATGTTGTCAATTTCTGACTTAGGTTTGACCAAACCTCCTCTATGCCTTATGATCTCACACAGGAGGAAATCTAAACTCCTTACCCTATACTCCAAGGCAGGCCTTACATCATCTAGCCCCTGTCTGTTTCTCTATATTCATCCCCCTCTAAGCTATCAGCACACAGTGTTCTTGTGGTTTCTTGAAAACACCTTAAAACCTTTGCTTTTGTAGCTTCTTCTGCTTCCGGTGTACACTTATGTCATCTGCTCAGAGAGGTCTTCCAAGGCCATCTAATTTACAGTACCATGCTGTGGCTTTTTACAGCAAGACCCTCTTTTGTTTTCTTCTGAGTACTTATGTAAACAAGAAAATATCAAATAGTTTTATTGGTGGGATTGATTGTCTCTTAAGCTAAAATGCAGGCTCCTTGAGAATAGGATCCTTGCTTGTTTTGTTGAATATTTTATGTCCAGTATCCAGAACAGTGTCTGTAATATCAGTATATTGTCCTCAATTCACCTGGTTTGTTGAGTGACAAACTCAGTTGTACAGACACTTTATTATAAAAATGTTATATATACTTTTTTTCCCTGCATGCAATTTTACTTTAGTGGGCTAGAATCATTGTCTTCTTTGCCTAGTAGGTGACTAAAACTTCACTGATCTGATTCATTCCCCTGTCTTAGGATACAAAACTTAAACCATCCCAGAATGCTGGTAACCTTAAATTTTAAGAGAAAAGGACCATTTCAGGCGCCATGTTGACTGTTATTCTGGGGTCCAGAAAGGGTTTTCTGTGATTATGCAAATCTTTCGGCTCTCAAATGTGGTGAGCTCATTTTATATTAGTAAATATTTATAAAGCTCTCTATATTGACTGTTGCCCAATCAGGTTGATTAGTGATTCCTCCCAGCAACCTTGTAAGGTCAATCAGCATTATTGAAGAACAGCCCAGAGACGTTGGGCAACTTGCCCAAGGTTACTCAGCAGGTCATTGGCAAAGCCTGCATTGGCAACTTCAGAGCCCATTACTGTGACAAGTCCTGGCATTGACCCCTCTTGGAAGGGTGACCCCTAATCGCTTTTCTTGTAAGGTAGGCATATAAACACTAAATGTTCTGAAGTGAGAAAAGTGTGAAGGCCTTGAGTTGAAGAAGTTATTGTTTGGTACAATTAGAAACGGGAGCCAGATATTGAAAACTGAAAATACTGCTTAATGGAGGTGAATTGGAGGACGTATTATTTTTGAGAGAATGAGAGAAATGTAGTTTGAAAAATAGGACTGTAAAACTCAGGGAAGTATGTAGAAAATCAATTTGGTTGGCTTTGGGAAATGAAAAATAATAAGTTATAGGGCCAAAACGTTTTAGAAGAGTCTTGGTCATGGTATTGGAAATAAGTTCCATTCAGACATAAGTTTAGTTCTGTAAAATAATATGCCACCAGCTCACCTCCATCAAGCAGTGTTTCCTGATGTTTTGTGAGGATGAAATCTAGTTTTCAAGTACATAGTATTTCAGCCCTTCAAGCCCAACATACAAGTTCCACGAGTGCCACTGTTATCAACATATCCTAGTAAATATCCTCTAGGAATATATAATCAAGGAAAATGATCTCAGTTTTAAGAAATCATGCTGCATCTCCCTTTCCATTATTTTTCCTGTTTTTTTTTTCTTCCTTTAGGATTTAAGATAAGTAGTTCTTAAATAAATGGAGCTACATACTAAAACTTAAAAAAAAAAGATAAGTAGTTCTAAATTGGTGATCTGTTTTATCGTATATAATTTTGGTCCTTTGAGCCCTCAGCTTATATCTCCTAACTCTGTTCATTGTAAGCAACTTCTCTTGAACTAATCATCAACCACAGTAATAACTGCTCACACTGATACATGCTTACTACTTGCCAAGAATTTTCTAGGGAGCATCTCATTTAACCCTTCTAACAATGCTATGAGACCGATACCATTTTTTTCTCCCATTTTACAGACAGGGAAACTAAGCTCCCATGTGTAAATCCTAGAACCTTCACTCTATTAAAACCTTACTGAGATAAAGCTCACCCCCTTCTCAGAAACTTCCAAAGGTTTAGCATGGCCTGCAAAGCTCAATGTGGTCGAGGTGCTTTTATCTTGGGTGAGAGACCAAGTTTGATCCTCCTTGTTAGTAGTCTTTGCTCCAGGCATGCTCACCTCCTGGCCATAAGTCAGACACCCTGAGCTTGGACCTGACTCAGTGTCCTTGCACTTGCTTTTCCCTCTGCCTGTAACACTCTTTCTCAACATGTGCACCTCCCCACTTATATCACTCAGATTTATCCTCAAATGCCTTATCAGCGAGGCCCTCCTTGATTATGCTGTGTAATGTAACATGCCCCATTCTCATTCTCCATCCTCCTTACTCTGTTTCCTTTACTTTCTTAGTATTTACTGTCACCTGAAAAATTATTTATACATTTGTTTATGTGTTTATAATCTCTTTCCACTAGAATGTAAGCTCCAAAAGAACAACAATTTTGTATTTATTTCTTCTTTCTCTGTTTTATTTCCAGTGCCAGGAACAAGGCCTGGAACATAGAGACAGAACAAATAATTGTTGAATGAATGAATGAATGAATGGACCATTACACTATCAATACACTGTATTTCTAACAATTAGATTAACCTCACATTGTGCCTGATCATGAAGAATCAAAGTCTTAGACTTCTGGTGGACATTTTACAGCACCTGTTACCAAGTATTCTGGTGCCACCAGTGCCACAAAAAGATGCAGGCCAAGAAGGGTCTGAGTGTTTTAGTTTATATTGTGTTCATCTCGATGCATTTAAGAATGCAGGGAAGGGACGATGGTAGCATTATGGATGGAACTGCCAGTTTTTCCTGGATTACTTTGCTTTTTGAATAAAATTGGAAGAGCTGAAGGAAGTAGGACCTGGCATTTCTCCTGACTTGTGGACAAGTGTCAGTGTGGCCTAGAGTGATGGTGTCAGTTAGAGCTCCAGCTCCAGTTGGCTGGACCATCAGATTTTGTGAAAGGGATATTTCCTGTGGGTGGGTTAGATATCACTGCATGCAGACTGGCTGGGATAAAGATCAATGACTGAAGTATTTTTGCACTTTTCTTTTAAATCTCATTCCATGAGGGATGCTGGAATACATTCTCTGTAAGCATTATATATCATTTGTGATTTTTACTATCCTCTTTGATTGACTATCATCCCTCATCCTGGTCCCTTTCCTGAATGTAAACACTGTTCAGTTTGATGTGCTTCCGAAGTGTGATTACACATAGTTTCTTATACATCTATGCCTCTGATTTTTTTATTTGTTTGCTTTGTTTTTAGTTTTGGAGGAGAATTAACTTTCATATATGGAATCATGTTTCTTTCTTACAGTGTGAATTAATTCTAAGATGGCTAAGCTTTATAATTTTTTTCTCTGACGAGATGAAGGTACTTTTGCATATTTGATATCCTGTAATTCTGAGAAATGCCTTAGCACACGAATCAGAAAACCTGGGTTTTCTTCATGACTTGGGCCACAACTAAATGCTTATCTGCAGAATCATAAAGTCAGAGTTATTCTATTGTGTGGAAACTGTACTTTATTGATTTCAAGAGGTCATGTGAAAGTGTTAAAGAGTTACTAAAAGAGGTTAACTAGGGTGTCTGGAGGGTCGGTTGGGGTGAATGACAGGGGTAACTCCTTATGTGTCTACCACATAATTAGAGGAGGTCTTAAACGCCCCACTGCTTTAATAAAAAAATGTAAACCATTGAACAGAAATAATGAGATTATCTCTAAGACCTTATTGAAGAGCTAACATTTTAGAATTCTTAGCTTTCCTCACAGTAATAGGTAGGGATCCCCCCAACAATAAATGGTGATTATTTAAGACATTGCAATGATGTGCAGTAGTGAACAAACCATGTTTTCCGACCAGACACAATCATTTCATCCTTAAAGAAGCTAAATAGAAAACCGACAACATACAACAGACAAAGAGGATATACCCCTATCTTGACACTCCAACCCCGGGTTGTCTCCTACAACTTTGGAATGATATTTATCTACAAGCCTAACTCTAGGCTTCACTATGGATGTAGAGTTCCCCAAAACTCCTGCTACAGGAATTCTTGGATGTTACAGTCATGGCTAGAGATCAGATGGTCCAGTCCTCTCCAATTTCCACTTCACTTAACTTTTAGAAAACTAAAGGTAGCAAAAGCTCAGTTACACACTATCATGTGAGTTTGAGGTTCCTACCATTTATAGAAAAAAAAAAAAAAACTAACAAGATAACCTGATATCGGACTTCCCTGGTGGTGCAGTTATTAAGAATTGGCCTGCCAATGCAGGGGACACGGGTTCGAGCCCTGGTCTGGGAAGATCCCACATGCCGCGGAGCAACTAGACCCGTGAGCCACAATTACTGAGCCTGCGCGTCTGGAGCCTGTGCTCTGCAACAAGAGAGGCCACGATAGTGAGAGGCCCGCGCACCGCGATGAAGAGTGGCCCCCACTTGCCGCAACTGGAGAAAGCCCTCGCACAGAAACGAAGACCCAACACAGCCATAAATTAATTAATTAATTAATTAAAAAAAAAAAAAGAATCCGCCTGCCAATGCAGGGGATACGGGTTTGATCCCTGGTGTGGGAAGATCCCACATGCCACA